>NW_024067003.1:0-576606 GCF_015039405.1 Cantharellus anzutake
CACCATCACCACCATCCTCTGCTGTCCGGACCAAGGTCCGTGAGCCCGAACAGTTCGATGGGAAAGATCCCCGAGAACTCCGAGTATTTCTGGTCCAATGCGAACTCAATTTCCAGGACCGTCCCCTCGCTTGTGCTAGTGACCATGCTAAGGTCATCTTCACGCAGTCCTACCTCAAGGGATGGCCCTCAATTGGTTTGAGCTGGATCTATTATTCGATCAAAATTCTACACTTCATCCACGATGGATGAATAACTATCAAGAGTTCGTCAATGAACTTCAAACCAACTTCGGTCCTCATGATCCTGTGGGTGATGCCGAAGTTCAACTAATGACCCTGGACATGAAGGATGTCATATCAGTGCATACCAGATCCCGACCTGACTTCCAGACCTCCTCCTTCACCACCTCCGGAGTCCTACCCTACCACTGTCCATTCCGATATTCACCTTCGGTCCTGGCACCACACCTCCCTTCACCTCCATGCCACCTCCACTCCTCCATCACTCTCCTGTCCTATCTCCATCTGCTCCAATACCCACCTCGGACCGAACACCACCCCTCTCGCCACCCTCCTACTACTCCTCCTCCTACTCCTCCGCTCCCTCCTCACAACACCTCCACCCTTCCGTCATCCTCCTACTCTTCTGCCGTCCACTCCGATACTCACCTTCGGACCTGACACCTCACCTCTCCTCCTTCCTTGTGAGGTCTCTGGGTAGCTCAGCACACAGGGCCATTGTCATATCCATCCCCGGCCATCGACTTCCAGTTCCTCCGATCCCTCCAGTCTAACTCCGCTCCTCCCTCACTAACCTCGGAGCCCCTGTATTCTGCAATCCTCTCGGTACCCCTCGATGGTCACCACCCCCTCATTTCAATTTATTACCTATGCCTCCCTAAGTATGGAGCCCCGAAGACTTCCGGACAGCTCCGACATCCGCTAGCGCACCCCCGCCTCCGCTGGGCAATACACTCGCCTGCCCTGCAGAGCCCACCTTCGGGCCTATCCCTCCTTTCCGTTTCTGGGTTAACGCCTGCCTTTCCACTAACCCCGCGACCCGACTCGTCGGTAATATTCAGTCGGCTAATGTTTAAACTCCGTTAGCTCCGCTCCGTTCGGCTCCGCCAATTGCGGACCCGTCTTCGCTGTAACCATATATATATCCCACTTGTACATAGGTTACACCCCAGTAGTAAAATCAACTAGAGTTACCCCCCCTAGGTTCTAATTGCCAGTCAGTAAGTTAGGGCATGGACGTGTCACTAGGCACAGCGCTCTTGGCAGAAGTCGCTGAGGCCGAAGCCCTCCGCTACGGAGACATTCCTTCGTCTCGAATCTGGTCTCTGACAGCCATAAGTGATACAAGTATGTGTATTTTATGGTGGTGTGTAAGCAGTTACCCGGAGGTTCCCGCTTACCCATGTGACTGTTAAAACGTGTGGATTCGGACGACTTCGGAGTGGAATCGGAGACTTAGCATGGAAGGACCTCGGCCTCAGCGACTCAGGTGGAGCGCTGTGCCATTGCTGGTTGTCCTAGGGGTCCCTAATTTCGGATCTAGCAGAGGGAAAGTCTCTTGGGGGAGTTCATGTCGATTTCGGACTAAACCAAAACAAGTATGTACAAGCGCCGATATATATAATGGAAGGGGCAAAAGCACAAGGAGAACAAAGGGTAACTGAATCGGAATGAAGACGTCCGAACGGGAACAAAGGGTAGAAGGAGCGGAGCGGTACCGAAGGTCATAAGGCAGGACCTGTGATACATCTGAAAGGAGGTAGGAAGGGCGAGGCCCAGAGGGGCAGGAGGATGAGGGGAAGTGGGGATGATGACTAACTGGCTAGAATAGGAAGAAGCAGTAGTCCAAATAGGGGTGAGGGGAAAACGCGAGAAATACATTACAAGCGGCGAGAGTGCCGAAGGCAATCCGTGAAGCTCGGGGGTTGCGGAGCTTATGGAGGTTACAGAGGCGGGGTTGAAAGTCTGAGGGATATTGGCAATGGTGTTTACGTAGTATGAGGTTACCAATGCAATGGACTAAGACCGAGGTGGAGTCAAAGTCCAAGGTAGGGACTATGACAGAGGCTCGGAGTAAGGTACGAGCGGTGTCCGAGTGCGAAGTATGGAACAGCAGTGGAAGGTCGTAACTTGGCGGAAGGGTGGTGGAGGAGTAACAGAGGGAGGAGAGAGGGGAAGGGTAAGGAAGAAGGAGTGGCGGAAAGGAGAGTAGTCAGGTCTAAAGGTGAGTATCAGAACGGACGGGGGAAGCGTAGGGGATGACGGGAGGGTGGAGGTGTTGTGAAGGGGGAGCGGAGTAGTAGGAGGGTGGTGTGAGGGGCGGTGTTCGGTCCGAGATGAGTATCGGAGCGGACAGAGGTAAGGTCGGAGAGGTAAGGAGGAGGTGTGTTGCCCGGACCGAAGGTGAGTATCGGAACGGCAGCGGTAGGTTATGACTCCGGAGGTGAAGAGGGTGGAGGTCCGGAAGTCGGGTCGGGGTCGGGTATGCACGGATATGACAGTGACTATATGTATCTAATTACATGTGGCTTGGGGTTCAGGGCTATTGCCCTGACATTCCTCCTCCCTCTCTCTTCCCTCTGGCCCTCTTCTGTTGGCCTCCTGCCTAGTTACGACCTTCTGCCACTGTCCCATACCCTGTACTCGGACACCGCTCATACTTTAGCCCTGAGACTCCGTCATAGCTCCTACCTCAGACTGTGACTCCACCTCGGTCTTAGTCCATTGCATTGGTGACCTCATACTACATAAACACCATTGCCAATATTCCTCGGACTTTCAACCCTGCCTCCGTAACCTCCGCAACCTCCGAGCTTCATGGATCATCTTCGGCACTTTCGCCACTTGTAATGTATCTCTCACGTTTTCCCCTCACCCCTATTTGGACTGCTGCTTCTTCCCATTCTAGCCGGTTGGTCATCATCCCCACTTCCCCTCATCCTCCTGCCCCTCTGGGCCTCGCCCTCCTTACCTCCTTTCGGACATATCACAGGTTCTGCCTTATGACCTTCGGTACCACTCCACTTCTGTCATCCCTTTGTTCCCATTCGGATGCCTTCGTTCCAATTCAGTTCCCCTTTATTTCCTTGTGCTTTCGCCCCCTCCATTATATATATCGGCGCTTGTACATACTCGTTGGAGGCTTAGTCCGAAACCGACCTGAAATGCCCCCTAGAGACTTCCTGCTCGCCTACTGTGAAATTAAGGACCAAATGGACAAACAGCAATGGCACAGCACTCCACCTGAGTTGCTGAGGCCGAGGTCCTCCCATGATAAGTCTCCGATTCCACTCCGGAGTCGTCCGAATCTGCCTGTTCTAACACAGGATGGACACCACATCAATAAGTATGTCATCGAGTTCAACCAACATGCCTCTCAACTTCATGGTTATGGGGAAGCTGTGCTCCATCATTTGTTCTATAATGGATTGCCAGAATGTATCAAGGACGATATTGCCAGAGTAGGTAAACCTTCTACTCTTTCAGAACTTCACACCTTGTCGCAAACTTTCAATGCACACTATTGGGAGCGTAAATCCGAAGTGACATGTCACGCGAAACCCTCCTCCTCTAATGTTTTCGACAAGTCCACCACCGCTTCTCGTTCCGACCCCATTCCTTCCTCCTCCTCTTTCAACTCCACTTCTGTTAGCAAGCCTCCAAAGGACAATAAGAAGTCTGAGGCCAGCTCCAAGGTTAGTGGAGAAGGAGCGGAGGTACACCAGAGGGATTGGAGGGATCGGAAGTCAATGGCCAGGGATGGATCCCTCCATCTTTGCATTGACTTCTGAGGGCTGAACAAGATCACCAAAAAGGATCACTACCCACTTCCCCACATTTCAGACCTCCTTGATGCACCTAGCCATGCCACGTCTATACCAGACTCGACCTCCGGCATGCTTACCACCTGGTTCACATTGCAGCAGGCGACGAATGGAAGACTTCCTTCTGCATGCGCTATGGTTCCTATAGTGGCTTGTCATGCCATTCGGTCTCACGAATGCACCTGCGGCTTCCAGCGATTCGTCAACACGATCTTTGCCGACCTCTTGGACGTTTCTGTGGTAGTCTACCTAGACGACATCCTTACCTACTCGGAAGACATGGCTTCACATCAGGAGCATGTCCGAGAAGTTCTTAGGAGACTCCGCAAACACGGCCTATACACCAATCCGAAGAAATGCGAGTTTCATACGGACACTACGGAATATCTCGGTTACTGCCTCTCTCCTTCCGGACTCACCATGTCCATCGAGAAGGTCAAAGCCATCCAAGATTGGCCCGAGCCCCGTAAAGTCAAGGATGTCCAATCCTTCCTTGGCTTCGCTAACTTCTATCGGTGTTTCATCCACCAATACTCCGACATTGTGGTCCCCTTGACACCCTTACATGCAAAGGAGCCCCCTGGCTATTCTCTGACGATTGTCGCTCTGCTTTCAACACCTTGAAAGAAGCCTTCACTTCTGCTCCTATCCTCACACATTGGCTACCCGACGCCCCCCTCATTGTAGAAACCGACGCCTCCGATTACGCATCTCCGGAATCCTTCCATTCGTGTGATGACGAGAGATTCGCCCCATCGCTTTCCGCTCTAGAACACTCTCGGGCCGGAGCTCAATTACGACACCCATGACAAGGAACTGCTCGCCATTCATGATGCATTCCAATGGGCTCATTACCTTGAAGGTTCAGGAACCCCAATCGACGTCGTCACTGACCACAAGAACCTCGAGTATTTTCCACCACCAAACTCTTGACCCGCGGCAAGCCCCTGGTCAGAGTTCCTCTCCCAATTCCACATGACTGTCCGATTCCGTCCCGGAAGACTCGGAGTTAAACCAGATGCGTTGACTAGACGCTGGGACGTCTATCCCAAAGAAGGGGATATGGACTACGCTCGCATCAATCCACAGAACTTCCGACCGGTCTTCACTTCGGAGCAGCTCACTGCGTCCTTACGAGCCACGTTCCTAGCTGCCACAGTAATCCGAGCAGTACTCGTCGACACAGAGGCTCTTCCGAGACATCCTAACCTCCCTCTCCTCCGACACCACAATCTCTTCTCATCTCGCTTCCCCCAACCTCCCCAATTCCCGCTGGTCCGTTGATGCCGAAGGCCTCTTAAGGCTGGACAACCGCATTTATGTTCCGGATTCTAACGATCTCTCTCCGTTTTGCGAGACAAACACGACCACCAACTTTCCGGACACTTCGGGCAAAACCGGACTCTGGATCTAGTACGTCATGAGTATACCTGGCCGGGCATCCGTAACTTCGTCAAGAGTTACATCTCCTCCTGCACTTCTTGTGCCTGTGCCAAAGTCCCCCGTCATAAGCCTTACGGCTTACTCAAACAACTCCCCATCCCCGAACGTCCTTGGAACTCCATCTCCATGGATTTCATCGAACAGCTACCCTCCTCTTCCGGATTCACTTCCATCTTGGTCGTCGTGGACCGCCTGTCCAAACAGTGCATTTTCATCCCTACCCACGATACCATCACCTCTCCGGAACTGGCCAAGCTCTTCCTCCTCCATGTGTTCTCCAAGCACGGAGTTCCATCCCACGTCACCTCCGACAGGGGTCCGGAGTTTGTCTCTCATTTCTTCCGTTCACTTGGTAAGGCCCTCGACATCCACTCCACTTCACCTCCGTTATCATCCGGAAGGAGACGGTCAGACCGAACGGATGAACCAGACGCTCGAGCAGTACCTGCGCATCTACAGTAACTACCAGCAGGACAATTGGTCCGAACTCCTGCCTCTCGCAGAGTTCGCATACAACAACGCTCCGAATGCCACCACGGGCTCTCCATTCTTCGCCAACAAAGGCTACCATCCAACATCACCGTTCACCCGGAGCGAGACCTGACATCAGTACGCCCAAGAGTACTCCGTAGATCTCGACTCCCTCCACCACTTCCTTCTGCAGGAAATGCATCTCGCTCAGATCCGTTATCAGGGCCCGGCAGACTCCTGGAGTCCTGCCCCAGCTTTCGAAGTAGGAACCTCGGTCTATGTAAAGGCCAAGTATTCCGCTCCACCCACCTTCCAAAAAGCTCTCCGAAAAAACCTCGGCCCATTCGAGATCATTGCCCACATTGGAACCCACTCCCTCACTCTCCCCTGCCGGAAAACATGCGAGCCATTCACCCGGTATTCCATGTCTCGCAGATCGAACCCTCCATCCCAAACTCATTCCGAACCGCCACCAGCCACTCTGCCTCCCATAGAAATCGAAGGCGAGATGGAGTTCGAGATCGAGAGATACTCGACTCCAAGATCGACCGACGTAGATGCAACAAGTTGCTCTACCGGTCAAGTGGCTAGGCTATGAAGGGACCGACGAGGAGACACAATGGCTCCTTGCCGGCGAACTCGATCACCCTCCGACCTCGTCGAAGCGTTCCACTCTCGGTACCCAGACAAGCCTGGACCCGAAGCTCCTTAGGAACCCCAATCCTCTCCCATTCTCCTTTCTCTCCACTCCTCACTTCCGTTTTCATTTTCTTTTCTTCTGTAAGTACAGCTCCCCTCACCTTACTAATTCTGGGCCTTCAAGGGTTCAGGCCTAAGAAGGGGATACTGTCATATTCATCCACAGCCCCATCAACTTCCACTACCTCCAATCTCTCCGGACTACCTCTGCTCCTTCACTAACCTTGGAGCTCCCATATTCCACAATCACCTCGGTATCCCTGATGGTCACCACCCCCTCTTTTCAATTTATTACCTACACCTCCCTAAGTACAGAGCCCCGAAGGCTTCCAGACAGCTCCGACGTCTGCTAGCACACTCCCACCTCCACTGGGCAATTCACTCGCTTGCCCTGCAAGCCCACCTTCGGGCCTATCCCTCCTTTCCATTTCTGGGTTATTGCTTGCCATTCCACTAACCCCATAACCTGACTTTTCGGTAATATTCAATCAGCTAATGTTTAACTCCGTCAGCTCCACTCCGCTCGGCCCTGCCATTTATGGGCCCACCCTCGCTGTAACTATATATACTCAACTGTACATAGGTTACACCTCAGTAATAAAATTGACTAGAGTTGACCCCTTTAGTTCTCGTTGCCAGTAAGTAAATTAGGGCACAGACGTGTAACTTGGCACAGCGCTCCTGGCATAAGTCGCTGAGGCCGAAGCCCTCCGCCATGGAGACATTCCTTCATCTCGATCTGGTCTCTGACACGTACCCTCTCCTTCATCATCCATCTCAACCTCAACCTCACTCGCACTCTCATCCCTGCTTCCTTCTCGATCTACCATGTGCATTGCAGGGTCCCCATCAGGGACCTCAAATGTGACATGCTCAGAATCCTTGCCCACTTGCTCAAAGAAGTGGACATCACAAGATTCCAAATTTTTTCGGGTTGTAGATGAGGAAGGCTTTCTTACCAATCGCTTGGCCAAGGTGTATGCCAGCAGTGGACTGACTCTCCAGCTTGTTGCATTGTCTCTTGGGAATGGCTACTGAGGCTTTGCAGCCAAAAGTGCAGATAGTGGATATGGACAGCTTGTTACCAGTCCAGAGTTCATGAGGGGATACGCCATCGGGTAACATGGAGTGGGGAATGATGTTTTTAATGAGGGTAGAATGACGGAGTGCATACAGCCACATGGTACGTCCCACCAGAGACTTGACACCTTCCAACATCGCAATCAACATGGTTACTAATTGTCAGGGCACATACCCTGACTTAGCCCGGACCCAGACCCGCATCCGGACCCACTCCACTTCCCACACACTTCCTGCACCGCACGCTCTGCGTGCTGCATGATCCGACCCCGGATCCCACCTCATGTGACTTCCGGGTATCCCCGGAAGTTTTCGCCATATTGGGGCCACTGTGGGAAAGTGAGAAGTTAACCTTCTTCTCACTTTCTTACCCACAGTAGGCAAGTGTATCTACTTGCCCCTTTGTTTATATCACTTTCTTACCCACAGTAGCTATGCCCTGAGATGGGCTGTGTTTACAGGCCAGACTGTGGACTGTAGAGAGGAGTCATGGGGACCCGGGGTCCGTCCCCTGACACTAATGTCCTATTCAGCCACACTGTTCTGTGTATGGGGGTTTGTCTTCTTGTGCAAGATTCTTTTACAAATTGGATGAATTCTGAGGAGAAGTATTTGCCACCACAAATGTTGAACGCTGTGCTGTCAGACTCTTCAAACTAACAATATGAGGGAGAAGTGATCCTGTTTTACAATGCCCAATGTTGTAAACACACGCCAAATGCCTCTAAGAGAATAAGGCTGAAAAGGAGGGTTGAACAAGAAACTCAGTCATTCAATGACAATGTCAAAGACGTGGCCGAGAATCCCTGAAATGAAGGCCTAGAACAAAGCTGCAATGATAGTCTGAAATATGGCTTAGCACATCCTTAGTGATGATGCTGCAGCTTGCATACCTTGTTCAACCAAGCCAGTGTGATGTGGAATGATGTGGAAACATTCTTGGCACTGAACTAAACAAATATGCACAAACATGATTGCCAAGAATGGAAGGAAATTTATGTATAATAAAAAACAGGATTACATGCCCAAAGGTCTCAAGAACTCGCCAACAGAGCACTCAGCATCAATCTGCAAAGTCCAAATTCCTTTTTTGAATCGAAGCTCCTCTTTCTCCGATCCATGACTGCCAATAGTGACCTCTGTATGATATTCCCTCACCATGTAGCAATACACTGAATGAGAGCATTCATTTCACCACTTTCAACCAGCCAAATTTCTGCCACAAAGTTGATGCTGCCGAATGTGTTACGATCAATAGCAGCACTGTAGTACAACTGAATAGCGCAACATATCATCTCAAAACGCCGGAGCTGGATTGTCTGCTGTTCATTTGGCAACGTGGCAATGCACTCTGAAAGCCATGGCATGTGAATGAATAAGATTGAAGTGTCTGCCTCTGAAGGACTTGATGAGGACTGGCAGCAATGGGTGGGTAGCTCCAATAGTCCAGCAAGACATCGGGGATCACCTCATGACGAAGTGGAGGAGGGGCTAATTGATGAAGTAGAGCTAGCTCATATTTGTCAACAGCATGCTTGAAGGCACACGAGGTGCAGACCAAGTCGTCAATGGAAGCGAAAGCTGCGATCCCCTTCACATCCAGGAGAGGTATGCTGCTGGTGTGATCATCAAAGAAATGGCCTGTGGCGAAAATAAACTGCTTGAAAGAATCCATGAGGATGGATTCCTTCAGCAAGAACATGTGTCTCCACACATGAGTAGTGCTATTCCCTTGCAAATCCTTCCTAAAGGAAGGTCTAAGAATGTTTGCTTTAATGCCCCAAACACTATGCAACCAATACTGAGCAGCAAGGCTTGCTGGCTCGAGGTGATGCAGCAGTGTTGCAACCCAGCATTGAGTGGAGATTTCAATCTTGTACCACTTGTGTGTGGGAATCTGTACAAAGGGGGCCAAGGAAGGCAACCCACTAGTGAATTGCTGCTCCTGTGGATGCCTTGCTGGACTGCTGTGGGGGTGGGGGCTAGAACATGGGCGAGCACGAGCTGAGACCTGCATGGAGGCTGGGAACCAGAAAAAGAATGAGGACGAGAGCGAGGACTAGGGTGAGAACGAGAACGAGAGCAAGAGCGATGGTGTGCGCTGAGAGAAAAGAATCCATGATAAAGTCAGGTTAAATGTGGACAGAGTTTTCCCCATAAACCAGGAGTTTATCTTGACCCCAAGCATTCATAAATCTCCGTTTTGTCACCAATTTGACCAGAATCATGGCCAAAAATCCTGACTTGCTGGGGATTTAATCAATTTATCTGTATAAATTCACGATTGGGTCCTCAATACATCAACCCAGAAGTGGACTAATCCCAGATCGAATCATTAACTACAGCAAACATAATCGGATTGAGCTTGGTATGAGTGCTACAATATTGTTTGTGGGATATGAAACGAATGAAAGGTGGAGAGCAACTTCTGGTAGCAGAGGATCGAGATAATGAACAAATGGTACAAGAAAATCATAAGCAGAAAAGAAAAGCCATGATGTTGGCCGAGATCACGATGTGAAGAAGCATGAAGTCTGTTAACCTGGGAGACCTGGAGTGAGTCAGGCACAATGAAGTGACCAATGGTTGGCATTACCTCATCTCTCACTGGAGCTCCTCAGGCTCGCACATCTGCACTTTCCCTGTTCCTCATCGCCTCCTTTCACACCCAAGCTCCTCAGACTCATGCATCTACCACTGTGTAGTGGATCATCCCTATGAGTACCTGGAAATTATTCATGAGCATTGAGTCAAGAAGGAAAAGCTTGAATGCCTCTTTTCCCAGTTTGGCATGAGTGCAATTGCTGTCCAATCGGTTACCATGGATTTGCAAGCGAGTGCTGTTGGGTTCCACTCTGTTCTCCCCAACGATAGGTGTGGTTCTTTTCAGAAGGGCACGAGCTATTCGAAATGAGTGTGCTGAACGAGTGGGTGAAAAATTTACTTGCTGTCAGGGCACACCCCACCTGACCCAGCACCGCGCCACCCTACTCCACTCCCCCCGCTACCATGCCTCATTCCTCCTCTCCCTTTTTCCTTCTTTGTCTCTATTTCTATTCCACGGTCGATTTCCCTTTTCTCTACACCTAATACCACTCCCCTGATCGCTGCACCCACATGCACATCCCCACCTACAGAGCGGCACACCTTCAGGATCTCCTGTGGAGACACCCAGAGAGGTCCAGCTGTGTGCAGAGATGATGTGGCTCCCCCCATGTGACCCTGACCGCATGTATATAATAGCACCTGGGGTGGGAACAGAAGAAGCAGCCTTCTTCTCAACTTCCCACTTCAGGCTAAGTGGTCGGGGACACTCCCCCATGATGGGATCACCGCTACACACAGCCGACATCTGTCCCATCAGGTCCCTCATGCCAGGACTTTGCCGCTTTCAGAGCTGTCCCTGACACTTGCATTTTGGTCGCTGCACTACAATGAGAGTTGGCGAACTGCAGATGGAAAGAAGACCAATGACTTACTTTTGGCTTGAAGTGCGATAGATGTAGGCATGTCCTCAGTCTCATCTCCACTATGTGTACTTTGTTGACCATTATCATCATTGTTGCTGCCATTGTTGTCCTCGCTGTTGTTGTCATCAATGTTGTTGCTGTGATGGCTTATGCGACGATGGCCTATCCATCCCAAAAGAGTCTGAGTTAGTCATCGAACACAAACAGGCATTACTTGCGCTTAGGAAGAGTGTCAGAGACCGGATTGAGATGAAGGATTGTCTCCATGGCAGAGGGCTTCGGCCTCAGCAACTCAAGCCAGGAGCGCTGTGCCAAGTTACACGTCTGTGCCCTAATTTACTTACTGGCAACGAGAACTAAAAGGGGGTCAACTCCAGTCGATTTTATTACTGAGGTGTAACCTATGTACAAGTTGAGTATATATAGTTACAGCAAGGGTGGGCCTGTAAATGGCGGGGCTGAGCAGAGCAGAGCTAATGGAGTTAATTAGCTGATTGAATATTACCAACAAGTCGGGTTACGGGGTTAGCAGAATGGTAGGCAATAACCCAGAAATGGAAAGGAGGGATAGGCCAAAGGTGGGCTTGCAGGGCAAGTGAGTGAATTGCCCAGCAGAGGCAGAGTGTGCTAGCAGATGTCAGAGCTGTCTGGAAGCCTTCAGGGCTCTGTACTTAGGGAGGCATAGGTAATATATTGAAAAGAGGGGTGGTGACCATCGAGGGAAGTGGAGGTGATTGTGGAATACAGGAGCTCCGAGGTTAGTGAAGAAGGAGCAGAGGTAGTCCAGAGGGACCAGAGGTAGTGAAGGCAATGGCTGTGGATGGATATGACAAAGAGGATCGATGTCTACAAGATGTTAGAAATTGCAACAAATTGAGAACAAGTCAACTTCGCTCACCTTCATCCATGAGAGCATCATCAATGTATTTGTTCTTTGAAGGGAGATGCAAGCGGATTCTTGATGGAATTTTGCATTCTGAACAAAGGTGTTAGCATGGACATCGTGAATGCATTGATTGATCAAGGAAATACTCTTGGCTGATGGTTGTCTTGGGTGCGATGTCTCATCAGACTGGTCATGGATGACCCTATCCTTGTCATCCCTATTTGGTTTGCTGCCATGAATGCCAGATAAAGAGGAAATGTTGGTGATACTCACCTTTCCCTCACACTTTTCCAGTAATCCCTTGGTTTCCCACACCCTTAGCATGGTAATCATCTGATTCAATTTGGTCATCATCTGATTCAGTGTGGCCCCCATCAAATTTAGTGCAGCTGTCATCTGATTCTTCGTCTGATTTGGTGGGGTCATTTCCGCAGTTGCCCAGTTCAGTGTCACTCTTGATGGCGACATTATCTATGGCAGTATTATTCTGGGAGACATGATGAGCTATGCGCTGTAGTCCTGGGATCCATTTAACATTTTCACCTGCATGGGACAGCGGAATAGTTGTTTAGCATTGGTCCAGCAAGCGTATTGATCACCTTTTTGTTTGGCCTTTTGTCGAAGAACTGTTTTACAATTCTCTATTGCTGTCTTGATTAGTGCTGGAATAGGCCAGCTTTCTTCATAATTCTGTTTGATCCAGGCATGCTTGATAAGGATCTGCATGATGCAAATAATCAGTGTGCTATAATGATGAGGAAAGTGGATTAAATAGGCTCACTTCATCTTGAATTATTTTGAGCATTTCAATGTCAATGGCATTGTATCTTATCGTGCTTTAAGGTATGGCCCCCAATATTTGTGCATAGGGCAGATTGAATGGATTCCTGATATTTGGTTGTCACACTGCAGTATCACGTGAATTAGAAGGCCTCAGTACTCACTCGTACAGTGTTCATATCTTCTTTCATAATGCTCAGTTCCTCCATCAGACAGAAGCCACAATTAAGACGATCCGTGTGACCCTGTGGCCATGGAATTTGCTCTTGGACATGGTTTTGACACACTGAGTGCAACAAAATATATCAGAGTAGCCAATGCAGAGAGGCTACTGCACTTACACGTGTCAGCATCCTTCTGGAGGCCTGGAGGACACGGTCGTAGATCGATGCATTTGAATGTGAAAATAGAGGGAGACTTGCCTTCTAGCACCTTCTCGAGCTGTTCTTTTTCACATCTGAGGGAAGAAATCATGCGTTTTTGAGTTACAGAATGGCATGAGAAATGGTGCGATGGTGGAGCATAAGAGGCTGGTCACCTGGGCAGATTGTGTTTGGTCCAGTTGAATTCGTTCTCATCTCAAACAGAACCAAATATGCCAAAATAACATGTCTCAAGCGCCTGCAGCTTCCATTGGTGTAATTTCCCCTCTCACTCAACCGTTTAGCTCTCTGAGAGGTGGGACACATCTGGGTACTTTGATCAAACATTTTGAGACTGCCTTAAGCTATGGTTTGCGATTGCCACACAAGTGACACAACCAAAGCTTGGAAGCCAAGGTACTCGACTAGCATGGCTCGCAGACACCATGAAGTCAAAAGGTCACATCTTTTTGGATGTCCGGCTCCCCATAGCTATTACAAAAGGCAAAAAGGAACTCTCAATCCTGCTATGGAATCAGAACTCAACACAATGGGGAATTCACCATGGGAAGATCCATTCAAATATGAGCACTGGGCCTCAGAAGTGGAAATGGCACACTTTGACGATGATTGCAAAATTTTGTATGCTTCCAGTCAGCTATGAATACAGTTTGGTGCTAACATCTGCTCCTAATGCTAATGGAAGCAATGATCGGAATGATGATGGATCCCAGAGTGATGATGGATCGGGGGAATTCTCAGGGCCTAACCAGGCATCTCTGGAAGAGTGGATGGAGGCTGTTGAGGAATATAAAGCAGGCATGAACTTACGGCGCTATAACCAATTTTGTGTGTCGTAATTTCTCTCACTTTGTCATCAGCTAACCTACAAATGCAGACAACCAGCCCCTTTCCAGTGTAGACTACACAAACCTGAAGATGTTCAACATTATGATTCGCAGCAATATGTCTGGTTTGACATATAGCATTATTCAGTCACGCTTTGAAGACCTTCAACTGAAGTCGCTTCATCAACTTCACTCATACATCTCCAGGCTTTCCATGTCATAGAGCATTCATATGACTGCTGCATTAACAGCTGCTGCTGTTTTTCTGGTGAACTTGCCAATCTCAATACTTGTCCATACTGCAAGCAATCACACTTCAAACCAAATTGTCGTCGTCCCTTCAAGACCTTCCATTATCTCCCAATGGGACCTCGCCTCAAAGCGCTCTACACAAACAAGAGCTTTGCTGAACATCTAAAATACCGTGGGGCTCTATACTGGGACTATTGACGATGTCTTTCATGGAATCCACTACCATCATCTACAGCAACAACAAGTTTGTCTTG
The DNA here is from genome assembly GCF_015039405.1 of Cantharellus anzutake. Lineage (NCBI taxonomy): Eukaryota > Fungi > Basidiomycota > Agaricomycetes > Cantharellales > Hydnaceae > Cantharellus > Cantharellus anzutake. The sequence goes on from NW_024067003.1 coordinate 14,392, forward strand.
ATGGGCAGCGATATCAGCACTATTTATTCGGTGATCACTGGGACATTGCACTGGGGATCATGATGGATGGATTTCAGATCTTTAAATGCCAACACGATGGCAGCATGACTTACTGGCCCATTATCACAATCAACTTCAACCTGCCACCCAAGGAACGTACTAAACTATCAAATATAATCCCACTTGCTATAATCCAGGGGCCAAAGGCACCAAAAGACTTCAATTCCTTCTTGCAGACAGTTGTTGATGACTGCAAGCAGCTGGCTCTGGGAGAATGGGTATTGGATATAACTTCAAATGAAACTTTCAAGCTTCAAGCTTATCTGATTTCTTTTCATGGCGATATGGTTGCTGTGAAGCACATATTGAATTTTAAGGGTCCTAATGGGATTTCCCCATGCTCAGTCTGCCACATTAAGGGAATTAGGAATCTTGATGGTGCGACAACATACTATGCCCTCACACACCTCCTCTTGACCAGCCCAAAACATGTGATACATACTGGGATATTCGGGACAACTTGCTCCGTTCCAAATCTGATTATCAACACACACTCTCAGAGGTCGCTTCCCTCCTAGGCAGTTCCAGAGGCTCAAAATCGAAGCTTTCTAAAATCCAACAACAGTCTGGGATCAAGGGAAACTGTGTGCTCACTGAACTTCCATCCATTTCAATTACTAGGTCTTTCCCCCATGATTGGATGCATCTTTGCCTAGAAAATCACTCAAAAAATCTGGTTGCACTATGGCAAGGTAAATATAAAGGCTTGGATGAGGGGAAGGAAAGCTATCAGCTTTCCGAAGCTCTCTGGGAAAGAATCGGACAAGAAACTGCTCAAGCTGGGGACACGGTACCCTCATCCTTCAGATGTCATACCCCAAACATTTGGATGGAAAAGCACATCTTCACAGCTGAAGATTGGGCTTTCTGGATGATTCACATAGTGCCGTATGTTCTCAGGAACAGGTTCAACCGCCCCAAATATTACAAACATTTCATGAAATTCAATTCAATCCTCAAATGCACCATTCAATATTCTTTCACAGAGAAAGACCTGGATGAGTTGGAGCAAGATATCGTTGATTATGTGAAAGAATATGAAATGTGAGTTCATTTTATCACTTGAGTTTTGTGTGTGAAACAATATATTGCGTGGCTTTTCTAGTATTTACTACCAGTTTTCGGCTCAGCATTTATCTGCATGCCCCCTCACTGTGCATGCACTCCTTCATATCCCATATGACATTCGAAACAATGGGCCACCATGTAACAATTGGACCTTCATCATGGAGCGTTGGTGTGGTTCGCTTTTACCCACCATCAAATCTCGGAAACAACCATTCACGTGCCTCGTATCAGGCAGCACAATTATTTGAGGTTGTAAACCGCTACAACGTAACTCAGCTGATGCCACTGAGACATGATATGAATGCAACCCCGTCAAACACAACCATACTCCTGACCTGACAATTCGAAAGAAGATTGCAAAACATTTGACGACATCTTTCGGTGGCTCGATCAGAGCCTGGTTGGACATCCTTCCACAAATAATGGAGCGCTGGGCGAAAGTTCGCATTGGTAATGGGGGCGATCTTATTCGAGGGGCCATTGCGCAGATGAGCAGTCGGCAGAGTTTCCGCGATGCCTCTTTTGTCCGTGTGAGTGATCGCAATTCTGGTTTACATAATCCAATATGTTATTTGATAGTATGAGTTGATTGCTGACGCGAATGCACACCGCCCACGAGCCAAAGAAGATTTTGTTCGTACTGTCTACTATGGGCGGCTCGAGTATATCCTTCACTGCACCATCCCATCAAACGTCATATCCGAGCCCGAAACCATTCTTTTTGGTGTTAATACCACTTGTGATACCCAGGGACACGATGCTACACTAGAGCTGACCTATTTTAGAAGTTTGACGTCGTACATTGAAATCGTGGACTTGGCTGCAATCTGCGCAGTGGTGGGTCGCATCCAAATTGGCACCACGAATCCTCAATGGGCGATTGTTGACCGGAGCGGTTCCTGGGCCCGCACCGCCTTCACGGATGACTCACTGACTGTAGACGCTCCCCAACAAGACGAACTCTGACAAAAATCCATTGTGTATGCTTAGGATACCTAGCTACGAATCAAATTTACATCTAGCTTCCGAATTGCGACTTTGTCTGGTCTACCATGAGATAAAAATCCGGCTCTGTTCCGCCTCCAGCAAACAGTGAAACCGGTCTGTAAAAGATCAGGATAAAAATCCTATTCCACTGGGCCTGAAGGTAGCAGTCCGCGAAGTTACATGATAACGGACAACGTCTTGTTTCCAATAATCGCACAATGGTCAGGACTTTTCGCAAAATCTTGGCCTATCACGTTACAATATCATGGAATCGCTTCTCTCAGTGCGTGAAGGAGAGTAGGAACGAGGACGAGGACGAGAACGAGAACGAGAACGAGAACGAGAACGAGAACGAGGGCGAGGGCGAGGGCGAGAGCGAGAGCGAGGACGAGAACGAAGGCGGGAGTGGGAATAAGAAGGGGAGCGAGAACGGAGAGGATAACGGGAATGAGAGCAAAAACGCATTCCCATGGGCGAGCGCGAGTGCAGACTTCTGGAAGGGGAAGGCGAACGGGAACGAGAACGCGAACGGGAACGAGAACGCGAACGCAATGGTGAACGTCCACGAACAGGCAACACTGGGCGACGTGGTGCTCGTGCCCGACGTGGATATGGAAGTTCCCCTCTCGGATGAGGCCGTGCGGAGGCAGGGTGACTCGAAAAAGTCCCTCTACGGCCTCTTCCACGTTCCAGCGCTGTGGCCCCCACCCCACCCAGGCCACGCCCAGTCCCCAGCACATTCATTTCTCCTTCGTCCTGAGAAATACTCAGCCCCGAGGTGAGACGTGCGGACAATGAAATCCTTACCGGATTTAACCGCTCAAGCAATGACTTCGAACCTGACGGGCCAATCTTGGAGACGGGTGTAGGGGGCGATGTAGGCGACCGAACTGCAGGCCGAGGGCGCTTCATGAAGCTCGATGGCGGCGGCGTCTGAGGCCTCTCCGAAGCACCGCCTACCTGGACCTTGCTTGATGGCTGAGGTTCAACAAGATCCATAGGGATTACTTCAGCCTCCATCGTATTTGGCGGCTCCATGTCCAATCCCGATCGAGTTCGTTGTTCCCCACCACCTAGATGCGGATCCGACTCCTTTTCGCCCAACCTCACCCCCTTCGCCATCGAGCTGCCCATAGAGGGCTCTGCGATGCTTGGGGTTGTCGAAGGTACCACCTCCATCGGCCCCGTTAGCCCCCCTGGCTCCATCATACCTCCTGGTGCATCAATCTCCATCGCAGGCGGCCGTGAGACGCCAAGCTCAGACAGAACATCTGGGGGCAGGTCCTCAAAGTTAGTCTTTGAGTCCCGAAGTATAGCTAAGCTACCCTGCCGACACTGTTTTAACTGGATTTCGGACATCCTCGCTCGTCGCTTTGCTGGGCCACGAGCTGTCAAGATACAGACGTAGAGTAGTTGTCCGTACCCCTCTGCCAGCTTTGTTTCCCAATGTCGGCTTTGCTTGCTCCTCCGATATCCGCTTTAGGCAGATCTCGCTCCCGAGGTACGCACCAGCTATCAACAGTCGCCCCTCCGGATGATTACGTGTTTCTTCCACTCGTTGAAGCTCTTTGTAGATTCGCCTCGAATAGTCCCGCCTGCTTTCATTCTGCCGTTGGGGATATTTCTGCTGCATCGCCATGGTTTTATCTATATCAAGTTCGCACCCACTGTCCGAACTGCTGGAGCTGCTGTCGGAAACTGAAGGGGCACTTGAGGCAGGAGGCGCTGGAATGGGGGGAGAGAACGTGGGTAACGGAACGCTGGAGTTGTGGTCGTGGAGCTACACTTCCTACGATCAATGGAGGCGCGGGTGGCGGGGGAAAAGGTGGAGGATGACGAGGAAGGTCAGTCGAGGGCTGAGCGCGGAAACCTCTTGGTTGATGGACAGCGTCCGACTTCGCGACAGCTTCAACATTAACGCCTCTACCAAAGCATTTTTCGAGCACCATGAACGTATTTTCAGGGAGGGCAATGGGTCGAGGGTGTGTGCACAGGCCCAGCTCATTTGCAACAATCCACGTAAGGCTTTGCTTCATTTTCATCTCTGTCAACGGATAGACAATCCAGGGGAAAGCCCGACGGATACTTGATGTGCTTTCCTCGAGGAAGAGATTGACTCTAACATCCTGCCCCACCCCGACTAGGGGGCTTGTTGCGGCGTGTGCGTATATTTGAGATGAGGGTCTGTGTGCTGTTTTCTGACCGTCCCACACCCGTACCTGGAAAATAGGGACGCCATGACGATGAAGAGTCGATATGTTGGGATCAGACAAATCAAGGTCATCGAAGAAGGTGGCGCCAATCATATTTTCGTCGACTGGATGATGCAACAGTGGCCGGGTGACAGATCGATGAACTACGTCAAGCATGGTAAACATAACGTATGTACACCAAGCTCTCATTTCATATATGCCACAGCAGAAGTTCGCAAGAAGGAGGGGATCTGGATTATGGCCTTCATGGGCACGAAAGGGATAGAGAGCCGCAAATTGATGGGACGGTATAGGCCAGTAAGGCTTAAAGGAGACAATTTGGGTGTAGCATACAAGGTGATGCCAGGCCAAGTATAATTCGAAGACGGACTCGAACCAATCATCAAGCTTCTGGCGAAGGCCCGGACTCAGCATCCATGGGTCGATATTACGACGATCGTCTTGTATTATATGGTGATAATCGAGAGGGGGGTCATCAGCATAGCGTGTCAGGTAGGGATAGTGGGGACGGTTCAGATGGTAGATGACGGAGTTCTCGACAAAATCATTTGGATCAATCCTGGGGTATTTCCATGAATGGCCATCATCGAGGGGGCGAGCACCTTCCCGATCATATGGATCCGCAGCTGAGAAACCTTTTGGGTACCCCTGAAAGCGATATACTTTCGCCTTCATACTGTTCGACGCAATCAATCGCCAATTTGTAACACAGTATAAGTCGACAGACACTAAGGAACGATCCAAAAAATGCCAACAAATAGATGAGCAACGCGACATAAGAAAAGACGAACACAAACGCACCGGAAAGTCTATTCTCCTCCTTAATCATGTCCTCGAGATGATTTAGTCGAGATTCAGTCATGGGCCACTGATCTTGCAGCCAACGGACTGTAGTACGCTGTAAATGACCAGAGACACGATCATAATTAAAAGGATCGAGAACAGGATGTTGTTCCGAATGCGTCGAAGGCGCTGGAGTGCTACCTTCAAATTCAACCATAACCCACCCGGGTCGATTGGGCAAGGAGGGTCGTTGCACTCCGTCACAAGCAGCAAACCCATGATCAGGGGCGTCTGGGACAACCACTGGCTAATGGGAGAGGCTAGGCTGAAGAGCTGAGCCTGACAAAGTACCGGCGGCGGATGACGTCGTCTTTTTAGTAAAACCCAAGTTACGAGGTATTGGCTGTGAACGATGAACATTGAGAACCAAGTTCGACGCGCGAGGTTATGGTAAAAACACGCCAACCTTATTGATTGAGGGGCCAGGCAAGGCGGCAGATTCATCCGTAGCTCGTTTCTGCGCCGTGACCTCAGCTGCGCCAGAAAGGAGAGACGGGGGTGGGACGCGACGTTGAGGTTGTCGTCTCCAACACTCCCACTGCCCTTGAATGCACTGGAAGCCCGAGCACCCTCAGCAGCCCCACGGTTCATGGAAGGGTGATTTTTTTGCGACATGGTCTTGGGGGAGTAAACAACGATGAGCTAACGAAAATGAGTTGGTCCAAGTGTCAGACAGGTTCGCGGTGTGAGCCGAAAAATGGCCAACTGCGAACTAATCTCACGGGTTCCGGAAACTCTCGGACGGTGCAAACGAACGACAGTCCTCTTCTATGAGTGTCATGGGACAAGAGAATAACAAGGATTTCATGAAGGACGAGTGGTTCGTCGAATTTCCATGTTATGGTACATGTATATTCCACCATATTATAATACAATAGATATTGAGCATCAAGGTTCACGGCTTGTGGTAGAATAAGAATTAGTGTTCGCGAGTTAAGTACACTAGGGCAAGCTAATTAGTGCTATCACTGGTCAACGATTCACGTTTCATATCACCGGGAATATATGACATGGACGCTATTGCGATAATTTCCATACTTAAATTTCTCTTGAGCTTTTAGTTTAGTGATAGATGGGTAGGCAAACAAGCTTGGCTTCGCGTGGGAAATAAAGCCTTTCAACCCACCTGGAATAAGTACATCAGGCATTGAATAATGCGTACAGATGACGGCAAACCTAGCAAAGGGCACGGCAGATACCCCAAGAACGACTGAGACGCTGAGGCCAGCGTATAAGACGAAATGTCGGACTAGCGATGTTGTCGCTCAGTCCGCTATGCGTGAGCTTGAAATATATTGGAAATATTCACCTAGCGATGTTGTCGCTGGTGTACGAATATTAGATACAAGTTGTTAAACACATAAGTGAAGGAGAAAACTTAGACTCACCTCAGTCCGCTATGCGTGAACTGAGGAGAAGTCGTAAGGTCCAAAAATTGGTGTTTTATAGTCAGGCGCTATCAATGCGCACTGACTTTAGTAACAACTGATCCAAAAAAAGGAAACAAAGTAAATCTTAGCGCTGCAAGACTCAACATCAACAACGTGAGTTGGCCTCAGCGTACGCTTGTATCCCAAGAAATTTAACACAGCGCACATTAATCTCGTGCCTCCATTACAGCAAGGTGCAAAACAAACGGCGCAACAGATTTGGATGAATGGTCGATCAGATCATGTGACCAACCCTATTTAGGAAACTGCAAGTCGATCATCATTTATTTTCTGCCATTTGTGGATAATCACATGACCTGCACGGACATTCATTCACATTGGGCGCGTCGATTTTTTTGCACCTTGCTGTAAGCGTAGCAGTTCACAAAGTCCCGAGTCACGACCATAATCGAAAGTTCAACCTGGCCCTGCTGAGTAACCGTAGTACTGTGTTTGTCGCATTCCCATTTTCCTCGTTTGTCTTCGATGGCTTCGGTTGACGTCTGGGACCATGACTGGGTGCCTCCACAACTTTCCCAAATCAAACTGTACTTAGAAAGCCATCGAAATGTCTCATTCCCTCCACTGGAAGAGCTAACCGCCGGAATCGTCCATGCTTGCGAATCCGGAATCCATGAGTGGCAGGAATATTGCACGCACCTTACAGAGAAGAAAGACAAAGAATATGCTGGGATGTCCGAACGCTCTCCGTCCCTCGAATCATCCAACAGGTTCCGAGGAACTCCTGCACGGATGATGTTCCACGCTGTCTTCTTCGGACTCCTTAAGACTCGCTTGGCAGTGATGTGGATGCAGCACTCACCTAGAGGCGCATACCCCACCCCAATCACCATGCCCATTAGTCCACAAGAAAACTCTTTGGCTGATGAACATAAGCGCAACATCTCCTATTGGAAGCTGCGGTCCCGTCTCGCGTTCTTCGATGACTCGCTTGAAAATGACATCCAGAGCTCGGTCCCTGCTCAGACAGCGCAGGAACCATCCAGCAGCAGCAATGCTGCGAGTCTTCTAAAGGAGGCAGAATCGCGTCAGGATGCCTCCAGATGGCATCAAATTGCAGCCAACGTTCTCTATGCTGCATGGGGCCTCCGTCGCATTCTGGACTCCTCGGAATTTCTGGTAAGTCTCTCTCTGGCTGCTATCATTTCCGTTTTCTCAGAGATGACGGTTTCCTAGAATGAAAGTATCACATGGGAGAAAAAATCCTCTGGGTAAGGAGGGCATTTGCCACCTGCCACTCTCTAACTCACAAAGTGCCTGCAGTTCTGCCATAATCGGACCGTTGGCCCTTGCCGTCTGCATTTCCCCCCTCACCCTTTTAATCGGCACAACGATGACGAAACCTGGCTGTCTGCCAACATGGACGTCGTTAGCCAACCACATCTGCAAGGGGGCCAGCTTCCCTTCCATGTCTGATGCAGAGGTGGTGATGGAAAGTGCCATCCTTCACGTGGTAGTGGAGACGTGTAAGCGAGGTCAGCTAGTGTTACAGGATTTCGAAGTCCTCAAACATGCACGGATGCATGTCAAGATCGCTGCAAGTCCTCCCCCATCCTCCCCCATTCCCAATCCTCATCAACAGACTGCTGCAGAACTGGGCCCAAGATCCTGCAAGCGTTCCCAGCAGCAGCAGTCCAGCAAGCAGAGCAAAAAGCCCAGGACAGCGAACAAACACCGCACTGGGAAAGGGAAGGGGAAACACTCGACTGGCGGGGAAGGCCCTGAGGGGGGGAGCTCTATTCCGGAACCGGAGGGTGACGGTGATTTGCGCAACTTCATATCTGAGTTCCGCATCCCTGATCTTGAGGACCTCCAAGAACACTGGCCTAAACTCATCGCTCCGCCTTCCTCTTCCTCTCTCTCCCCCTCCTACCATTCTCCCTCCTTTTCCTCCCCTTCCCCCTCCTACAACCTTCCCCCACGACTGAAGGTGCGTCTAGCATCCCACTGATTCCTCTCTCGTTCTCATCATACATCTAAAGGCCCTCAACACAATGTGTCTCCCATGCACCTCCACTGAAAGTCACAACACATACAAATGGGTATTGGACGACTTCGGCTTCCCCCACTATCCTGATTCGGTGAGTTTAAAACATCTCCCCCTTTGGTTGGCCAACTATCAGCCCTTATATTCCCAGGAGCCCATCAAGAAACTCTCACGTTTACTGGAGTCTGAGGCATTGGATACCGACTGGCGCCCACGCACTATGATGGAGGCTGAAGCCTTCACCATGCCTTCAAGTACTTTCCAATCCATCGTCAACAACGAGGGCCTGGTTCTGATGGTTGGCCCCCCTGGAAATACGCCCAAGTTGGATCTCTACGACCTCCTCTCCCTCAAGAGCAAAGGTGGGGTTGTCGAATGCTTCAGTAAGTTACTTTTACTTTTACCAGATCATGCCGGCACTGTCAACCCTCCAGATTCGGATCACTCTCGAACCGGTGAGGACGACGAGAAGACCACATGGGAGCCACTGGACAAAGTTGTACATGAAATCTCCAATTGGAAGACGTCCCGGCCATTGGTGGTGCATCACCTTAAGGGGGTTATACGTCTTCCAGTGGAAAGGTAGGGAGGTGCCTGCCTTGTGTACTTATTTCTCATTTCAAATTCTCAGCCTCCTCAACACTTTTGACGACCTCATGTTCAACAGCATGGATGAGGGACATCTTCCAGAAGATTACCCGACTTGGAGGACTCCGATGTTGGCCGCAGCGGGATCTTATACAGCACCCCATCAAGATCCGGATGGGGTTGGCACAATCCTGCACTGCTATGCAGGGTACAAGCTCCTTTTCTTCCCAGTGAATATGCATCCAGATCCCTTGATCGTGAAGTTCGACGACATCGACTTTGGAGGAGCCATCGGTTTGGAGTACCTATTCCACCTCCCATATCGGTATGGGTATTTCGTTCTTTGTCCAGGACAAACGCTGTAAGGCTCTCTTCCCCCTTGGACGATCTCACATTCCTGACGTCTGGCGATAGCATTATGGCTCCAGGTCAAATTCATTTCGTGTTCACGCTCTCGAAATGCGAAGTGCACGAGGAGCCAAGCATTGGGGCACTCATGCATGGATCGTTTTTCCTCTCCTCTCGGTGCATGACACGGTCTTTCCACTCCAGTTGGGTGGATCGCCTCCTCCAGTCGCAACGGGAAGGAGCCTCTGATAGGTGCGACACAGTGGCCGCTCTGCTTTCGGCGTTCGTGCACGACTCGCAAGAACGTGTGCACTCTGGGCATCCAATAAGGGGAGACCCCGAGCCCAAAGAAATCTTTTCCGCGATGTTCATGGCGTTGATGTACCACCCACGTCCAGATAGAAAGGACACAGCAGGTGTTGCGAAGTCCATCATCCTGCATTATGCAGAGACTCACCGCAAGGAGTTCGAAGACTTCCGGAATGATTTTAACAAGGTGCAGGCTGCAAACTTGGCCAATCCTGCGTGTTATCCCGGAGAGGTGGCAGAGCTTCGTCGTCGCATGAAGTTGGCAGTCCAGAGCCTAATCAGTAGTATGGAACCCAGCCAGCATTGAGAGTAGCTTGTTTCGTACATTTATTTATCATTTCCAGTACAAATAAATAATCCTAGTTCTCAGACCAATGGCTTCCTAACGACTGCATCATGGATGCTTATCACTCGGTAGTGCTTGAACTCGCCTGCCACTCAGACCCGGGCATGTATTACTTGTAATCCATGTCGATCGTCCATCATTCGCCTGCTCTAGAACCAACGGACCAGCATGAAAGTCCTTCAACTTTGACGTAGACAGAGGCCCGCCAGATGGTCTAATACTATGAACCTGAGTGATGAATGGAACGGCGGATAATAGAGGGAAGCGCAGAATCCGAAACTCAGTTGCTACTGACAGTATTAAGTGCGGTCCCAATCATGTTTCAACGCGAGTTGAGGGCTTTGCTGCTTCAGGTAGACCACTTGCTGACATTCACTGACGAATACAACCGTTATACACGCGTCAGTTTTACGAAGTCGAAAGATGAGACCCCAGAGCTCTTCCGGAGGTGGAAAGCCGAGCTGAGAAGATTGGCCGAAAACCCAAAGTGTTCCGGACCAACGGTGGCAGAAAGTACGAGTCCAAAGCGTTTGAGGAACTCTTTGCCGAAGAAGGGATCAAACATAAAATCGTGAACACGCATTCCGCAAAAGACGGTGTTGCGGAGTGAGCAAGCCGCACTTTGGACAATCGCACCCGATCCATGCTCGAAGATGCCAGAGTAGCGCTGAAAGGCAAGTAACTTTCGCAAAACCTCTGGAATTTCGCCATCCGACATGCAGCCTGGATCAAGAACCGAGTCCTGACCCGTGCTCCTGAGGGAGAAAAGACCCCACGTAGGGTCTACTTCAGAAAGAGGCCAACTTTGCGTCTCTCCGACTTTTCGAATACACCGTGCATGCCCGCGTCCCGGAAAAATTCCAGGAAAGGATGGGAGCGCTGCCCGGAGAGGGAGTTCACATCGGGTTCACAGACGAGGAGCTTGGGTTCTCTGTGACCAGGAGAAGTGCCACCTTATGGAATCGCGCGAGGTCGAGTTTATTGAGGCCGACAATAGCGAGCGAGTTTGGGGAGATGTGGGTGATAGGAGGGGACAAAGGTGCGAAAGTGGAAAGAATAAGGCAAGCGCACCGAAAATCACCAAATCGGCCTATCCAACTCCAAATCCACCGAAATTGACGTCAAGGGCTCGCACGGAGCGGCCCGTCACCACATAACTCATTCCTCACCGATCGAATCGCTCAAACGCCAGTGAATCGTCCATTGGCTCGGATGAAGTCCCAGGTATCGCGCAATCAAATGTGACAACTCAGGGTCCACCGAGATCGCCTGAACCCCATGCTAGGTGGGCTTCAAAGCGGGGCATTTCAAATGACTGGGGCCGTTTTTGGTCCAGCGCCACAGCGTCGGCCGAAACATCTGTCTTACGCGAGCGAGTTCCACCAACCCCAGATCCGATTAAGCCACACACACCTAGACAGCGAGAAAGCTTGATCACGAGGACGAAGACCGTATGCTGCGAGAGCGTCTAAGGAAGATATGCGGCTAAATGGAATTACAAGAGTTTCCTGCAAACACACCTAAAACAGAACCGTCGGATTACCGAACAGGGCGAAAACGACCCAGAGGATCATGTAAACAGGGCTAGCATGAAGCAGCCACGACCACTGAGTCCACCCATCATCCATCAAATCGCAAAAACCGATCAGAGTCGACCATAAAGCTGCGAGATAGATCTAAGCGCTGCTAGCCCATCGGACCAATCAGATGTGCCAAACTGAGGCTAAATGTGTGCACAACGCGACCCGCCACCATAGGTCTCACGCCCCGTCGATCCAACCGTTAGAAAACCCAGAAAATTGTCCAATAAATCGGATGTGGACACTGGAACGGAGTCAAGCCCGAAGCGCCCATCATATCCCCAGAAGCACCTGATATGGTGACTTCAGTGGGCGATATAGAAGACGATGACGAGCCATTAATTTCACCTCCGACGGCAAAGGATGGTGATAATATGGAATCATCCAGCTCGGAATCGCTGCCCTCATATTGGACGCGAGCCATCACGAGGATTGAGATGGAGACGCAGGGAAACCAAGCCCTAGTAGGAATGGAGAAAGCAGTCAGCGTGACGCTTCCAGCGGATCAAAGGCCCAGCAGGGCCAAATTAATTGCTACCCCCTGATTAGTCTCATGAAATGAGAACACCAAAGCAGCCCTATTGCCATTAGGCCGTCTTTGTTCATAGGAAGAATTATATCAGGAGACCAATCTCATTCCAACAATGCCAAATTGCCGTTCCGAACAATGGGGCAGGGAATTATATAGATCGGTAAGACGTTATATACAAATATCAAGCAAACAGTTTTTTGATAGCATGCAGCTTAGTCATCAAGCGTTGTTCCGGGTCTCCCGCACATGAGCGATATTGTAGCGGAGTTGACAGAATTTATTTGTTCATTTGATCCGCTTTTGTAGTATTATTACGAAGTGGCTGGAGGCCTGCCTACGTGTTTTCCCACTTTCTCAGCGCTCATGCCTTCGCGTCGGCACCTTCCAGACTGGCGAATCCTACTTCGCTGCAGCAGGACGGAACTTACGTGTGCACTTCAGACTACCCGTCGGCACCTAAGTTTCTTCTTGCTCTCGCATCGCGCTGCTTTTTCCCAGCCTTTATGTCGTCCTCCCACCTCCTCCCCCGTGTTGCGCCATCCCATTGCATCCTGTTCTTTTCGTTGTATTACCCTCTGAGCCAACCTCCCTCAGTATCCTCTCGATAAAGTTCTTCCATCATAAGCTTGATCTGGAAGTCCAGATGTGCATCCGCCAAGTAACTCAGCCGCCGATCGATCTCCTTGGGGTCGTACCAATCATGGAGATACAGGCAAGGCCAGGCCAGGGAACTTGGCATATATCCGTTCCAGTAGCGATGTCGCTGTATGCTCCATGCATCCTGTATCCTTTGCAACCATGAGGGAGATACCAGTCGGTCCTCCGATGGGGGATGATGGCAGGCGTGGAGTCCCGTTGAAAAGAAAATTCATTCCATCCATGGCATAGGCTCAAACGAATGCGCGATGAATCATGTCGTGGACGGAATAATTGTGGTAAGCGAATGAGGGGTCTGCTAGGATCTCGGGGTACATTGTATGGTATAATATTGGTGCGCGGTAATTGAGGACTATAAGCGTGAAGCTCAGTCACAGCCAATATGCGTGAAGAATTGAGGAAAAAGAAATGAATTCAAATGAATGAATATATCCGTGGCCTGGCACGGATTAGTCTGAAGTAATAGGTGGCTGTCCGGGCGAGTTCCTCACTCGGATGTGGGAATGTGGCTGTGCGAAAACTCGTCCGGCCTCTTTCCCATAGCACACGGTTTCTCCAACACATAATACTAAATCCTCCAAACTGTTGATGTGCGACTATTGACTTCAGAGCTGGACTAGAAGCGTGAAGCTCAGTCTCAGCCGATATGCGTGAAGAACTGAGGGGAAAAGAATTCAATTCAAATGAATGTGGCCTGGCACGGATTAGTCCGAAACAATAGGTGGCTGTCCGGGCGAGTTCGTCGCTCGGACGTGGGAATGTGGCTGTACGAAAACTCGTCCGGCCTACCACTCCAACACAAATGAATCGCCCTATTCGTGAGTACCTCACAAGAAGATTGCTCGTCTGGTGATGATGATGATAACTCTATCTTAATGCCCCGCGGCCTCGTGATGACGTGGCAGTGCGGCTTTCCCATCCTGACACCGTAGCGTACATGGGGGGAATGTCTATACATGATGGATATTCTGGTTGGTATCTTCGGGTGTCATTGTTCCTCGGGGTTTGTGGTGTCCGTGGGTATTGTCGTGTTGTTAAAAGTGAGAAATAAAATAAAAAGCAGTTATGTCTGTCCGTCTATCCCCAGCATCTCCTACTCCGCGTCTGTTCTATGTGCCGCGCGGCCGGGAGTGGTATCCCTTTTCATGTGTCCGTCATCGTTGGTTTTCCGTTTGTCGCCTGTCTTGAACTTTTTAATGAAAAACGTGAGTCTCTCTATGCCTTTCACTTTGCCAATTAGCATGTTGAACTTCGTCTGGTTCGCATCCTAGTAGGTGTTTATGTCTCTTCGACCTGGGGCGTTCCGTCAGAATGTGTGTCCTCGTCTGTGTCGGTTTCCTGCATTGGCAGGCTCTGCTCTCCGACGTGAGGCTGAAGCGGTGGTAGTATTCTCCTATGTGGGCGTGTCCTGTTCGAAATTGGAGGACTCGGCTGAAGGTTTTTCGGTCGAGTTTTCTGAACCGTTTCGTGGGTCTGAGTTTGGGTGCTAGCTGGTTCGCCGCATAGAAACCCGACCTCGGAGGGTTCCGTGTGTTCGTCGTGTGTCCAGGCTTCTTCCATCTCTCTCTGCGTAGACTTTCTACGTATGAGAGGGATTTAAAGTTCGGTCAAGCTGGTCTGAGTTTGGCCCCTTCCTTTGCTAGTTGGTCGGCTTTCTCGTTCCCTGGTATACCGAGGTGGCCTGGGCACCAGTGCAGTGCGATTTTCGACTCCTCGAAGTCTGTTAGGACTTTGCACATGGTTTTCCTGAAGTCCCTGGCTAACTCCTGTGCCTTACGCGGCTTACTCTGAACGACGCGTTTTAGTGCACCAGTGTTGTCTGCATAAATGACGATGCGGGTGGGTTTAGACGACTTTGCCATATGCGTGGCCTATGGCGCCGAAGCCCGTTTTTATCTTGCCATCTTCCTTGTATCGGGATCCGTCCGAGTATACGAAGAGGGTGTTTGGGTCGTCGAGCTTGAATGAGTTTCTGGGGATTGCTTGTCCGGTAGTAAGGAGAGACGACGGGAGGAAAGGTGCGATGGTCACCATATTGCGTTTTTGCGATGACTGGGATCGTTTGTTCGCTACGATCCCAGGTAACACGGAAGTGGTAGTTATGGACCTGAGTTGGCCTGAGTCAGTCATAACGTCGGCGCTATCTCTTATACATACCTGTACTGAGAAGGTCATGCAGGCGCTTCGAGCTTCCACAAAACAATGGAGAAGGTCTGCTCAGCACGATGCAACCAGGCTCCCTGAGCTGGTGGCTGCATGGCCAAGTACAGCCCCCCTGGGGTGTACCTGTTTGAGCAGAGCGAGACAAGCGCTCAGCACGGCACTGGATCGCCCAATGAATGGTCTGCCGCGACCTTTTTTGTTTTTCTAATAGCGCGGGTCGTGCCGGGCGACCGCTTCTCGCTCTCTGATTGGCTCATTCCAGGGGGATCACGTTAACACCGAGTTTTTTCGGTTCGATGGATACGTAGTGCTTTCGACAAGTTTTCGACAACTGGGAGCAGTGACCACGGCATTGACCACACTCATCCCGTGGGAACCAATACAACCAAAGTTCAAACGGTCGTCCGGCCAAAGCCGAGGCACGTGATGTGCGCGTCGATCAACGCCAGTGTTCCGAATTTATTGTCATATTGTTATACTATATAACATATATTACATTACAGATACGACTTCAACCCCTGATCGCGGCTCTACGTCCACACGTCCCGGTAAGCGCCCAAAATCTATCGATCCCACCCAGCTTTAACATCGTGTGTAAACGTCGTACTCCATTCCACAGCTCAGGGTTGCCACACACAATCCTTTCCAGCTCTGTCGGCCCCAAAACTCCATTTCCAGTACGTGTTCTCCCTGTTTGCTCTCGGCGTTGCAGCTAACAAAAACTTTCTAGACATCATTGAGGGCTCTTCTCTTCATCTTTAACCGCAGACGACTAGAGGTGCTTCGCGCGTCGCTAGTGAATCACGGTTACCGTGAAGATATCCGACTGACGAGGGCCAGAGGTTGTATTCAACACCGCTGGCGATCACGGTTATTTTGGTCTTCTGGCCCACCCTCTGCAACGCCAACCTCCCGTTCTGATCCCGCGTAGTACACTCGACATTCATACACCCCCCAATCAGCTCTCCTACCCAAACGGTGTATTACATCACGCGGCCGATACCCAACAGCGTTACTCGTGCACGGGCCTGTAAGTCTCACTGCCTGTGGTTAGGCATTCCTGGCACAGCAGCCAACTTTTTTGCATCGCCTATTAACATCAAACGGCACTAACAATCCCACTCGGTGGACATTGTCGCGACCCCTGCCCCGGATCGTGTACTGTCGATTCGTCCAATCCTATTAGTGGTCTCGTACTCAGGTTCGGCTTTCTGGACATCATGCACCAAGCGGCGCATACACGACGTGCAAAACGGCGCAATCAGACACGAACCTCAACTTTACCCTTCTGCCACCCTCGACCTTCTGCACCCCCCAATTGCGCGCTACCCTTTCATCCAATCCGTGTTAGTGGACTCGTATTCACATTCGCCCGAAACCCTGCGCTTGAGCGACTTGAGAAACGGCAGTGCAATTAGACAAGAACACCGTGCGCTCGCCACGGGCCCACACCGTGTACTCCATACCCCAATCTCACCCGGTTAAATTCCTCGCCACCCTTTGTCCAGTCCGTCTTAGCGAGCCCGTATTCGCATTTCATCGGGATACTACGCGCACCCCATCTGGCGCCCAAGTACTGAGAAAAACGGTACAATTCGACTGGGGCTCCCACCCGACCGGCGTGTGCGCCACTGCATATTTGATAGTTCCAGCGCCATACCACTGCTCCACTACCCCCCAATTGCCCTGTTTTTTTTTGGTGGAACCCAACCCGACTCGGTACATTGGCCAAAGGGTAGAGAGTGCACAATAATTGCAACTTGCATGTCACGAAATCGAGCAGTGTCTCCCTTGTGTGACCCTCACCTTTACGGTATCGACACGAGTGGTAACACTCTCGTATTTTGTCGATGAATGCAGGCATCAAGAAGTAGTGTAATATATAACTGTGTAGAGCCTCCCAATTTCGAGTGAAGTATAGCTTGTTGGCTGTTGGGACAGTAGTCCACCAGTCCGTGAGTTTTCCCTTGAACCTCTCAGGCAGGACCCCTGCCATTTGCTGGGTGAAGGCCACCAAGTGTCTTGCTAAATTTCGGCATGTACTGCACCAGGTTATATAACTGTCGATTGAGCCATCAAACTTGGGGAAATCTGACATAGTGTACTTACAATCGATGTAAGGTTGCATCCGGTCAAATGGGAGGTATGGCCTGATTCCTGGCATTTGGAGAGGAATTACAGCACCTGGCCCTGGAGGTGGTGGAGGTGGAGGTGCCCCTGCCTGACCTCCTGGCACAGGCGATGGTGGTGGCAGCAGTGCACCTGCCTGACTCCCTGGCAGGAGCAGTGGTGGAGGAGGCACACCTGCTTGACCTCCTGATGGAGGTGGCAGATAGTTGTGTGGAGGTGGCCCACCCTGGGGTAGAGGTGGGTCTGGAGGAGCAGGCAGTTGTGGTGGTTCGTTGCCTCAGTGTCATATCCATTGACTTCCGATCCCTCCGGTCTACCTCCACTCCTTCTTCACTAACCTTGGAGCTCCCGTATTCTGCAATCCCCTCGGTACCCCTCGATGGTCACCACCCCCTCCTTTCAATTTATTACCTATGCCTCCCTAAGTATGGAGCCCTGAAGGCTTCCAGACAGCTCCAACGTCCGCTAGCGCACCCCCGCCTCCGCTGGGCAATACACTTGCTTGCCCTGCAAAGCCCACCTTCGGGCCTATCCCTCCTTTCTGTTTCTGGGTTATCACCTACCTTTCTGTTAACCCCATAACCCGACTCGTCGGTAATATTCAATCGGCTAATGTCTAACCCCGTTAGCTCTGCTCCACCATTTGCGGACCCGCCCTCGTTGCAACTATATATATACTCAACTTGTACATAGGTTACACCTCAGTAATAAAATCAACTAGAGTTTACCCCCCTTCAGTTCTGGTTGCCAGTTTAGTAAGTTAGGGCGCGGACGTGTTACTTGGCACAGCGCTCCTGGCATAAGTCGCTGAGGCTGAAGCCCTCCGCCATGGAGACATTCCCTCGTCTCAACCTGGTCTCTGACACTCGGCGATATTGTGGCCAAGGTTGGGGTCCAGATCTAACTGGCTCCATACCAAGGTTTATGGGGGTGAAAGGGTCTCGAAACAATGAGTGGGTGGGACCTGTATTGGGCCCAGGTCTATACCTATTGTTCTGATACCTCTCGTTGGCAGGGCCCACCTCCAGCTTTCTGCCCTTGAGGCCCTGAACAAATTCTGCATAGTCCAGATCCTTCTTGGGATTGTGGAGCGTATAGGATTCATGGGGACGGTCCATCGTTGGTACCATCCCTTCATCCCTGTGTAACATAGCTGCAGCGACTCGGCCTGGGAGCAGGGAGCTCTATTGGCAGCTGCTGGCATTGATGTATGAAGGTGACTTCATCGACTGCTGGTTCATGCTGACTGTTTAGTTCCCAACCCAGCATCTCACGGGTCGACTCGCAGGTAGGCCTAATCTCTGTGGACCAAGCCCTTTTGATCGATTCCTGATCAGTGAAAGTGGTATGTGGCACACTGGCCAGCCTGAAACCACTGAGCCACGATTTGTCAAACTCCCAAGAAGGGTCAACAGCTCTATTTATGGAATCAAAGTGCTTCTCAAAGGCGTTGAGTCATTGGTCAAGGAAGTGCCATACGATATCAAATTCCTTCTGTGATGCCCAGCCCTTCTCAGCCAGCATGAGTGAGAAATTGCCATGTGGGTCTATAACGAATTGGCCTGTGGCATAATTGGTGGCAGCGGCCAGACACGTGAACACTGAAATCTTCGAGAACATATCAGTCAATCCTAGTCAATCTAGGGGTGCAAGCCGATATTGCAGTGTTGGCTTAGCACTGTCATCAGGGACGAGTTCTCTTTCGAGCCAGGCTGGCATGATCCTCTGCCAATTACGGATTTTGGTCATGGGGGTGTCAGGATCATTGAAAACTCCACCCTCGAACTCTCTGATGGCCTCTATGATGAGTGTGAGATCTCGTCCCCTCTGAACGGCTTCAGGCGAGGTTCGCACATCACCCCATGGGGAAGACGTTGCTGTGGAGTCGGGTACCTGGTAGGGGGGGTGTCTTGTGTGGATGATGCCAAAGCATCATGGTTGTGTGTTGATTGAGCCAGCGTCCTTAGTGGCATGGTGCGATCTAGTCAGACTGGGGTTGGGGCACCAATGTTAAAGAAATGGGTTCTGGGTAATCCATTTCTTTCCATCCTTATAGACAACTTGGAATCGTCAACCTTGTGTATGTAGGGTGGCCTAGTCGTGTAATGAGTATCATCCGATAACCTTAGAGCTTTTGACAGAAAGCTGGGACCTCGCAGTGAATGACAGTCTGCTGTGATGGATACTTGGCGCTTGTTACATGAGCATACCATGCGCGGATGTATAGGATCACAAGTAAAGGGGATATCCCAAGCTGGACCAGTTGAGGGCACGAGGCTAATGAGTACTTGGTGCTCGAGGGAGCGTACCGGTAGCGAGTGATATAACAGCTCCTTGAGGGAGTTTCCTGAGGTTGGGTTGACAGGTACTTGGCACCCAGATGGGCGTACCAGCAACGAGTGGGATTCCAGCTCCTTGAGGGAGCTTCTTGAGGTTGGGTTGATGGACACTTGGTGCCCAGATGGGTGTACCGGTAATGGGGTATAAGACTGTTTGTTTGGTGAACGGTCTGTGTTCATGTCAATGGGTACTTGGTGCTTATATGAGTGTACCAGTGATGGAGGGGTTAGTCATTCATAGGTCAAATGACAATTGTGGTGGGATCGGCAGCTATTTGGTGCTTGTGAGAGCATACTGGCGATGAAGGGAACAGGCTGGTATCGAGTACTAATCTGTCTATAGAGTTAACCAGATTCTCACTGTGTGGTGAGACAGATGAGAGCCCAGTACCTGGGTGAGCGATGTGAGTCATAACAGAGTCTGACGATGCAAACAAAAACCCCTCACTGCCTCACCTGCCTACTGTCATATCTGTACATAGTCGATCCCAAACTGACTCCTGGACCTCCATCTTCACCACCTCCCGAGTCCTACCCTACTGCTGTCTGTTCCAATGTTCACCTTCGGTCCTGACACCACACCTGACACCACACCACCCCTCATCCCTCGTGACCCTCCACCCTTCTGTCCTTCTCCTACCCTATCTCCGTTCACTCCGATACTCATCTCGGACTGAACATCACTCCTCTCACTCCTCCTACTCCTCCTCATGACACCTCCACCCTTCCATCACCCTCCTACCCTTCTCCCATCCGCTCCGATACTCACCTTCGGACCCGACACCTTCCCTCTCCTCCACTCCTCTCCCCTTTCTTCTCTCCTCTCTCTTCCCTCTGACCCCCTTCCACCAACCCTCTGCCAAGTTACGATTTTCCGCTGCTGTCCCGTACTCGGACACCGCTCGTACTTTCGCTCCAAGACTCCATCATAGTTCCTACCTCAGACTTTGACTCCACCTCAGCTTTAGTCCATTGCATTGGTGACCTCATACTATGTAAACACCATTGCCAATATTCCTCAGACTTTCAACCCCACCTCTGTAACCTCCATAACCTCCACAACCTCCGAGCTCCACAGATCATCTTCGGCACTTTCGCTGCTTGTAATGTATCTTTCGCATTTTCCCCTCACCCTTATTTGGACTGCTGCTTCTTCCTTTCTAGCCAGTTAGTCATCATCCCCACTTCCCCTCATCCTCCTGCCCCTCTGGGCTTTGCCCTCCTTACCTCCTTTCACATGTACCACAGGTTCTGCCCTATGACCTTCGGTACCGCTCTGCTTCTGTCATCCCTTTGTTCCCATTCGGATGCCTTCATTCTGATTCGGACTCCCTGTCACGACCTGGCAATTCCCACGGTCAGGTGATCACTCCCCACACCTTCTCCCTCCCCCGCTTCGACCCCGTCAACCCCGCTACCCGCCCGACACCGCCTGAACAAGCCCATCACCCTTCCCCATCACTGTTAGAACGGGGCAGAAACGGATGACTCCAGAGTGGAATCGGAGACTTAGCATGGAGGGACCTTGGCCTCAGCAACTCAAGCGGAGCGCTGTGCCATTGCTGTTTGTCCATTTGGTCCTTAATTTCACAGTAGGTGAGCAGGAAGTCTCTAGGGGGCATTTCAGGTCGTTTTCGGACTGAAACCAGACGAGTATGTACAAGCGCCGATATATATAAAGAAGGGGCAAAAGCACAAGGAAAACAAAGGGTGACCGAATCGGAATGAAGATGTCCGAACGGGAACAAAGGGTAGAGGGAGTGGAGCGGTACCGAAGGTCATAGGGCAAGACCTGTGATACGTCCGAAAGGAGGTAGAGAGGGCGAGGCCCAGAGGGGCAGGAGGATGAGGGGAAGTGGGGGTGATGACTAACTGGCTAGAATAGAAAGAAGCAGTAGTCCAAATAGGGATGAGGGGAAATTGTGAGAAATACATTACAAATGGTGAGAGTGCTGGAGGCGGTCCGTGAAGCTCTGGGATTGCGGAGCTTACGGAGGTTATGGAGGCGGGGTTGGAAGTCCGAGGAATATTGGCAATGGTGTTTATGTAGTATGAGGTCACCAATGCAATGGACTAAAACTGAGGTGGAGTCAAAGTCCGAGGTAGGGACTATGACGGAGGCTCGGAGTAAGGTACGAACGGTGTCCGAGTGCGAAGTACGGAACAGCGGTGGACGGTCGTAACTTGGCGGAAGGGTGGCAGAGGAGTAACGGAAGGAGGAGAGAGGGGACAGGTAAGGAAGAGGGAGTGGCGGAAAGGAGAGTAGTCAGGTCCGAAGGTGAGTATCGGAACGGACGGGGGAAGCGTAGGGGGATGACGGGAGGGTGGAGGTGTTGTGAGGGGGGAGCGGAGTTGTAGGAAGGGTGGCGAGTGGGGCGATGTTCGGTCCGAGATGAGTATCGGAGCGGACGGAGAAAGGGTCGGAGAGGTAAGAGGAGGGGTGTGTTGCCAAGACTGAAGGTGAGTATCAGAACGGCAGCGGTAGGTTATGACTCCGGAGGTGAAGAGGGTGGAGGTCCGGAAGTCGGGTCGGGGTCGGGTATGCACGGATATGACAGTCACCACTACCTGTTTCCACGGCCCATCACAGGCCTACGAGTCTTTCTTTATCACGCTTGTTTTTCTTGACGGCCGTACACAGCCGTCCTTCTCCCACACTCTTTGTTTGTTTTTGTTTCTTCTTAACCCCGCCTGCAATCTCCGTGAGATCTGGTGACTTAATTCCATTCATTCCGTTATACTTAAATACCGGTTGTACACTACCTCATACTGCAGTTCGAAAATCAACTAGGGTTACCCCCCCCCCCACACTCTCTGTCTGACCCAGTCGCACCTCCTGCCTCCTGAAATATCGGGGCCATGTCAAGTACGAGGCGCAACGCTCACGAACGAGTCGTTGAAGCCGAAACCCCTTTCCACTGCGATTGTCATCCCTGCCCTTGACGGGCTGTTATGCCAAAGCAGCGGACCTTAACGGTCACCGACGGCGAGTCACGGTAACGTATTCCCACGCCCTGACACTCCCTTTGTTTCCCTTGTGCTTTTGCCCTCTCCATTATATATCAGCGCTTGTACATACTCATTTTAGTCCCTTAGTCTAAAATCGACCTGATATGCCCCCTAGAGACTTCCTGCTCGCCTCCTATGAAATTATGGACCAAATGGACAAACAGCAATGGCACAGCGCTCCACTTGAGTTGCTGAGGCCAAGGTCCCTCCTTGCTAAGTCTCCAGTTCCCCTCCAGAATCGTCCACCCTCGCCCAGTTCTAACACCTACTGCATTCATCGCTGGGAGCATTTGTGCCCCGGTCTTCATTTGAAAACCAGGAAACAGGACAGACCCGGCAAGGGGTGGCATGAATGGCCCCCACACCAGTTCAACCTGTAACACTGATGTCCCAGTGCGACCTGGGCATCCCAAACAGGCTCCTGGCACTTGGTTTTTGACGTGCACATGACGGGCTTTGGACTTGCATGGGTGAGGCGTGAAACACATGGCTGGGAGATGCTAGAGGTGAGTCCCTTTTCCCATTGTTCAACAATTTGCGTTCATTACCCATCAAAAGTGTGCTATGGCCCCTGATGCGTACTATATGTGTTCCCTACGAGTCACCCTGATCGGAGTCCGATGGGGCACTCTCCACGACCGTCTAAAGGGTCCCCTTGCAGGCGCGTCTACAGCTCAACAACGAGGGGGACTTCCTTCCTCCTTCCCCCGTTCAACCGCTTCCTTTTGTTTATTCCACAATCTGCTCTGCAAACACAAATGCCGAGAAGTCCGCCACCCCCTTCACCTTTCCCCCATCCTTCAGCACCGCCTCCCATCCAAAACTATCAACCGGAGCCCCCATCCCTCCATCTCCCCATTTTATTTTTATTTTGTTGTGTATATAATTCCCACTACAGAGTAGCAGGTCTTGTGGGCTTAGACTGAATTGCCGTGGTCCTGTTCCATGTTCTATTGTAATCAAACATGTGATAGAGCGAGTAACGCATGTATGGAACCATTTATGTAAACCCTTTTTTTTCAGGAGCTGTTCCACCATACAATCTAACTAATAGACGACAATACTGCAGATCTTGCAAGTCCCATAGGTTGTTATGAGCCTGGGGCTCAGATGTTGAGACCCCACTCATGAACCAATGCATTCAGCGTCCGTCTTATTGGCATGCGACAACACTCCCACCGCTCTGCTGCCCCATCCATTGTTGATCCCGATGTCATCCACACATTGCTATGACCGTGCCATGGCCACCTCCACATGCACTCTTGCAGCGCCACTGGCAGTGCCAATGCAATGGTCGCATTTATCCTTCTGCATCTTCCCTCCACTCTGCTGTGACCACCTATGTCCGCAACACATCCTTCCAACGGCCCCGGTGCTCATCTCTCTCCTCCATCCCGATGCATTCTATGCAGGCATCCCTCATCGGTTCCTCCCACCTTGTCACATTGCCCTCATGATATGCCGTTGTGACGTTGCGTTCCATTCTCAGCTGACATGCCAATGCAGAGGTTTGCCCTTTGCACTCAACGATCCTACCCCACCTCCTGCCACTGCTCCCCTGCGTTGAGTTGGGACACGAGTTACATGCAGTTCCGCATTGGTACGCTGTCAATGGGCCTGTGCATAAAATACTATGTATGTACATCAGATGTGGCCAAGACCATCACTTTTCATGTCCCAGCGAAATATGTCATCGTTAAATGCAACCGTCATCCTCCCAGGAAATATCATCGATGCACACAGTGAGGGGACGAAATCATCTAAGAACGAAGGAAGGTCAGTTGGGAGGTTCAAACGAGACCACCACCAAGCTGTTCCCTGGTTCTTTAGTTAGGATGGGGAAGTGTACTAGTATTATTTATTGTAAATATAGTACCAATCTGAGTGTTTTGGCTAATTCTATTTTTATGGGTTAGTCTAAAGTTTCTGGGAATTGACTTACAGATAAACCGAGCCCTGCGGAGCTGTTTCTTTATTGAAATTTCTTAATTTGTCTAGGTGTAATTCTGTGTAGCGTTGTTTAATTTGGGATTTAACTTGAATTTAATCTTCTACTTGGTGAAGTTTCAAAGATTCTATTCAGTTAATGGATTTGGATTGTGTCTGGAGTGTCGCTTGGGTTTGTTTTATTTTTGTCTTATTTTGTTGCTTGTTTTAACAGTAGCAAGATGACTGTTTTGTGTTTACACTTTGAAATCTGGAGTGTTAACCAGTTCTCCTGTTGAAATATTTACTTAATATTTCTCTCCTTAATTGCTGCCTTTTACTACAGTGGCAATCTTAACTGTATATCACTTTTTCGCGCTGGAGTGACAACCAGAAATGCTTGAGAAAAATAATACTCTATTTTCTTACTTCTCTAAGGGGGGCAAAAAGTCGCAGAAAGGGTCCCCCTTTTATACTCCTTGGGTTGCCTTCCTTTTTCATGCTCTACCTTCTATTTACAGGATTTATTTACAGTGTATTTTTCTCAAACTGAATAAAAAATGGAATTTTCACGCTATAGTTCTACTGCACTTTTGCTGTGCTGAACTGCGGTTCTACTGCGGTCAGACTGCGCCTAGAATCCTTATTGTCCTCCCTTGCCTATGCTATTTTAATGGTTAATTAGAACTTGGCTGCACTGCATTTGTCGCAGTTACCTATTTCAAATTCCCTTTAAATTTGCTATGACTCAATGATTCTGAATTTAAACTTCGCATTACTATGCATACGGCTGTGCTGAGACCTTCAGCTGATTTATTCCATTTTTATTTAGTGACATTTAGTTAAAATGAGACTGAAAAGGTAAATGAGTGAATTATTCAGGTTTAAAACTGAAAGAAAAAGTTGCTAGTAGTCAGGAATTACTCAAACGAATGTGTTATAGCTCTCCACTTCATTAGAATATCGTTCCCTAAAATTCCTGCCATGGTCCGTCATAGTTTAGTGGTTTTTGTGAATTTCATTCATATTCCCTGATTCCCCTTTGTATTATCACATCCTGATCCTCCATATGTATTGTTCATTGTTATAGTAGGTCGTCCTTGAAGATATCATATTTTTATGTATTTTATTTAGGACTCTGGACCTCTTGAAGCTGTCTTCCCACGCATTTTCAGGTTTCTAACTTCATGTCCTTGTATCTCATTCATTTCTGGATGTTTTCTCACGTTCTTGGTATCATAAATTTTCATTTATTCCCACCTTTCCAATGGTACTAAGGTTGTGTCCTATTTCCTGGTATTTGTTGAGTTAGCAAAAGTTCGCGCGCACATTTGGTAATCACATGCATCGTTCCCATCGTCGTTCATATGCAGGCGCTGTTTCCGTTTAATTGTTCGGGATTTATGATATGTGCAGGTGTTTATTTCTTTCATATGACTTCTGTGATTTATTTCAGATTTTTCCCTCATGATCTAAGGTTGTTTTGCACTTTCCATGCTTTGTTTTGACTGGGCTCTTCCTTATTTGGACGGAAATTGGTCTTTGGAATCTGCCAAAGTGCAGATCTCGGTTCTGATGGCCGGTTCCCTGCACATCGCCACCCTCACGTGTCATTAAACATGATGCGGATTTCTATATTCCCGTCATGGGTATAACTTCACAACGGCTGGACCGTTTGGGCTGAAAGTTTGCATAACTATAGTTCCCCATTTTTCATAATTTCCGTGTAAATTTCGTTGTATGTTTTAATTATGGATCCTACGCAAACATCGTCTTTTCCCTGAGCTCGGACTTTTGATGTCGCTATTCCCGTTATTGGATATCTCATTAATGCATGATCCTTTTATTATGAAAATTTGGGAGGATTAAGATTAGATCCCTTCCTTTCTAATGGGCTATCAAGCTTGTCTCGGTCGTTACTGGTTAATCTTCGCACTTGCCTTTTAGACGTTGTCCTCGTTTTGCAGGAGTTTTAGTCATATCTCCGTCGTTTATGGGTAGTTTCCCCTGTAATTACTTTCATTGGGTCCGTTTGGGGGACGTCTACATTTCCTATTATAGACACGACTTTGAATTTTGCATTAGTTCCTGAGGAATCCTTGTTCCGTGATACTTCCATCCTTGGCTACATGTGCAGACATGGGAAAGTAGTTTCCATGGAGGTTCTCTGATTGTTTTTATAGTCAAATCTTGGTCGATTGTCCTAATTCTTGGTTTAATATTTGCTATTTATAAATTCCCCCAAGAATTCCGTCTTGTTGATGGTAAGCTTGAAGTATTTTTGCTATTTTTCTTTCTTTCGATTTATCATGTATAGTCATAATAATTTGTTAAAATTTGTTAAAATTCAGGTCCTTCTATTTTCTCATATCTACTTGTCGTATGAGGTTTTGTGATTTATCTGGGATATTTCCATAATGGGTTTCCATAGCGTGACTGTTATTTCTCCTACATCGGCCTTCTGCAAGTTCTTCGATTTTGCGGACAGGATCCCATTGTGGCCACATGTCCCGGTCTGAGGGAAAAACTGATGGATCGAGGCTAACCAGCGATGGGTGGGTCAATTGGAGCTAGAGCTGCTCCAATTGGGAGGTTTATGTTGATTACCGAGTGTCTGTCTCGAGCTGCGATTCATGGTTGTTTCCCAGGGGCATGGCAATAGGCCGGGGTGGAGATTTGAGTGGATTTGGGACGCCTTTTTTGAAACCTGAATTGGGCCAAGCTTGTGTGCAACAGGCAAGCAGTGAAACACTTGGGATGTTAATTCCACTATTAACAACGCCCTTACAAGAGGATGAGGCCAACTTGTTGGACCTGCTCGAAGTCGTGTCTTAGTAGTGCCTGCCGCAAAATTTCTAACGCATTCTGGACTGTCCAAACTCACGCAAAAAAAACCTCCTTCCACCAGACCCTACTCCCACCAATGGGTTCTCAAACTAATGAATATTTCCTCCCAGCTCTCTCTTGGTTCTGATCTTGCTGTGGTTTTGTTTGTCAGGACCGGAATGTTCTGGATAGCCAACGGCTCCCATATCTGAGACTCACACACTCACATCATGTCACCCCAATACCATAATCCCTTCACACCAGAGTTTCACAAGCCATTCCACGATGAATACTTTAAGCGCTGATGCAAAATGATTGGGCTTTCACTTGACCTCAGACTACAAATAGGTCCCCACTGAGTCCTGATAGCTCTGCCATTACTTTTGTTTTCTTGAACATTGTTAAACATGTCAGACTCCACAGTGGAATGAGGTAGACATGAAAGAATGGGGGTTCGTAAGCAAAAGTGCCATATATCATCCCTCTCCCTTCAGAGCCACACAATTGGCAAAACCTCTACAACTGACAGCCTTACATATAACCGGAAGGAGGGGACAGGCAACCATTTTCCTTTTGGGCGAAACACCTGATTTGCAAATGTTGTACTATCAGTAGCAACATAGCTGACAATGACAAAATGCTGTTTACCGACTCAGTTGGGACTTTGTATACAATTTCCATACCAATGGGACAGTGAGTGAGTCCTTCTGGAAGTGTCGACCCAAATGATAACAACATAATGATCAGGAAAGAGAAATGAATGAATGTGTGGGGAGAGTGAAACATACCCCATTGAACAGGATCAATCAGCACATTATCCTGGATTCTGACCAGGTCACCCTTGTTGCTGGACCTCAGAGCAATCATGCAGTCAGATCTGCATCCCTTCTTGGGCAGGATCTTTCTGCATGAGCAGAAAACATTGGGTT
Organism: Cantharellus anzutake; assembly: GCF_015039405.1. Lineage (NCBI taxonomy): Eukaryota > Fungi > Basidiomycota > Agaricomycetes > Cantharellales > Hydnaceae > Cantharellus > Cantharellus anzutake. The sequence goes on from NW_024067003.1 coordinate 42,683, forward strand.
CATTTGTAAATATGGACCAGCCTACACAAACAGTGTCTGTCATGGTGCATAATGATGCAAGTGGAATGAAAGACAAGACAGCCAGATGAGGACATACCCATATGGTTTGGGAAGATGTTGGAGTGCTAGAACAGGGATGAGGATAAGGACTGATGTGCATGCTCTCAACTTGAAGGATGTCAATGCTGACCTTTGGTGAATGAGCAATGATCCATGGCATTTTGCCAGGGAAGCTGGTAACAGAATAACTGCTGGGTATGGAATCTAGAGAAGAGAGTCAGACTAGGTAGAGAATTGAGGAGTGACCAACTATGAGGGAAAAGAAAAAATACCGGAATGTTCCAGACCTACCAGCAGTTGGGTGGCTTGGTCGTGGAAGCAAACATTTTGGTCACAAGTCCAAAATGACTCATCATGGCAATGTGGCACAGGGCTGTTTGCTGCCACAACCAACTTCCCTCTTAGAAGCCCATGGGTGTTGTGGAACCTTGGCCAATGCTTCTCATGCTTGGCAGGTGGCTTTTGTGTGAAACATTAACATTAGCAAGCCCAGTGCTCAGGAATTTGAACAACTGGCTTTCTAGCAGACATTCCTCTCATGCCATCACCATTAGCTAGGGAAGCTCCCTTTCTGAGTGTACTCAGCCACTGAGATGGCTGATTTGCAACATGCGACAAAGGTGGTGGAGTCACCCAAGGAATTTCAGCAATTTAGAGCTACTCAAGTCAACATGCCCATTCAGTGGTTTGATGGTTGATGGTAAGTGCTAAACAGTAATGGTAGTGCATGTTAGAACTGGGCGAGAGTGGATGATTCTGGAGTGGAACCAGAGACTTAGCAAGGAGGGATCTTGGCCTCAGCAACTCAAGGGGAGCACTGTGCCATTGCTGTTTGTCCATTTGGTCCTTAATTTCAGAAGCAGTGAGCAGGAAGTCTCTAGGGGGCATTTCTGGTCAATTTTAGACTGAAGGCCCAAAATGAGTATGTACAAGCACCTGTATATAGTGGGGAGATGAAAGCACAAGGAAATCAAAGGAGGTCCAAATTGGAACAAAGGTGTCCAAACAGAGACAAAGGGATGATGGAAGTGGAGCAGTACTGAAGGTCATGGGTTAGACTCTGTCGTACATCCAAAAGGAGGTAGGGAGGGCAGGAGGATGAGGTGAAGTGGGGTTGATGACTAACTGGCTAAAATGGAAGGAAGCAGTAGTCCAAATAGGGATGAGGGGAAAGTGTGAAGATATATTACAAGCAGTGAAAGTGCCTAGGATGGTCTGTGGAGCTTGGAGGTTGCAGAGCTTACAGAGGTTGCTGTCAGGGACAGCTCTGAAAGCGGCGAGGTCCCAGTGCGAGGGACTTGATGGGACAGGTGTCGGCTATGTGTAGTGGCGGTCCTGTCATGGGGTGAGCATCCCTGACCACTTAGTCTGAAGTGGGAAGTTGAGAAGAAGGCTGCTTCTTCTGTTCCCACCCCAGGCACTATTATATACATGCGGTTGGGGTCACGTGGGGGAGCCACATCATCTCCGCACACAGCTGCACTTCCCTGGGTATCTCCATGGGAGATCCCGGAGGTGTGCTGCTCTGTGAGTGGGAATGCACACGGCGGGTGCGGCGATCGGGGGAGTGGGGTTAGGTGTGTAGTGATACATAGAGAAGGGGAAGTCAACCGTGGAACGGAAATAGAAAGAAAGAAGAAAAGGGAAAAGAAGAAATGGGGAGTGATAGCGGGGGGAGTGGAGTAGGGCGGTGCGGCACAGGGTCAGGTGGGGTGTGCCCTGACAGTTGCAGAGGCAGGGTCAAAAGTCTGAGGAATATTGGCAATGGTGTTTACGTAGAATGAGGTCACCAATGCAATGGACTTAAGCCGAGGTGGAGTCAAAGTCCGAGGTCAGAACCATGATGGAATCTTGGAGCGAAGGTACATGGGGTGTCCAAGTACAAGGAACAGGATGGTGGCGGGAGGTCATAACTTGGCAGAGGTTGGCAGAAGAGGGATGGAAGAGAGGAGTGAGGAGAGGAATGAGAAGAGGAGTAAGAGGAGGAATGATGTCAGGTCTGAAGGTGAGTATCAGAGTGGATGGGGACAGGGTAGGAGAGGGACAGAAGGAGAGGAGGTGATGTGAGGAGTGATGGGAGGAATGAGGAGGTGTAGTGTTTGGTCTGAAGGTGGATATTGGATTGGATGGAGGTAGGGTAGGACTCTGGAGGTGGTGAAGTGGGGGGTCCTGGAGTCAGATTGGGATCAGGTATGTGTGGATGTGTCAGTATCCCTTTCTTAGGCATGAAGGCCTTTGAATGGGTCTCTGGATATACCTACTACAATACTGATGAAGGAGGTGGTGGAACACAAGGAGCGAGATGAAGTGTTGATGTATGAGGAGCGACTTGCATTGATTGGCTTGGGATCTTGGTGTGGTGTTCGACCAATGAGGAGAGGGAGAGAGAAGTAGGGCTCCAGAGTCAGTTTCGGAGTTCCGGGAGCCCGGAGTGGAGGTCAGGATTGTAGGGATATGACAGTGCAACTTGAAACACTGGCTGTTGAAAGAGGGCTTGCAGCTCTCTATGCTGACTAAGCTTGTGGAGCCAAACTCTCCCTAAACTCCACTTCTTGTGTAACTTGACTTTTCTTGATCCTGTTAGAGGCAGCGAGAACTAAAAGGGGGATCAACTCTAGTCGATTTTATCACTAGGGTGTAACCTATCTACAAGTTAAGTATATATAGTTACAGTGAGGGTGGGCCTGTGAATGGCAGGACCGAGTAGAGCGGAGCTAACAGAGTTAAACATTAGCCAACTGAATATTACTGATGAGTCAGGTTATGGGGTTAGTGGAATGGCAGGCTATAACCCAGAAACGGAAAGGAGGGATAGGCCCAAAGGTAGACTTGCAGGGCAAGCAAGTGAATTGCCCAGTGGGGGCAGGAGTGCACTAGCGGACGTCAGAGCTGTCTGGAGGCCGGCTCTGTACTTAGGGAGGCATAGGTAATATATTGAATTGAGGGGGTGGTGACCATCAAGGGAGTCGGAGGTGATTGTGGAATATGGGGGCTCTGAGGTTAGTGAAGAAGGAGTGGAGGTAGTCCAGAAGGATTGGAGGTAGTGGAGGACGATGGCTGTAGATGGATATGACAGATCCTTAACTCCATGTGGGTTCTCTGGGATTTCTGCAAGGTCCAGGCTCAGTGTCCACTACTCACTCATTGTGAGCTAAACAGCTGCCCTTATTCCTACTGTTGGAATTCCACACACTCTCACCAACTCTAGCACATCCTAGCACCTTAGAGAATTTGGGAGAGGGGAGAACTTATATTCCAAAATCCAGTATGTTGTCAGGGCAACCACACCTGACCATACAACCCCAGAACCACCTTCCCTGACTTCCCCCACTTCCCTCATCTTCCCATCTTTACTGTCAGAGACCAGGTTGAGACAAGGGAATGTCTCCGTGGTGGAGGGCTTCGGCCTCAGCAACTTATGCCAGGAGCGCTGTGCCAAGTAACACGTCTGTGCCCTAACTTACTAAATTGGCAACCAGAACTGAAGGGGGTAAACTCTAGTCAATTTTATTACTAACGGGGCGGAAACAGACGACTCCGGAGTGGAATCGGAGACTTAGCGTGGAGGGACCTTGGCCTCAGCGACTCAAGCGGAGCGCTGTGCCATTGCTGTTTGTCCATTTGGTCCTTAATTTCACAGTAGGTGAGCAGGAAGTCTCTAGGGGGCATTTCAGGTCAATTTCAGACTGAAACCAAGACGAGTATGTACAAGCGCCGATATATATAATGGAAGGGGCAAAAGCACAAGGAGAACAAAGGGTAACCGAATCGGGACGAAGACGTTCGAATGGGAACAAAGGGTAGACGGAGCGGATAGGTACCGAAGGTCATAAGGCAGGACCAGTGATACATCCGAAAGGAGGTAGGGAGGGCGAGGCCCAGAGGGGCAGGAGGATGAGGGGAAGTGGGGATGATGACTAACTGGCTAGAATAGAAAGAAGCAGTAGTCCAAATAGGGATGAAGGGAAAATGCGAGAAATACATTACAGGCGGCGAGAGTGCCGAAGGTGGTCCACGAAGCTCGGGGGTTGCGGAGCTTACGGAGGTTACGGAGGCGGGGTTGGAAGTCCAAGGAATATTGGCAATGGTGTTTACGTAGTATGAGGTCACCAATGCAATGGACTAAGACCGAGGTGGAGTCAAAGTCTGAGGTAGGGACTATGACGGAGGCTCGGAGTAAGGTACGAGCGGTGTCCGAGTGCGAAGTACGGAACAGCGGTGGATGGTCGTAACTTGGTGGAAGGGTGGCGGAGGAGTAACGGAGGGAGGAGAGAGGGGACAGGTAAGGGGAGAAGGAGTGGCGGAAAGGAGAGTAGTCAGGTCCGAAGGTGAGTATCGGAGCGGACAGGGAAAGCGTAGGAGGATAACGGGAGGGTGGAGGTGTTGTGAAGTGGGGAGCGGAGTAGTAGGAGGGTGGCGAGAGGGGCGGTGTTCGGTCCGAGATGAGTATCGGAGCGGACGGAGATAGGTCGGGGAGGTAAGGAGGAGGTGTGTTGCCAGGACCGAACGTGAGTATCGGAACGGCAGCGGTAGGTTATGACTCCGGAGGTGAAGAGGGCAGAGGTCCGGAAGTCGGGTCGGGGTCGGGTATGCATGGATATGACAGTATATATATAGTTACAACGAGGGGGGATCCGCAAATGGTGGAGCCAAGTGGAGCGGAGCTAACGGGGTTAGACATTAGCCGATTGAATATTACCGATGAGTCGGGTTACGGGGTTAATGGAAAGGTAGGCGATAACCCAGAAACAGAAAGGAGGGATAGGCCCAAAGGTGGGCTTTGCAGGGCAAGCGGGTGTATTGCCCAGTGGAGGCGGGGGTGCGCTAGCAGACGTTGGAGCTGTGTCATATCCGTGCATACCTGACCCTGACCCGACTTCCGGACCTCCACCCTCTTCACCTCCAGAGTCATACCCTACCACTGCTGTTCCGATACTCACCTCGGACCGAACACTGCACCTCTCGCCACCCTCCTACTACTCCTTCTCTTCCTACTCCGCTCCTCCTTCACAACACCTCCACTCTCCCGTCACCCTCCTATGCTTCCCCCGTCCGCTCCGATACTCACCTTCGGACCTGACAACTCTCCTTTCCACCACTCCTTCCCCCTTACCTTTCCCCTCTCTCCTCCCTCTGGTACTTCTCCGCCACCCTCCCGCCAAGTTACGACCTTCCACCGCTGTCCCATACTTCATACTCGGACACCGCTCGTACCTTTGCTCCGAGCCTCCATCATAGTCCCTACCTCGGACTTTGACTCCACCTCGGTCTTAGTCCATTGCATTGGTGACCTCATACTACGTAACCACCATTGCCAATATCCCTCGGACTTTCAACCCCACCTCTGTAACCTCCATAAGCTCTGCAACCCCCGAGCTTTGCGGATCGCCTTTGGCACTTTCGCTGCTTGTAATGTATCTCTCGCGTTTACCCCTCATCCCTATTTGGACTACTGCTTCTTCCCATTCTAGCCAGTTAGTCATCATCCCCACTTCTCCTCATCCTCCTGCCCCTCTGGGCCTCGCCCTCCCTACCTCCTTTCAGATGTATCACAGGTCCTGCCTTATGACCTTCGTTACTGCTCCACTTCTTCTACCCTTTGTTCCCGTTTGGACATCTTCGTTCCGATTCGGTTACCCTTTGTTTCCTTGTGCTTTTGCCCCCTCCATTATATATATCGGCGCTTGTACATACTTGTTTTGGTTCAGTCCGAAATCGACCTGAAATGCCCCCTAGAGACTTCCTGCTCACCTACTGTGAAATTAAGGACCAAATGGACAAACAGCAATGGCACAGCGCTCCGCTTGAGTCGCTGAGGCCAAGGTCCCTCCACGCTAAGTCTCCGATTCCACTCCGGAGTCGTCTGTTTCCGCCCGGTTCTAACAAGCTGTCCGGAAGCCTTCGGGGCTCCATACTTAGGGAGGCATAGGTAATAAGTTGAAAGGAGGGGGTGGTGACCATCGAGGGGATTGCGGAATACGGGAGCTCTGAGGTTAGTGCAGAAGGAGCGGAGGTAGACCGGAGGGATTGGAGGGATCGGAAGTCGATGGCTGGGGATGGATATGACATTTACATACCTCTCACAACTACAGCCTGCATGCGAACCCATGTGACACCTTTTCTGAATCATGGGAACATGCTCAGCTTCTACCCATAGTCATGTTATGAACTGTACAGTACATTTCCCTTTATAGCAGCCAAGCAGGGAATAGGGAAACTTACCCTTCTTCTCAACTCAATCCCTGTTAGGCAAGTTGTAGCTACCCTCCATAATACATGACAACTCAATCCCTGCTTAGTCCCTTCAGGAGCTGAGGACAGGGTCTATCACCCAGGCACCCGGAACATTGCACACACCCAGCCCTGAGGCCAGGCTGTCCTTGAGGGACCAAGCCCTGACATATGTACAGGATATAAGGAATAATTATTTTTAGAACTAACAGATGGGAAATATTGGTGCCATATGGCACCTGCATACCTTATTAGGCGAAATAATAAAAAAAGGGTGTGTTATGGAAATGGGAATTTCCCATTTCTAGCCTCTTATGGGCTCTGTACAGTACAAAGTCACGTGATATGTATATATTAACAGCTTAACCAACTATTATCACCCAAAACACCCAATGTCCATGTTATTGTAAACACCACTGTTACAACATCTGTTACATTAATTGTAACATCTTCTCAATGTCATGGCCCCCTCCTGCACCCGAACGCTATAGAAATGGGCCAATTAGGCCCCATTTTTATAACAGGGTGACAGTAGCAACAAAAGAATATCAATCAATAACTGAAATGATGGCAAAAATATGAAGATATAAGAAAATAAGCGATTTCTCAATGGATTTACAGAATTAAAAGCCGAAATTGAAAATGAAGCTGGAGATAACCCTCACACAGCCGATAAACATTTTTACCAATTTATTAGACGCCATGGGAATGAGTGAGGCTGGAATTATGGGTTGCTGCTTGAGATTCCCATGACTGCACATGCTCGTGACCTCCCATGCCTAACTTGTCCAATGCAGAACTCCGTCAATTCTCCACCGTTTGGAATATTTTTAGTATCGTCAGAATCGCAAGAATTAGCACTATTTTTAGATACCAAATTCGTGCCATGTTGTTGTGTGAATGAAAGTGGTTTTCTAATTGTGGAAGTGGGTATCCAAGCTGGCTCTGTGCATGGGCAATTATCCTGCCTACACCATCTATTCTATGTTATAGATATTTATCCCTGCCCAGAGATCAAGACAACAGCATTCATCACTGCTTTTTGGGGAAGGTTTTTCCATGGTGGTTCATAAAATCATCAGAAAAAACTCAAGAGAGTTCCATAGGATCCCCTCTCCCAACTAAGTATGCTCCAAAATCATCATCATCAGAGTTCTGAAGCTTTTCATCATAAATGGGCACCTCTACAGCATGTCATTGCTGCTAGCAGGCTTGCATTCCTGAGGAGGGATGTATTGTTGATTGGGATTGGTATGTCCACATATTTTACTAGTTTATATTTGCTGAGCCAAGTTGTTACAGCCCACAGTACCCAAGTGGAAAAGTAGTTGCTCCATCACAACTAAATGATCATGCAGGGAGATATCCTCAGTACCACTCTGTCAGGGCACACCCCGACATGCCCCACCCAACCCCCACTCCACTCCCCTGCTCCACACTGCACCATCTTTCTTTCTTCTTTCTTTCTCTCTCTTACATGGACCACCTTTCCTGCTGTTCAATGTATCACTGGCACACACAGCCATTCCCCCTCCTGTATCTTACCATCCCTATATCGCCATCACCACCGCTGCGCTCACCTTGTGCCTGCAACAGACCCTCTTGGGATCTCCTGCGGAGACACCCGAGAGCCATGGCTGTGTGTGAGGGTGACATTGAAAGAGGGCTCATGGCTCTCTATGCCAACTAAGCTCGTGGGGCCAAACTCTCCAAAACCTCTACTTTCTCCACTAAACTCGCTACATTCTCAATCCTTAAACTCCATGTGGGTCCTCCAGGATTCCACAAGGTCCGGGCTCAACTAATCTACTACCCACTTGTTGTGGGCTAGACAGTTGCCCTTATTCCTACTGTTGGATTCCACTCACTCACACCCACTCTAGCACATCCTAGCACCTTAGAGAATTTTGGGGGAGGGGAGAACTTCTTTTCAAAAATCCGGTATGTACAGGATTATATCTAATAATTATTTTTAGAAAGAATAGATGGGGAATATTGGTACCATATGGTACCTGGATACCTTATTAGGCGAAATAATCAAAAATGGTAACAGTAACAATAAAAGAATATCAATCAATATCTGAAATGATGGCAAAATATGAAAATATAAGAAAATAAGCGATATCTCAATGGACTTACGGAATTAAAAGCGTAAATTGGAAATGAAGCCGGAGATAACTCTCACGCAACCAATTAGCATTTTTACCAATTTATTAGACGCTGTGGGAACGAGTGAGGCTGGAATTCTGGGTTGCCGCTTGAGATTCCCACGCCCACACATGCTCGTGACCTGCCATGTCTAACTTCTCCAACACGGAACTCTGTCAAATCTCCACCGATTGGGACGTTCTTGGTATCGTCAGAATTGTACGAATTAGCACTATTTTTAGGTACCAAATTCGTATCGAGTTGTCGCGTGAATGGAAGTCATTTCCTAATCATAGAATTGGGTATCTGAGCCGAGTCTGTGTGTGGGCGATTATCCTGCCTACAACGTGGTGCACCCCACATGATCGACCCTGCATGTACATAATGACAGCTGGAGTGGGAACCAAAGAAGTAGCCTTCTTCTCACATTCCCACTTCAGACTAAGTGGTCGGGGATGCTCGCCCCGTGATGGGACTGCTGCTACACATAGCCACTACTCATCCCACCGAGTCCCACATGCCAGGACCTTGCTGCTTTTGGAGCTGTCCCTGACAGCAGAAGAAGGCTTCAACCTCATCTCCCCCACCTCCCCCACCATGGTGACCAAAGAGCAGTACGATGAGCTGCTGTCCCAATTCCAAGAGCTCCAAGCCATCATAGAGAGCCAAGCTCAAAACCAGCCCCCAGCCATGCCTGCACCAACAACCCACACCCACCCCCAGACCCAAACCGCCTAAAGTTGCCCCCCCCCCCCCCCACTGCCTTCTCTGGAGCAGCCAAAGACCTTGACCGCTTAAAGGTCAAATGCGGCATATACTTCCATGTCCAAGCAGCGGAATTCCCCAATGCCCTCTCCCAGATCCTCTTTGTCCTGTTCTATATGAAGGGAGGGACTGTGGGAGTGTGGGCGATGCAGTGCACCATCGCGCTACTGATGACAGGCTCCCCCTGGCTCACCATGGACAAGTTCAACATGGAACTCGATGCCATGTTCCAGGACCCAAACTGCAAGGCCACAGCCAGACAGAAGCTGGCCACTCTGCAGCAGGGCAGTGACTCCATGGATAAGATCATCCAGGAGTTTGAGATCCTCAGACCCACCTCACAGCTAGGGGACGTGGGGCTAGTAGATTGCTTTGAACAGGCGAATCAACTCCCGGCTCTGCAAGAGCATTTACCGCCTCCACCCCATGCCAACAACCTGGGCTGAGTGAAAATGCGAGGCCGCCCTCCTTGACAACCAGTGGCAGCATTTCCAGGTGATGCAACCCTGCTTGGCCCCTACCAGGCCCCCACTCTTGCCTGTGAGACCCCCACTCCCTACCACTCTCCGGCAGCCATGCCCCCTACCCACCGCTGCCACACCCCAGCCCCCCATGCCCCACCCCACAGCAGGAGCAGGGCCACAGCCCATGGACCTTGACTGCTCAAGGATCAACCAGAGGCAAAATGGGCTGTGTTACAATTGCAATGCACCAGGGCACATCACACAGGATTGCCCACAACCGAAAACCCACCAAGCCAGATGGATGCACCCCAAAGACCTCAGGGCACTCATGGAGGGGCTGAGGAGACATGTTAGAGACCGGAGTGAGACAAAGGAGTTGTCTCCATGGTAGAGGGCTTTGGCCTCAGCAATTCAGACCAGGAGTGCTGTGCCAAGTTACACATCCATGCCCTAATTTACTTACTGGCAACGAGAACTAAGGGGGATCAACTCTAGTCAATTTTATCACTGGAGTGTAACCTATCTACAAGTTAAGTATAAGTTACATTGAGGCAGGCCTGTGAATGGCAGGACTGAGTGGAGTGGAGCTAACGGAGTTAAACATTAGCTGACTGAATATTACCAACAAGTTGGGTTATGGGGTTAGTGGAATGGCAGGTGATAACCCAGAAACGGAAAGGAGGGATAGGCCCAAAGGTGGACTTGCAGGGCAAGCAAGTAAATTGCCCAGCAGTGAAGGAGAGAACGAAGGAAGGTCAGTTGGGAGGTTCAAACAAGACCACCACCAAGCTGTTCCCTGGTTCTTTACTTAGGATGGGGAAGTGTACTAGTAATATTTGTTGTAATTAAAGTACCAATCCGAGTGTTTCTATTTTATGGGTTAGTCTAAAAGTTTCTGAGAATTGACTTACAGATAAACTGAGCCCTGCAGAGCTGTTCCTCTATTGTAATTTCTTAATTTGTCTGGGTGTTGTTAGAACTGGGAAAGGACAGATGATTCTGGAGGGGAACTGGAGACTTAGCAAGGAGGGACCTTGGCCTCAGTGACTCAAGCAGAGCGCTGTGCCATTGCTGTTTGTCCATTTGGTCCTTAATTTCATAGGTGGTGAGCAGGAAGTCTCTAGGGGGCATTTCAGGTCGATTTTAGACTAAGGGACTAAAACAAGTATGTACAAGCACCGGTATATAATGGAGAGGGCAAAAGCACAAGGGAAACAAAGGGGGTCCAAATTGGAATGAAAGTGTCCAAACAGGAACAAAGGGATGACAGAAGCGGAGTGGTACTGAAGGTCTGTCAGGGATCGGCCCCTGACCCCACTGTCAGGGCACCCAACCACACCCCAGAACCACCTTCCCAGACTTCCCCCACTCCCCAGACCTCCCCATCCCTACATACCTCTCACAACTTCAGCCCGCATGTGAGCCCGTGGGAAAAATCACGTGGGTTAAGGCGAGCAACTCGCCTTAACCCATGTGACACCTTTTCCGAGTCATGGGAACATGCTCGGCTTCTACCCGGAGTCACGTTATGAACTGTACAGTACACTTCCTTTTTATAGTAGCCAAGCAGGGAATAGGGAAACTTACCCTTCTTCTCAACTCAATCCCTGCTTAGTCCCTTCAGTGAGTTTGAGGAGCTGAGGACAGGGTCTAGCGCCCAACCACCCAGAACACCGCACACACCTAGGACTGAGGTCGGGCTGTCCCTGATCGAGGACCGAGCCCTGACAAGGTCATAGGTCAGAACCCATGGTACATCCGAAAGGAGATAGGGAGGGCAAAGCCCAGAGGGGCAGGAGGATGAGGTGAAGTGGGGATGATGACTAACTGGGAAGAAGCAGCAGTCCAAATGGAAAACATGAAAGATACATTGCAGACAGTGAAAGTGCCGAATATGATCCATGGAGCTTGGAGCTTACAGAGCTTATGGAGCTTATGGAGGCAGGGTTGGAAGTCTGAGGAATATTGGCAATGGTGTTTACATAGTATGAGGTCACCAATGCAATGGACTTAAGCTGAGGTGGAGTCAAAGTCCGAGGCAGAACTATGATGGGATCTCGGAGCGAAGGTATGAGTGGTGTCTGAATACAGGGTACAGGACAGCAGCGGAAGGTTGTAACTTGGCAGAGGGTCAGCAGAAGAGGGTCAGAAGGAAGAGAGAGAGGTGAGGAGCGGGGTGAGGAGTGGAGGAGAGGAAAGGTGTCAGGTCTGAAGGTGAGTATCAGAGCAGACAGGAGAGGGGTAAGAGGGTGACGGAAGGGTGGAGGTGTCGTGAGGAGTAAGAGGAGGAGTAGAGGTGTGGTGTTCAGTCCGAGGTGAGTATTGGAGTGGATGGAGGAAGGGTAGGAGAGTGACAGAAGGGTGGAGGTGTTGTGAGGGGTAAGAGGAGGAGTGAGAGGAGGAGTGAGAGTGTTAGAACTTGCGGATTCGGACGACTCCGGAGTGGAATCGGAGACTTAGTGTGGAAGGACCTTGGCCTCAGCGACTCATGCGGAGCGCTGTGCCATTGCTGGTTGTCCTAGGGGTCCCTAATTTCGGATCTAGCAGAGGGAAAGTCTCTTGGGGGGAATTCAGGTCGATTTTGGACTGAGGTTACAAGTTACTAGGTACATTGTATATAAGGAGGGGTCCGGAATCAAAAGGAACAAGGGTAGGACAAAAGGAGACAAAGGGAGATGGAAAGAGGAACAACACTGAGGGTCAAGTGTTTGACTCAATGGTGTTTCCCAAAGGAGGAATGAAGGGCCAAGGCCCAAGAAGGAAGGAAGGAGGATGGGAGTCGGGAATGGCTAGCTGACTGAATAGAAGGAAGCAGCAGCCCAAATAGGAATGAGGGAGAATAGTGGAATTGAAATGGACAATGCAATAGTTGCAAGGTCCGGAGTAAGTCCGGAAAGTCCGAACTCGGAGGTTAAACCTGGAATATTGGCAAACGTAATTAAATGGAATGAGCTAACCAATACAATGGGTATAAGCGGAGGTGGGGTCAAAGTCCGAGGTCGGAGCTAAGACCGGAGGTTCTGGAGATGGAGACGCAAACAGGATTCCGGAGCGGAGGTCCGGAGTCGGGAACATAGGTGTTGCATGCTCATCTGGAAGGTGTCGAGGATGAGGTCGGACCCAGAATGTTCCGGAGTCGGACCGAAGGTGGTGTTGGAGCCGGAGGTGGGATAACCTCTTGGAAATCGGCAAGGAGGAGGTGGCAGAAGGGAAGCAGGACTCTGGAAGTCAGGTTCAGAGTTCCGGGAGCCTGGAACAGAGGTCAGGATTGTATGGATATGACAGAGAGGAGGAGGGTGGCAAGAGGGGTGGTGTTTGGTCTGAGGCAAATATCGGAACAGATGGCGGTAGGGTAGGACTCCGGAGGTGGTGAAGATGGAGGTCCAGGAGTCAGATCGGGACCAGGTATGTATGGATATGACACCCACACCCCTATGACACCAACCAACACATACAGTGGATATCTGCAACCGAAAACACTGAGTGGTACCACCCAGACATCACCAATGGAGAACACCACAACCCACCCAACTCTTGCAAATGCTGCAAAGGGAGGGACCACTCCATGCTTCAGTGCCCACTCAGCATACTGCCCTTCTGGAACGAGGTCTTCCCACATAGAGGCCTCAATGCGGCAATCAAACAACAACTCAATCACCAAAGCGGAACAAATTGTGGCCCAAAGTGCAGAATCCTTGAATGCCGGAAAGAACCAAGGAGAAAGCAGACAAAACAGAGCCCCCCCAGAACTATACACCAAGGATTAAGAGAGAGAACACTACACACAGAGGCAGAGGTGGTCGTAAACCCCAGCCCAGTACCTCAAAATAATGTACTTAATCCATCACCTGTCAGGGGATGGTCCCCAGGTCCCCATGACCCCTCTCTATGGCCCACAGGCTAACCTGTAACAGCAGCCCATCTCAGGGCATAGCACTACTGTGGGTAAGAAAGTGTATAAGGTAAAGAAGCAGTGTAGAATACACTTGCCTACTGTGGGTAAGAAAGTGAGAAGAAGGTTAACTTCTCACTTTCCCACAGTGGCCCAATATGGCAAAAACTTCCGGGGATACCCGGAAGTCACATGAAGGCAGGATCCGGGGACCGGAGCATGCAGCGCAGGAAGCGCACGTGGGAAGTGGAGCGGGTCTGGATGCGGGTCCGGGTCCGGGCTAAGTCAGGGTATGTGCCCTGACATCACCCAATCAAAATTCCTCTCATGCCCAAAGGGCTGAGAACGTCACACACAACCCCAGTCAGGTCCTAAATCGACTACCCCACTAATGAACATACAACTAACCCCAATGCCAAACCCAGCCCCACAAAAAACCCAATCAGGAACAGTGGAAAGTGTGGAAGTGCCGGACCCACCTGGTAGTGCTGGCTGGCATACCAGCCCAAAAGAGCGAGGCCCTTCCCCATTAAAGCTAGGAGATGGGGATGTCGCAACAACGATCCTGCCTCACCCCTGTGCCTTGTCCATGGTGGGTACAGAGATGAGCTATATGCGAGCCATGGAAACCCCCACATGTACCAAAAAGACCAACCACCCAATAACAATCAAGGCCGCATCACCGAAAACTCACACCACCACCCCCCTGAGACTCAGAGGAGGAAACAACAACTCCCAAAGGGTGGACGTCTAAAAATCGGCACCCTAAATATAAAAGGCGCTAATGGCCACAACACACAGTACAAATGGGACCTAATAATAAACAAAATGAAAAATGAGAAAATAGCTATCCTCTGTGTCTCCGAAACGAACACAGACCCCTCCCTAGAGAACACACTGAAAGATAAATACAAACATATGTTCCACTTCCACCACTCATATAACCTGCAAAACACAAGAGCTGGAGGAGTAACCATAATAATAAACAGAAACATCATAAAAAACGCCCCCCCACAACACCAGTAACCCCATCCCAGGACATGTGGTGCTCACAACCATTGAATGGCCTGCTGAGAACAAAATAACTATCCTAGCCATCTACGCCCCAAACCTAACCCCTGCAGCCCAAGACAACAAAGATTTCTGGGACACCCTAAACAACGTCACATCGAGGGAAAGAATCAATGCAATCTTAGGTGACTTCAAAATAGTAGAAGAAGCAATAGACCACCTCCCCCAACACACAGACACAGCTGAAGCTGTGACCACCCTACAAAACCTCACCACCTCCCACAACCTAATAGATGGATGGAGGAACACCAACCCAGCACCTGCAAAAGATTTCACCTTCAGCCATACTACAGGCAACCATATGTCCAGAATCGATAGAATTTACATATCAGCTGAGCTAATAAACAAAGCCTACACCTGGGGAATATGTGACTCAGGCATCCCAACCACCGACCACCAAATGGTATTCACAGAAATATATGATGACAATGCCCCAGCCATCAGCAGAGGTAGATGGGCGATGCCAATGTACCTCATGAATGATAAAGCCTTCCTCAGCGAAGTGGAAAACCTCGGAATAAAATCCATCAATACAATGGAACAACTAATAACTGATGGAACTACCAGTGCACAAAAAGAATTCCAAAGCTTCATACACTCCACCACAACTCTGGCAAAGAAACTGGAAAGAATAAAATCAGGAAAAATGAACTCTAGAATAAGAAGACTCACACGACGAAGAAATAAAATAACAAAAAACCTAACACCCACTTCCCAAGAACACAACAACATCACGCAAAAATGAATCCAGGCACTATCTGAAGAATAAAGAGATAGAGAAAATCAGACATGAAAAATCCAAAGCAAATGCCAAAGCAAACAAACGAATTCTATCTGAATCCATAAACAAATACTGGTGCAACTGGGGATGCGAAAAGAAACCCAGAGACACAATAATAGAACTAAAAACCCCAAACCACACTGACCTACCAATGTACACCTCTAACTCTGAAGAAATGGCCGAAATAGCTGCCAAGCATTTCGACACCATACAATACAGAGACCTAGACACACCACCAGAAATAAGAGAAACAAGCACCACAACAGTGCTATGCAACATAACCAAACTCACCATCCACAAATGTGAACCCCTCACTAGAACAACTGACTACAACGAAATAAAAACGGCACTAAAGCAGTCTCCCAACAGCAAAGCCCCAGGTATGAATGGAATCCCCATGGAACTGTATAAAACAGATGGACATCCAAAACTCCCCAGGATGAGAAAAGACTGGACATCGTAAAAATGCTTAAACTACTCACCAATGACATAGAAAACAATAGCATAACAGAACCAGACCTCTTAACCGGCTGGATATGCCCAATCTATAAAAAGAAAGATAAAAGACTCATAGAAAACTATTGCCCAATCACCGTCCTAAATGCAGAATACAAGATCATCACCACCATGCTAATGAACAAACTCCAGCCAATAGCCCCAAAACAATCAACAAATGCCACACTGCCTTCATAAAAAACTGCAGCATCTTCGACCAGATGGATCTGGTAAACAGAATGATTGACCTGTGTGAAATTACAGGCCAAGTGTCAGGGATGTGTCTGGGGTGGAGGGGGCCTGGATGTAACACCTGGCAGAAGGACCCTCTTGGGGAGCGAAGCAGGCATGCATGCTGACAGGCCTGATGTGGGACTGCAGTCCCTGGCCACTTAGACTGAAGTGGAAAATGTGAGAAGAAGGTTACTTCTTTGGTTCCCACTTCAGGTACATTTATGTACATGCGGCTTGGGTCACATGATGGGTGCCACGTCATCCTCAGAGAGAGCTGCAGCCATCTGGGTGTCCCCATGGGGGATCCTGAGAGTGTCTGCTGCAGGCACGCATGCTAGGCATAGCAGGAAACCATCCAGGGTGTCTGAGCCAGGCGGGTTAACAGTACAATGATACAAAGGAAAGTGATCTGTGTAAATAGAAAGAATAAACAGAAAGGGAGAATGAAACAGAAGAGAGAGAGGAAAGAGAGAAAGAGGAAGGAGAGAAGGAGGAGAAAGGGGAGGAAGGAGGAGGGAGAAGGATGGGTAGTGGGGGAGCAGGTGAGGTGGGCCAGGTGGAGCCAGGTGGAGCCGGGTCAGGCGGGTGTGCCTGACACCAAGACAGCGCAATCATAGCCCTAGACCAAGAGAAAGCATATGATCGCATTAGACACAACTACCTCTGGAAAACCCTCCAAGCCATGAACATACCGGGAAACCTAATCAACACAATTAAGTCCCTATACAACAATGCCAAGACAAGAGTAATGTCAACAGCGAAATCAGCCGTGAATTCCTAGTCAACAGAGGCATCTGACAAGGAGATCCCCTCTCCTGCCTCCTATTCAACATAGCCATTGAACCACTATCAATAGCGATAAGAGAAGCTGAACAATTAGAAAAAAAAACCCCAGAACTCACCCAAAAAGCGATCCTCTCCCTATTTGCAGATGACACAGCCATCTTCATGTTGAAAGACAACAAACTATGTGACCTATTCTCCATACTACAAACATGGTGTACTGCCTCTGGCACCAAATTCAATAAAGAAAAATCAGTCATAATCCCTGTTGGCTCCAGAGAATACAGAAATGAACTCACAAACTCAACAACAACAACCCAGAAAGAATCAATGACTCAATCCAAATTATTAAAGATGGCAAAACAACCAGATACTTGGGTGTGCAATGCAGAAACAAAACCCAAAAACTTGAACCCTGGCCCGGCATCATAACCAAAATAAAAAACCAACTCACCACATGGAATAAATCCTACCCCACGCTGGAAGGAAGAAGATTAATAATTTAAATGGTAATAAGTGGAATAACACAATACCATACAGCTGCACAAGGCATGCCAACAAAAATTGAATGAGAACTAACCAAAATAATGAGAGAATTCCTCTGGGGATCTGAAACCCCCCCGACAATCAGCACTGATACAATGACCTGCCCCATCGAAGAAGGCAGGAGAAATGTCTTAAGTATCCCGCTATGCAACAAAGCGATCAACATAATGAAACTAAAGAAAATCCTAGACAAACCTAACAAAAGACCGCTAGCAAGCGCAGCAGCAGAGGCAATAATCGTAGCATCCCTCCCCAAAGAAACCCTTGTTAAAGAAAGATCCAACCCTAGTATCATAGACATCTTCACCCAAAGCCTCTTCTACAGATGTAAATGCATGAACAAATTACTCACCAACGAACTCCATAGAATCCTGAATACCGGAGCTAAATACAACACAATGATCGATGCCCCCCATCTAACCAACAAAAAACTAGAACTCCCTGCATGGCACCACATAGGTCGCACAAACAACACCAAATACCAAGAAAGAGGAATAGCATCAAGATGTCTAAGAGCAACCCATAAATGCATGAGAACCGGCGACCTAACCATACAAGCCAGCCTTGCTGAAACCCCAGAATATAACCACAAACCCACCAAATGTGCATGCCCCCCATGCATAAGATATAAAGAAAAAGGCTGTAAAAACCCGGACACATGCTACAAAATGGCCGAAAAAATCCTAACCAACATAAAACATAAATTTGACCCATATGTACTAACAGACACCAAAATAACCTTAAACGGATCCGACAATGAAAGCACAATAAGACATGCACTAGGCAACATGATCTTTGACCACCCCACCACCCCCACAGACAGTGACCTCCATGCAGATTTCAGAATCTTCAAACCCAACAAATCCACATGCACCACAGACCACGAAACCATCAACCTCACCTACCTGAGAAACCCCCCAGACACTACAGTATATACAGATGGAGCATGCCAAAACAATGGTGAAACCACTGCCAAAGCTGGCTTCGGAGTATGGTTTGAACCGAACGACCCAAGGAACATAGGCACACCTGCCGACCTGAACCTACCCCAAACAAACAACATAGGCAAAATACTAGCAATCCAACATGCAGTCAAAGTTAAGTTACCCCATCAAATGCCTGCCTCCACATCAAATCAGACTCCAAATGGTGCATCAACACCCTCTGTACCAACACCAACCTGAATGAAATCGAAGACCAAGACTATGTTAACACCAAAAATGCTGATACAATCAAAAAAACGGTACACTCACCCAGATGCCATCAAGCAATAACAACCTTTGAATGGCTAAAAGGTCACTCCAGTGTGCAAGGAAATGAAGAGGCAGACAAACTAGCATCCCTAGGGGCTGCAAGCCCGTCACCGCCCAGCAACCCCAGATACAGACCAACCAACACATTGGAATGCCCACAAGGGGCCAGACTGAGAACCCTGACACAAGCAACAGCCCTAAAACTAATAAAACACGAAAGAAAGAAAACAATGAGATTAAATAACACCCACCCGATAACTGACATAAACCTAGACCAGATAAGAACTGTCCTACCTAACTACAAACACAGAGGCCTCTGCCAAAAATGCAATAAAACCGAGAACATGATGCACATCTTGTTTGACTGCCCCCACAACCAAAGTACCATAATCTGGAACACAGTAAGATCCCTATGTGTCATATCCATACAATCCCAACCTCCGCTCCGGGCTCCCAGAACTCCGAAACTGACTCCGGAGCCCTACTTCCCTTCTGTCACCTTCTCCTTGCTGACTCCCAAGAGGTTATCCCACCTCCGGCTCTGACACCACCTTCAGTCTGACTCTGGAACATTCCGGGTCCGACCTCAACCTTGACACCTTCCAGATGAGCATGCAACACCTATGCTCCCGACTCCGGACCTCCGCTCCAGAATCCCGTTCGCATCTCTGTCTCCGGAACCTCCGGTCTTAGCTCCGACCTTGGACTTTGACCCCACCTCCGCTTATATCCATTGTATTGGTTAGCTCATTCCATTTAATTCTGTTTGCCAATATTCCGGAGTTTAACTTCCGAGTTTGGACTTTCTGGACTTACCTCGGACCTTGCAACTATTGCATTGTCCTATTCAATTCTGCTATTCTCCCTCATTCCTATTTGGGCTGCTGCTTCCTTTCTATTCAGTCAGCTGGCCATTCCCCACTCCCATCCTCCTTCCTTCCTCCTTGGGCCTTGGCCCTTCACTCCTCCTTTGGGAAACACCATTAAGTCAAACCCTTGACCCTCAGTGTTGTTCCTCCTTCCAGCTCCCTTTGTCTTCTTTCATCCTACCCTTGTCCCTTTTGATACTGGACCCCTCCTTATATACAATGTACCTAGTAAATAATTGTAACCTCAGTCCAAAATCGACTTGATTTCCCCCAAGAGACTTCCCCTCTGCTAGATCCGAAATTAGGGACCCCTAGGACAACCAGCAATGGCACAGTGCTCCACATGAGTCGCTGAGGCCAAGGTCCTTCCACGCTGTCATATCTGTACATACCCAATCCTGATCTGACTCCTGGACCTCCATCTTCACCACCTCCAGAGTCCTACCCTACCACCATCTGCTCCGATACTCACCTCGGACCGAACACCACTCCTCTCGCCACCCTCCTCCTCACACTCCTCCTCACACTCCTCCTCTTCCTCCTCACAACACCTCCACCCTTCCGTCACTCTCCTACCCTTCTCCCATCCACTCTGATACTCACGACAACTTCCCTCTCCTCCACTCCTCTCCCCGTTCCCTCTCTCCTCTCTCCTTCCTCTGACCCTCTCCCGCCAACCCTCCAGCAAGTTACAACCTTCCACCGCTGTCCCGTACCTTGTACTCAGACACCACTCATACCTTTGCTCCGAGATTCCATCATTGTTCCCACCTCAGACTTTGACTCCACCTCAGCTTAAGTTCATTGCATTGGTGACCAGCTCTCTGGACACTTCGGACAAAACCGGACCCTGGAGCTAGTCTGTTGTGACTATACCTGGCCAGGCATCCGTACCTTCATCAAGAACTATGTGTCCTCCTGTACTTCTTGTGCCCATGCTAAAGTCCCTTGTCACAAGCCTTACGGCTTACTGAAACAACTCCCCATCCCCAAACGTCCTTGGAACTCCATCTCAATGGACTTCATTGAACAGCTACCCTCCTCTTCCGGATTCACTTCCATCTTGGTCATCGTGGACCACCTGTCCAAACAGTGCATTTTCATTCCTACCCACAATACCATCACCTCTCCGGAACTGGCCAAGCTATTCCTCCATGTGTTCTCCAATCATGGAGTTCCTTCCCACATCACCTCTGACAGGGGTCTGGAGTTCGTTTCCCACTTTTTCTGTTCACTTGGTAAGGCCCTCGACATCTGCCTCCACTTCACCTCCAGTTATCATCTGGAAGGAGACAGACAGACTGAATGGATGAACCAGATGCTCGAGCAGTACCTGCACATCTATAGTAACTACCAGCAGGATAATTGGTCCGAACTCCTACCTCTCGCGGAGTTCGCATACAACAATGCTCCAAATGCCACCACAAACATCTCTCCATTCTTCGCCAACAAAGGCTACCATCTGAACATCACTGTTCACCCGGAGCGAGACCTAACATCAGTACGCACCCAAGAGTACTCGGTAGATCTTGACTCCCTCCACCACTTCCTTTGCGAGGAAATGCACCATGCTCAGATCTGTTACCAGGGCCTGGCAGACTCCTGTTGGAGTCCTGCCCCAGCTTTTGAGGTAGGAACTTCGGTCTATGTAAAGGCCAAGTATTTCCGTTCCACCTGACCCTCCAAGAAGCTCTCTGAGAAAAACCTTGGCCCATTCAAGATCATCGCCTGCATTGGAACCCACTCCCTCACTCTCTGCCTGCCGGAAAACATGCAAGCCATTCACCCAGTATTCCATGTCTCACAGATCAAACCCTCCATCCCAAACGTCATTCTGAACCGCCACCAGCCACCTCTGCCTCCAATAGAAATTGAAGGCAAAATGGAGTTCAAGATTGAGGAGATACTCGACTCCAAGATCGACTGACATAGATGCAACAAGTTGCTCTACCTGGTCAAGTGGCTAGGCTATGAAGGGACTGACAAGGAGACACAATGGCTCCTTGCCAGCGAACTTGATCACGCCTCCGACCTCGTCAAAGCTTTCCACTCTCAGTACCCAGACAAGCCTCCTGAAGCTCCTTAGGAACCTCGACTCCTCTCCCATCTCTCCTTTCTCTCCACTCCTCATTTCTGTTTTCATGTTTTTCTGTAAGTACAGCTCCCCTCACCTTACTAATTCTGGGCCTTCAAGGGTTCAGGCCTAAGAAGGGGGTACTGTCATATCCATCTATGGCCATCGTCCTCCACTACCTCCGATCCCTCTGGACTACCTCTGCTCCTTCATCACTAACCTTGGAGCCCCCATATTCTGCAATCCCCTCTGACTCCCTCAATGGTCACCACCCCCTCAATTCAATATATTACCTATGCCTCCCTAAGTATGGAACCCTGAAGGCCTCTGGACAGCTCTGACATCTGCTAACACACTCCCACCCCTGCTGGGCAATTCACTTGCTTGCCCTGCAAGTCTACCTTTGGGCCAATCCCTCCTTTCCATTTCTGGGTTATAGCCTGTCATCCCACTAACCCCATAACCCGACTTGTCGGTAATATTCAGTCAGCTAATGTTTAACCCCATTAGCTCTGCTCTGCTTGGCCCCATCATTCATGGGCCCACCTTTGCTGTAACTATATATACTTAACTTGTAGATAGGTTACACCCCAGTGATAAAATCGACTAGAGTTGATCCCCCTTTTTAGTTCTTGTTGCCAGTAAGTAAATTAGGGCATGGACGTGTAACTTGGCACAGTGCTCCTGGTCTGAGTCGCTGAGGCCAAAGCCCTCCACCATGGAGACAACTCCTTCATCTCGCTTCTGGTCTCTAACAGTCCCCAATTTGTCAGGGGGGCTGGCGATGGAGGAACCAAGGCCACCAGCAGAAGGGGGCCAGATGCCCCCCCCCTCACTACTTAATGAAGGAGGCGTTAGCGAGGGTCAATTGTTCGTCACGCGATTCTTTTGGCTAGGAGTGCCTGCTACTCAGTTCTTTGGAGCAGCAGACAAGTGGGACATGATAGACGTCCTGGAGGAGGTTTTGGAGGGCTCAAGACTGTTTATATTATAACTGGGGGGATTATTTACTAGAGGGGTACTGTCAGGGCACACACCCTGACTAGCCCGGACCCGGACCTGCATCCAGACCCGCTTCCACCTGCCACACTTCCTGCATGTGTGCATGCTCCACATGCCACATGCTCTGGGCCCGGTTCCTACTCCTTCATGTGACTTCTGGGTATCCCCAGAAGTTTTCCTGATATGGTGGCCACTGTGGGAAGATGAGAAGTTAGCTTCCTTCTCATCTTCTTACCCACAGTATGTTGTGCCCTGGATAGGGCTGGTTACACCAGTAGGCTGTGGACCATAGGGGAGGGTCATGGGGACCTGGGAGTCGTCCCCTGACAGGTATGCATGTACATATAGTGGAAACAATTGGATCCAAAGGTAAACAAAGGTTACCAAGGGGAAGGGGAAGTAATTAGAAAGAATCCTCAAGACAAATAAGGAATAGGCAAAAAGCCCAAATTACGTCTGAGGTTTGTGGAGTGAGAGAATTAAAAGCCAACTGAATGGCAAGGTCTGGAAATGTCTATGAACAAGCAGGGAGCTACAGAGAAAAGGTGTCTGGAAATGTCCAGAGCCCAGAAGTTGTAGTTTGGAAGATTGGGGTTGTAGAAAATATCAAATGATAAAACAATAAGGTTTATTGAGACCAGAGGTAAAATAGGAATGGGGAGGTACCGGAGGTGTGGAGACCAGAGGTGGGAAGGGGGGTGGATAGGCAAGTTGAGATTTATCAACAACAAGCAGGCACATCTCCTTTGAACAAAGGGTCCAAGGAGGTGGAGGTATGGTGGTGGAGGTCCGGAGGTGATGCAGACATAGATGGGAGGCAGAGTGGGAGAGAGTCAGGTAGTCCTAGGGCTGTTGGCATCGACCAGAGGCAGCAGAGAGAGATTGGGAGGGCTGGTGGAGGTCATAGGAGTCGTGTAGGGATAGGGTGGAGGGAGGCAGAGGGAGGTGGAAGATCCGGGATATGACAGTGGGAACCAGAGAAGCAGTCTTCTTCTCACCATTCCCACTTCAGGGACATCTGCCTGCACTGGGCCTGTTGCCATACGTGCCCGCTTTATACCCCACCAGGCCCTCAGCACTGGGTGATATACCTGGATGCTCTCGACCCTGGACCAGTCCCTGACACTTTCCAATAGCTGTTGCTAATTCCACCTGTTATGGAAATGGGATTTTCCCATTTTTAGCCTCTTATGGGCTCTACGCAGTACAATATCACGTGACATGTAAATAATAACAACCTAACCAACTATTATCACCCAAAACACCTGATGTCCATGTTATTGTAAACCCCACTGTTACAACATCTGTTACATTAATTGTAACATCTTCTCAATGTCACGGCCCCCTCCTGCACCCGGACGCTATAGAAATGGGCCAATTAGGCCCCATTTTTATAACACCACCCTTCATCTACCCACTCCACAGTGCTTGATAAGGTGATTCTCTCACAAGCTTGCCAAGCCAGCAAGTAGGTAAGTTGTTAGACACTGGTCTGGGGTCGGCACCGAGGGTCACCGTTGCAGGCCGCTATAGGCCATGATGGCCATGATGCCATGAACAAGGCCCAAGGGTAGGGCATTTGGCCTCAGCAACTCTAAAGGAGTGCTGTGCCCCCTAGCTGTCTCTTGGCCCTCATTTCAGACTTACTGGGGTTGCCTTGTTGGGGTCAGGACTTAAGGGGTCATGGTCAAATCGATATTAGAGCTAAGGTACAATAAAGTATCATACAGGATATATATAGGAGGAAAGAATGAATGGAAGCAGACCTGGGCCGAAGGCCAAAGGGTCCGGAAGCAAACAAGAATAAGGAGCAGGGTTGGCCGCATAGTGGCTGGCAATGACCGAGGGTCAAAACAAACAATAACAGATAAATAAAGGAAGGAGCCTAGGGCCATGATAGTGGCGATGGTATCGTAGCGGCGCTGGACTCGGAGTTGGGCTGGAGTCGGGCATGGGAATGGTAGTGGCCCTGTAGGGGCCAGGTGGGCGGGGTAGAGGAGTCGCGCTGGGCATGGTGCCGGAGGTGGACTTGGGGTGGGAAGGTTGGTGTGGCTGTGGGGGAGTCAGCCAGGTGCAGGGGAGCCTAGGGGCAAGCGGGGGAGTGAGCAGGGAGTCCTCAGGGAGGATAGGGCTGAGGTCTGGGCTTGCGCTCATGCTCGCGTAGCGGGAATGGGCTCGAGCGGCATTGGGACAGGCGGCTAACGGGCTGGAATGCATGGCTGTGACATAAGTCCATCTTGGGTTTTCCCTTTGTTCCTATTTGTCTTGTATTATGTATATAAGTCATGTACTGTAGCTGATGGCACCTCAGTGCAAAATCAACAACAATGACTATTCCCCCAGAGTTTGTGCCCCCATGTTCTGAAGTTAAGGACCCAACACTAAGCGTTACTGAATGTAGGCACAGCACTCCCCTCTGAGTCGCTGAGGCCACAGTCCTTCCACTTGTCCTCTACCTCTGGCCTCCCTTCTGGGGAAAGGTCCAGACATGCTTGTTCCCTCCTTGCCATGTTCTGACAATTGTAATAAGCATGTGTACATTACAAGCCCTGCTGCACTGGGGGAATGTCAGGGCAATAGCCCCGAACCCCAAGTCTGATGTAACAACTGTGTACATAGAGTCATGAGGCTAAGCAGCAACTTCCAGTTACTGCTTAACACCATTGTAATTATACACACCATTGTATCACTTATGGTCTGGTGTGCTGAGTGACCCCCCTGAGACCTTACAGGAACTTACCAGTTAACACCAAGTGCAAGCACGATGGAGACAGCAGCAGAACTCCCACAACTTGAACCTCAGCCATCCTAGAGGCAAGTTAGGGTCCAGGCAGGTGGTTGCCCATCTTGTCCCATCAACACTGCGGCAAGATGGAATTGCATACACATGACTGTGACTGTGGGCTCAAGGTATCCCCTTCCATGAGACACATTTCCCTCAAATAAAGGTAATTATCTTTGATATAGCTCCTGCATTTGTTATTCAGAAACCAAAAAAAAATTAAAAATAATTAAAAATAATTAAAATGAAAAAGCAGAGATATAAAAAGACATGATGGTGCATCTGCCTGGGAACACTTTGAGTGATATGCTCTGATCCCTTTGCATCAAAGTATTGGGACCCCTAGGGAGCAGCAGATATGCCAAAGTGGGATGGGGAAAACAAAATAAAAATGGGAAAGCTAAATGGAAATGCTGCACAGGAATGAGAGATGTAAGTGCTGAATACATCAAAAGGTTCCTACCTGGAAGTCAATGCTCCCAACTCCCCCACCTTCATGCCAGTTATACTCTGGACAAGTTCAGCTCTCAATGAAAGAGGAAGGAAAAGGCTCACCCCAGGGATTCGACTTGGGGGAAGGGTGCAGGGTTCCAAGGGATGCTGTGCTATGATATCCCAATGGCACACTATTGGGCACAACACAACCCTGCCTTGAACACAGGTAAGAGAACCTGGGATCATTATCTGGTAGGGGGAGAGTGGGCCCTCCCTCCTCCCACCTCAATCCTTTCTGCACCCCAGTGAGAAAAAAAAGGTGTCTGCATAGCCTCACAATTTAAATGGCTACATGGATCCATCCAGCAACACTTAAATAGCCTTACAAGTGTGGCAGCAAATGCAATTGATTATTGTCTAATCAGACAGTGTGAGCACTTAGTGTAAACAGCCGGAACCCAAGCTGGTCCCAGCCTATGGATTGGCATGTGCATGGGCATTGTGCAACCCAGTCCTGGTAATGTACAATGAGATACAACAAAAGAGAAGAGATTGGCCAACAGGGAGACAAATTGTATAGATATGGATGCAAAGTATTGGGGTGGTGAAAAGGGGAGGAGGTGGGTGGATGCAACAAACAGAAGAGCAAATGCTAGCTGCTGAACTGAGGCAGCACAAGTGCTGCAGTAAGACTCCACAAGGAGTATGCACAGGGTGAGGTGAACTCACTAGGATGTGTTGGAGGAACCGTGTGCTATGGGAGGCCGGACGAGTTTTTGTACAGCCACATTCCCACGCTAGCGTGACTACTTGGTCACAACACCTCTTTTATATTATTTCAGACTAACCCATGCCAAGCCACGGACATATTCATTCATTTGAATTCATTTCCTTTTCCCTCAGTTCTTCATGCATATTAGCTGAGACTGAGGTTAGTTACATTCCTTTATTACTATTCCCTTTACTATTGTAACTTACAATATGTATATTACCTTTAGCTTCACGCTTCTAGGTAATACAATTAAGTTCTTCATGCATATTAGCTGAGACTGAGCTTCACACTTCTAGTCCAGCTCCAGGATCAAGTTGTCACTCATCAACAGGATGCACAGCACAACAAAAGGTTGAGGGAAACTTCAATGCAGATGGCTTGTCTGAAGTGCACATGTAAGTTTCTGGCCCTGTTGCAACCAAGTGAGGACTTACCAGTCCTGATGAAGGGCAGTGCTGAGGGAGTGGGGAAAAGGGAAAACACATGTGGAAAGACATGTGAAGACATTGAAACATGAAGAGTACTGGTGAACACCTGCAAAGTCCCATCAGCACTGCAAAAACGAGGACCATGCTGCACCATTCAGCGCTAGTTACCATCATGATTAGTCATGTGAAATAAGAATACATGATTAATGTTCTCATTTCACAGGATGGACTTGTTAGAGACTGGAAGCAAGACAAAGGAGATGTCTCCATGGTGGAGGGCTTTGGCCTCAGCAACTCAGACCAGGAGCGCTGTGCCAAGTTACATGTCCATGCCCTAATTTATTTACTGGCAGTGAGAACTAAAAGGGGGATCAACTCTAGTCGATTTTATCACTAGGGTGTAACCTATCTACAAGTTAAGTATATATAGTTACAGTGAGGGCAGGCCCATGAATGGTGGGACCGAGTGGAGCGGAGCTAATGGAGTTAAACATTAGCCAATTGAATATTACCAACAAGTTGGGTTACAGGGTTAGCGGAGTGGCAGGCTATAACCCAGAAATGGAAAGGAGGGATAGGCCCAAAGGTAGACTTGCAGGGCAAGCAAGTGGATTGCCCAGCGGTGTAGGAGAAATAATGGTCACACTATGGAAACCCATTATGGAAATATGCCAGATAAATCACAAAACCTCATACGACAAGTAGATATGAAAAAATAGAAGGACCTAAATTTTAATGAATTCTTACGAATTTTTACAAATTATTATGACTAAACACGATAAATCGAAAGAAAGAAAATTAGCAAAAATACTTCAAGCTTAGCATCAACGAGACGGAATTCTCAGGGGAATTTATAGCAAATATTAAACAAAGAATTAGGACAATCAACCAAGATTAGACTATAAAAACAATCAGAGAACCTCCATGGAAACTACTTTCCCACGTCTGCACATGTAGCCAAGGATGGAAGTACCACGGAACAAGGATTCCTCAGGAACTAATGCAAAATTCAAAGTCATGTCTATAATAGGAAATGTAGATGTCTTCCAAACGGACCCAATGAAAGTAATTACAGGGGGAACTACCCATAAACGACGGAGATATGACTAAAACTCCTGCAAAACGAGGACAATGTCTAAAAAGCAAGCGCGGAGACTAACCAGTAACGACCGAGATGAGCTTGATAGCCCATTAGAAAGGAAGGGATCTAATCTTAATCCTCCCAAATTTTCATAATAAAAGGATCATGCATTAATGAGATATCCAATAACGGGAATAGTGACATCAAAAGTCCGAGCTCAGGGAAAAGACGATGTTTGCGTAGGATCCATAATTAAAACATACAACGAAATTTACACGGAAATTATGAAAAATGGGGAACTATAGTTATGCAAATTTTCAGTGTGAAGTTATACCCTTGATGGGAATATAGAAATCCACATCATGTTTAATGACACGTGAGGGTGGCAATGCGAAGGGAACCGGCCGTCGGAACCGAGATCCGCACTTCAGCAGATTGCGAAGACCAATTTCTGTCCAAATAAGGAAGAGCCCAGTCAAAACAAAGCATGGAAAGTGCAAAACAACCTTAGATCATGAGGGAAAAATCTGAAATAAATCACAGAAGCCCATATGAAAGATATAAACACCCGCACATATCATAAATCCCGAACAATTAAACGGAAACAGCACCTGCATACGAACAACTATGGGAACGATGCACATGATTACCAAATGTGCATGTGAACTTTTGCTAACTCAACGAATACCAGGAAATAGAACACAACTTTAGTACCATTGGAAAGGTGGGAATAAATGAAAATTTATGATACCAAGAACGTGAGAAAACATCCAGAAATGAATGAGATACAAGGACATGAAGTTAGAAACCTGAAAATGCATGGGAAGACAGCTTCAAGAGGTCCAGAGCCCTAAATAATATACATAAAAATATGACATCTTCGAGGACGACCTACCATAACAACGAACAATACATATGGAGGATTAGGATGTGATAATACAAAGGGGAATCAGGGAATATGAACGAAATTCATGAAAACCACTAAACTACGATGGACCATGGTGGGAATTTTAGGGAACAATATTCTACCAGACACAATCCAAATCCATTAACTGAGTAGAATCTCTGAAACTTCACCAAGTAGAAGATTTAATTCAAGTTAAATTCCAAATTAAAAACAACGCTACACAGAATTACACCCAAAACACTCGGATTGGTACTATATTTACAACAAATAATACTAGTACACTTCCCCATCCTAACTAAAGAACCAGGGAACAGCTTGGTGGTGGTCTCGTTTGAACCTCCCAACTGACCTTCCTTCGTTCTCTCCTTCAGCAGGGGCGGGAGTGCGCTAGTGGACATTGGAGCTGTCTGGAAGCCTTTGGGGTTCCGTACTTAGGGAGGCATAGGTCCCTTTGTGAGCATAGTGTTAGATCAGGCGGATTCAGACGACTCCGGAGGAGTGGAATTGGAGACTTAGTGTGTGTTAGAACTGGGTGAGGGTGGACAATTCCGGAGGGGAACTGGAGACTTAGCAAGGAGGGACCTTGGCCTCAGCAACTCAAGTGGAGCGCTGTGCCATTGCTGTTTGTCCATTTGGTCCTTAATTTCACAGGCAGTGAGCAGGAAGTCTCTAGGGGGCATTTCAGGTTGATTTTAGACTAAGGGCCTAAAATGAGTATGTACAAGCGCTGGTATATAATGGAGAGGGCAAAAGCACAAGGGAAACAAAGGGGGTCCAAATCAGAATGAAGGCATCCAAACGGGAACAAAGGGATGACAGAAGCGGAGCGGTACTGAAGGTCATAGGGCAGAACCTGTGGTACATTCCGAAAGGAGGTAGGGAGGGCAAAGCCTAGAGGGGCAGGAGGATGAGGGGAAGTGGGGATGATGACTAACTGGCTAGAATGGGAAGAAGCAGCAGTCCAAATAGGGATGAGGGGAAAATGTGAAAGATACATTACAGATGGCGAAAATGCTGAGTATGATCCATGGAGCTTGGGGGTTACAGAGCTTATGGAGGTTACGGAGGTGGGGTTGAAAGTCTGAGGAATATTGGCAATGGTGTTTACATAGTATGAGGTGGTCATGTTTGTCTTGCAATATGTGGAGACAAAGATCATTGGAGTCTGGAACGTAAATGCGGTTGTCCAGCCTCAACAGGCCTTCAGCATCAATGGACCAGCAGGAATTGGGGAGGTTGGGGGAAGCGAGATGAGAAGAGATTGTGGTATCGGAGGAGAGGGAGGCTAGAATGTGTCATATCTGTGCATACCCGACCCCAACCCAACTCCTGGACCTCCTCCTTCACCACCTCTGGAGTCCTGCCCTACCGCTGCCCATTCTGATATTCACTTTCGGTCCTGGCACCACACCTCTTCTCACCTCCCATGCCACCTCCACTCCTCCATCCCTCTCCTGTCCTATCTCTGTCCGCTCCAATACTCACCTTGGACCAAACACCACTCCTCTCACCACCCTCCTCCCACTCCCCCGCTCCCTCCTCACAACACCTCCACCCTTCCATCATCCTCCTACTCTTCTCCCATCCACTCCGATACTCACCTTCAGACCTGACAACTCTCCTTTCTGCCACTCCTTCCCTCTTCCCTCTCTCCTCTCTCTTCCCTCTGGTCCTCTTCCACTGACCTCCCACCAAGTTACAACCTTCCGCCGCTGTCCTATACTTCGTACTCGGACACTGCTCGTACCTTTGCTCTGAGCCTCCGTCATAGCTCCTACCTCGGACTTTGACTCCACCTTGGCCTTAGTCCATTGCATTGGTGACCTCATACTATGTAAACACCATTGCCAATATTCCTCAGACTTTCAACCCCACCTCCGTAACCTCCATAAGCTCCACAACCTCCGAGCTCCATGGATCACCTTCAGCACTTTCGCCACTTGTAATGTATCTCTCGCATTTTTCCCTCATCCCTATTTGGACTGCTGCTTCTTCCCATTCTAGCCAGTTAGTCATCATCCCCACTTCCCCTCATCCTCCTGCCCCTCTGGGCCTCACCCTCCTTACCTCCTTTCGGACATACCACACGTTCTGCCTTATGACCTTCAGTACCGCTCCACTTTGGTCATCCCTTTGTTCCCGTTCGGACGCCTTCATTCCGATTCGGATCCCCTTGTTTCCTCATGCTTTCGCCCTCCCCATTATATATATCGGTGCTTGTACATACTTGTTTTAGGCTTAGTCTAAAATCAACCTGAAATGCCCCCTAGAGACTTCCTGCTCACCTACTGTGAAATTAAGGACCAAATGGACAAACAGCAATGGCACAGCGCTCCGCTTGAGTCGCTGAGGCCAAGGTCCCTCCTTGCTAAGTCTCTGGTTCCCCTCTGGAATCATCTGCCCTTGCCCAGTTCTAACAGAATGTCTTGATGGAGAGCCTCTGTGTCGATGAGTATGGCTGCCCAGATTACTGTGGCCGTTAGGAATGTAGCTCATAAGGACGCAGTGAGCTGCTCTGAAGTGAAGACTGGTTGGAAGTTCTGCGGATTGACACAAGCGTAGTGCATATCCCCTTCTTTGGGATAGACATCCCAGTGTCTAGTCAACACATCTGGTTTTACTCCAAGTCTTCTGGGATGGAATCGGACAGTCATGTGGAACTGGGAGAGGAACTCTGACCAGTGTCATATCCATCCACAGCCATCATCTTCCACCACCTCCGACCCTTCTGGACTACCTCTGCTCCTTCTTCACTAACCTCAGAGCTCCCGTATTCCGCAATCACCTCCGCCTCCCTTGATGGTCACCACCCCTCTTTTCAATATATTACCTATGCCTCCCTAAGTATGGAGCCCTGAAGGCTTCCGGACAGCTCCAACGTCCGCTAGTGCACTCCTGCCTCCACTGGGCAATTCACTTGCTTGCCCTGCAAGCCCACCTTCAGGCCTATCCCTCCTTTCCATTTCTGGGTTATCGCCTGCCATTCCGCTAACCCCTTAACCCAACTTGTCAGTAATATTCAATCAGCCAATGTTTAACTCCATTAGCTCCACTCCACTCGGCCCCACCATTCACAGGCCTGCCCTCGCTGTAACTATATATACTTAACTTGTACATAGGTTACACCTCAGTGATAAAATCGACTAGAGTTGATCCCCCTTTAGTTCTCGTTGCCAGTAAGTAAATTAGGGCACAGATGTGTAACTTGGCACAGCGCTCCTGGCCTGAGTCGCTGAGGCCGAAGCCCTCCGCCATGGAGACAAATTCTTCGTCTTGATCTGGTTCTAACAGTAACGACCTCATCCACCTGGATGAGTACCTCACATTAAAAAATGTGAGGGAACCAGAAAATCTCCCTATCAAAGGAGATAGGCAACTCTCGGCATCACTATGCTGCAAGTGGGGGTGGAGCACAATGGGGATCGGGGACCGGATAGGGAATGGATGTGTGGCACAGCAGTGCACCAACCTACCACCATGATCACCACCACCTCAACTACTTTGCACCACACCTACTCCCACCCAGCAGGATGAGAAATGAAAAAGGGGGCCAGCAAGCGGCTTCCTTGGACAGAATCAAGACTGAACTCAAAACTCAACTGGGACTCAGCATCCTATAACTCGGTGTGGATCTCCCTGAGGAAACTGTGAGGCTACCTTACCTCCCTCAAGATTACTGCACTCGACCATGCCTCCAGCACACTTCACTTGGTGACCAGATCTAAATGTAGCAGATGGGAAATCTCTGTTACAAATGCAACTAACCAATATTATATACAAACGACCCTGAAAACACGTCTGCGAGCTTCCAGCATGTTCCATATGACTCACCTGGTCACGTCGCAAGAGAAGAATAGGAAACACAATATCACAAGCAACAAAATATAAAACAATAGAAAGTGGCCGCAGAAAACCTAACCTGCATCTCCAGCCCAAACCACTCGACACAACTGCGTTCCCTTCATGTCAACCAACTCGCCTAAACTGCAGCTATCCAACGCGACAAACCGCATCCAATTTGATGAAGAATTGAGTGAGATAGCATTGAGGTGGGGAATATCTGGCACATTTTTCCTAACTTTCCAACCACATGTCACCATGGTCCCAAAATTGGCACATCCTCCTGACCAGTCATACCATAAACAATGGATATTTATTCCTATTTTCATGAAGCCTGAGGGATGCCAGGGACCATCTGTGCACCCCATTTCCCATGCATGCGCAATGAACATGTGACATGCATCACAATTCACAACCGGAATCTACATCTCTCTGTGAATACCTCACCGATTCTCTTCACGTAATGTGTGTTGAAATCGCCTCAATTCCCTCTACCATCCATACTATAACCTCATCACCTAATTCCTAGCCAACTTTCCACTGTAAGATTTTCTAACATTTATGGACCTGATATTTAGCTGGTTTTGGGATGCCCATGGCTACCCTCCTACAATGCCCCCAGAAACTGAGGCAGAAAAAGTGAATCCAAAGGGTGATTGCCCACAGCCAAAAGCATGGGAAGATTCTGGGCAAGCAACTTGCCCAGAAAACTCACCCAAACAGCCACCAATAGAGCCAGGTGAGAAACTCGCCCAGACAGCCACACAAAAATTCCATGAGTTAGATGTCACATGGGCCAGGCGACATTGTTGCCTAGTGTCATACCCTGGATCTTCCACCTCCCTCCACCCTAGTCCTAGACAACTCCTATAACCTCCACCAGCCCTCCCAATCTCTCTCTGCTGCCTCTGGTCAATGCCAATGATCCTAGGACTACCTCCTCCTTCAACTCTCTTCCACCCTTCCTCCCATCCACATCTGCATCACCTCTGGAACTCCTACATTGTTCTGGTAAGTTACTGGAGTACTGACAAGCTGTTGGGACCTCAGGACATACCTAAACTCTCACTCCCCTACCACACCTCCACCTCCTCAGACCTCTTGTTCAAAGGATATGGACCTCGGTCACCTACTTGTTGTTGGTAACCCTCAACTTGTCTGTCCACCCTCCTTCTTACTTCTGGTCTCCATCACCTCTGGTTGTGTACCTCCGGTACCTCCCCACTCCTACCTTACCTCTGGTCATGTTATTCCTTATTAGTTTATTATTTGATATTTTCTACAACCCCAATCTTCCAGACTACAACTTCCGGGCCCCAGACCTTTCTGGACATCTTCCCCTGTAGTCCCCTGCTCATTCATAGACAGGCCCTGTCACAGCCATGCATTCCAGCCCATTCCCTGCCTGTCCCAACACCACCTGAACCCGTTCCCACTGTGCGAGCATGAGGGAGAGCCCCAACCCTCATCCCTATCCTCC
Organism: Cantharellus anzutake; assembly: GCF_015039405.1. NCBI lineage: Eukaryota > Fungi > Basidiomycota > Agaricomycetes > Cantharellales > Hydnaceae > Cantharellus > Cantharellus anzutake. Next base: position 77,076 of record NW_024067003.1, read on the forward strand.
TTGAGGACTCCCCGCTCACTCCCCACTTGCCTGTGGTTCCCCAATGCTAGACTGACTCCCCTGCTGCCACACCAACCTCCCCACCATGAGTCCACCTCCAGCACCATGCCAAGCGTGACTCCTCTACTCTGCCCACTTGGCCCTCACCGGGCTGATACCATCACCACTATTGTGGCCCTATGCTCCTTCCTTTATTTATCTGTTTCGACCCTTGGTCATTGCCAGCCGCTGTGCAGCCAACCCCACTCTTTGTTCCCTTTTGCTTCCGGACCCTTCAGCCTTCAGCCTGGGTCCGCTTCCATTCATTCTTTCTATCCTGTATGATACTTTATTGTACCTTAGCTCTAATATCGATTTGACCACGACTCCCCAAGTCCTGACCCCAGCAAGGCAACCCCAGTGAGTCTGAAATGAGGGCTGGGGGGCGACTAGGGGGCACAGCACTTCTTTAGAGTCGCTGAGGCCAAATGCCCTACCCTCAGGCCTTGTTCATGGCATCACAACCATCGCAGCCTATAGTGGCCTGCAACAGTGACCCTCAGTGCCGACCCTGGACCAGTGTCTAACACCCTTGCTCATTCTTAGATGGTTCCAGGCCTTTCCATTCAGTTGGTGTTTAATTCTCACTCCACAAACCTCAGATGTAATTTGGGCATTTCGCCTATTCCTTATTTGTCATGTGGATTCTTTCTATTTACTTCTCCTTCCCCTTGGTAACTTTTGTTTACCTTTGGATCCAAATTGTTCTGATATATGTACGTGCATAACCCTCCAGTAAATAGTTCCCCCAGTTATAATATAGAAGTCTTAAGCCCTTCAAAAAACCTCCTCTAGGATGTCTATCGTGTCCCACTCGTCTGCTACTCTACCCAGAACTAAGAACTGAGTAATGGGCATGTCTAAAGGCACCTTGGTATAAAACCCAAACAAATTGCATGACAAACGATTGACCCTTGCTATGCCTCCATCGTTAAGTAGTGAGGGGGGGGCTCCTCTGCTGGTGGCCTCGGTTCCTCCATCACCAGCTCCCCTGGAAAATTGGGGACAACAAGAATGTAACGGGTGCAGCACTCTGTTCCAAGTTGCTGAAGCCAAGTCCCTTCAACACCCCATCACCCTCAGAGCTCCACCCCACCTCTGGCCTGTCTCCAACAGTGGGTTGGACAACCCAGAATACTGAGCTCCACCAGACAGCATTGCCTGGATAGCAATCAGACCTATCCAAGGAACGTTCATCTGACATGAGATGTCTATTGAGGCCAGTGACCTGTGTTGACCAGTTGAAGAGTCCATCCTCACTGGTCAACTCCTTATATACATGAAGACATGCTAAAAGATGCAAGATGAGACAAGAGAAACATCCTAGTCATACAGGAAGTCTCAAACTACATGAGCTGAAATGGAACTGAGATAAGTGGGACATGTGACATGTGAGACCTCCATTAAGTCTGTTTGGGGTTATGGCTTAACTACAGCATGCTTAGGCACCATGAGTGCTACTGAGTCAGATTGATGTAGATGTTAAGAGTTTGGTGGTTTGGTGGTTTGTGTTTACTTTTTAAACACACCTCATACACTTAAAAAAGTGTGAGGTCTTAGGGTGTCACAGCCCTGCAAAGTCCCCACCCTTCTACCACTTCCATCATCTGCACCCCCATTCTTGCACCCATTGTTCATGCCCATTATTCACACTGTTGTCCATCACTTAGCGGCACTGATAGTGGTTCCCATCTACAGCCCCGTAGCAGTGCCTCCTTCTTTCTCCTGCCACCACTTGAGCTCCTCAGCCATTCGGCCAATACCATTTTATTCTTATTCATTCGCTTAACTTACTAGCAGTCGATGTTGTCACCGCTGATTGTTAGACACTGGTCCGGGGTTGGCACCGAAGGTCGCTGATGCAGGCTGCTATTGGCCGTGATGCCTCAAACAAGGCCTGAGGGTAGGGCATTTGGCCTCAGCAACTCTCAAGGGAGTGCTGTGCCCCCTAGCTGTCTCTTGGCCCTCATTTCGGACTCACTGGGGTTGCCTTGTTGGGGTCAGGACTTAGGGGTTGTGGTCACATCGATATTAGAGCTAAGGTACAATAAAGTAACATACAGGATATATATAGGGAGGAAGAATGAATGGAAGTGGACCTGGGCCGAAGGCTGAAGGGTCCGGAAGCAGACATGAATAAGGAGCGGGGTTGGCTGCACAGCAGCCGGCAATGACCAAGGGTCAAAACAAACAATAACAGATAAATAAAGGAAGGAGTGTAGGGCTGCGATAGCGGCAATGGTATCGTAGCAGTGCTGGACTCGGAGTTGGGCTGGAGTGGGGCACGGGAATGGTAGCAGCCCTGTAGGGGCCAAGTGGGTGGGGTAGGGAGTCGCGCTCAGCATGGTGCTGGAGGCGGACTCGGGGCAGGAAGGTTGGTGTGGCTGTGGGGGAGTCAGCCAGGTGCAGGGGAGCCTAGGGGCAAGCGGGGGAGTGAGCAGGGAGTCCTCAGGGAGGATAGGGCTGAGGTCAGGGCTCACACTCACGCTTGCATAGCGGGAATGGGCTCAGGCAGCATTGGGATGGGCGGCTAATGGGCCGGAATGCACAGCTGTGACACTGATCCGCTCCTTATTGACATTTGGTTTATTCCTTTATTGACACTTGGTTATTCCTTTATTGACATTTGATTTATTTGTATATTGACATTCTGATCCGCCACCATATTGGTGCCTAGATTGTCGGGCTATCCATTCTGCCTCCCAACTTTGCTGTTGTAGGCGGGTGTGAGGTCTTAGGGTTGCTCAGCACACAAGGCCATAAGTGATACAAGATGGTGTATTTTACGGTGGTGTGTAAGCGGTTACCCGGAGGTTCCCGCTTGTCCACGTGACTATATGTATCTAGTTTACATGTGACTTGGGGTTCAGGGCTATTGCCCTGACATTCTCCCCCCTTGCATTGCATTTGCGACGCATACAAGGTTGATAGTGAATAGAAACAGAGTTTTAATAGTTGATTTACATTGAGTTTGGAATTATCAATGAGTGTTTCTGTTGTCGCCACTTTAAAGTGGGCGATTTTGTACATGTTGGTGAAAGGAAGAGAGGGGGTTTAAGAAGTGAATGAGTGTGGGCCGTTACTTTGAAGTGAACAGCGATACATTGGTATCGCAGGGAGAGAAGAAAGAAGTGGTGGAGTTTGTCGAAAATAGATTTCGACCCAAAGGTTGTATGTCTTTGGTGTTCCTCACTTGTTCTGTGAGGGTTCGTGTGTAAGTGGTGTTTACACACGAGCGGTGGTGGGTGTGGGTCTTTTGATGGAGTGGAGATTTCCGCAATTGTTACTTGCGGTTCCTCGCATATAGTATTGTGTGTGGGGCCTTGAGTTGGGGGGAGGTGTTTTCACGGGCGCCTCGGTGGCATATTACCGTGTCACTCTCCCTTCTCTCAAGGGTGGATTCATTGCCCTGGAGGAGGGTTTTCCTCTGGGTTGTTCATCTGGACATCTGATTGCTGCGTCGGATGCGATGACGTAGCCTGGGCTACATTGTCGGGCTGTGGGCTCGACGAAGTGGGTGCTCCCTGGGTGGGAGCAGGTTGTTGTGTTCCTGAGCTGCTTGACTCAGGTGTAGAGTACGGTAGGTTTACCGTTCTTCCCATGGGGAAGGATGGTCGTTGGGCTGGTTGTCCAGCTCGGAGGCTTGCATCTCTTTCCCGGTATTTGGAAGCTTTCGCTTCCCATTCTGCCGTTCTTGCGGCACGTTCCTCAGGAGTCCTGAGTGGTTTGAACTGGGACTTTAAGTAGGCAGCTTTGCCTAGACTTTCCCAGGAGATTTTTCCCTTGTTCTCCAGGGAATTATATTCCTCCACGAGTCTTGCGATACTCGGGAGTCCCAAGAAGTATTTCTCAGTTTCCCTCGCTTTTTCGCGAAGGGTTCTGTGTACCTTGCCGCTTTTGAAGGCGGCTTCAGCCTGTTCGTACCAGTGTACAAATTCTTTCCCACTCACGCTTGTCCACCAAGCATATGCGGCATCATGCGCCGCTTCTGACCCCACTATTCTCCTCATGGGGAAGTTGGGGTCGATTGTTATGTCGACTGGAGCTTCGACTTTGCCGAACTTGTTGAGTTCGGCGGTCTCGTATAGCATGTGGACACTTCCCTGCAGGGTAGCTTGCCCATAGGGTGCTGAGGTACTCAGTGGCCCGCCGCCTCTGGCAGTGGTCCCCATTTTAGGGTCTGCCATCGGTTGCCTACCGCTCTCCCTCTTCCCCTCGACATGGGTTTGCCCCTCTGAGGGCGGGCCCTTATGCAACCCGGACAGGGTCGCCTGCCCATGGGGTGGCGGGATAGTCGGTGCCCCACCCCTTGATGCGCTAGTCCCCATTTGGGGTCGCGCCTCATGAGGCCCGGAACCGTATCCCCTCCCCCTGACCTGGGAGGCCCCCGTCATGATGGGTTTGGCAGCGAGGTCTGCCAGTGCACGTGCCTCTCTGAGCTCGCGTTTCAGTAATTCGATCTCCCTTTTTTGGAGATCGACTTCTCTCTCTGCATCTTTCAGAGAGTCAAAGATGCCCTCAGCATCTCTTCGTGCTCTGTTGTATTCACGCCTCCAGTGGGCGCAATGGTCGCAGGCATCTTCTGATGCCCTCGAGTTATCAGACCGTGCCCGCTTGGACGGTCTGGACGAGGAGCCGCTGTCGCTCCCTTGTCTCCCTCCTACGAGGGACTTCATTTCTTTCAGCTCCTCACGGAGCTGACCTGTCTGAGCAGCTACCGCTGACGCGATGGCTGATTCCCAGCCTGCATTTGGCTGGGGCGTTGTTGGACCTGGGCCAAATTGGCTAATCCAGGGGTTGATCTGGCCAGGGAAGTTCCCTGGGGAGTATGCCTGGGGCTGCAGCAGCAAATGCTGCCCCTGGAATGGCGCTTGTTGCGCCATCGGTGCAGTTTGCACTGTGTATGGTTGGAAGCCTCTTTGGGGAGGCTGGAGGTATGCGGTGCCTGTTGGCAACGTGGATGGTTGATGGTTCGCAGCACTCATTTGTGCTGCGTGCATCGTGCAATCCATGGCGCTTATCTGCGCCTGGTGTTGTTGTTGTTCCGGGGAGCCTTGCTCCCCGGGTTGTCGTATTTCGATATCCGGCGGTTTGTTTGGATCGAACCGAGGGTTGCCTCCCCCAGAGAATGACATTTCGTCGTTATGTTACTCATGGCAGTGGGAGGGGTCTTCGTTCTTGCGTGCGTGGGATTCGCCGCGGTTGTGTGTTCTTTTGCACGTGAGCCTGTGGTTCACGTGGTCTAGGCGAGTTGCTTGCCTAGCCCATGTGATTTCTAGTACATGGTGTGGCTGTCCGGGCGAGTTACTTGCCCAGAACTTTCCCACGCTCTTGGCTGTGGGCCATCGTCCCTCGGCTTTACTTCTTCCACCTCCGTTTTTGGGGGTGTAGTAATGCCGAGAGTTCCCTGTCTTCTTTGATAGGGAGTTTTTCTGGTTCCCTTACATTTTGTAAGGTGAGGTACTCGTCCAGGTGGACAAGGTCGTTGCAATTTCCTAGGGGTTCCCATGTGGTGTCCCCTAGTTCCCATTTAACCTTAAACCAGGGTTCGTTGTGAACCCACGCGTGGTTTAGGATTTCGCGAACTACTGCTTCGCAATCAGGGTCTTCCCCAAAATCGTAGAATATGTTTACTTCCCTATTTGGGAAGATTTCCTGGTCGTTCGGCTTGTGAGGTGCGAGCCGGGATACATGGAATCTTGGGTGGATTCCGCGTTGTTCAAGTTGTGGTGGCAACTTGAGGACGTAGTTGGACGTTTCTGGAAATGTTTCCAGAATTTCATAAGGCCCTATGTATAGGGGCTTTAGTTTTCCTGCCCTGCCTTTGGGTAGGTTCAGCTTATCCGTGGATAAGTATGCGAGCTCGCCTTTTTTCAAAGGCGGGTCCGGGCGTCTTTTCTTATTCGCCTGGATTGTTTGAGCAGCACGATTATGTATTATCGCGTCGTGTGCTGCCATGAGGTTTTCCTTCGCTTTTTGAGCGAAGTCATTTACTCCCGGGTAGTCCGAGAGTGGTGCTGTTAGGCACATCTTTGGCATATGGCCGTAGATTAATTCGAATGGGGCAAATCCTGTCGATGTGTTCGAGCTCACATTGATCGCAAATTCTGCCATCAACAGTTTCGCTGCCCAGTCGCGTTGGTCTGGTCTAACCATCGCGCGTAGTATTTGTACTACTTTTTGTATCATTCTTTCCGCTTGGCCGTCACCTTGCAGGTGGAATGCAGTTGTGAATTTCAACTGTACACCGAGTATTCGGTGTAGTTCGCGCCAAAATTTTGACATGAATTTCGAGTCTTGATCTGATATGATCGAGTGTGGTAAACCAACAACTTCACGAAGAAATATGAATGCTAGTTCTAGTGCGTTCGTTGTTGTTTTTATTGGAATTAGGTGGATGTTGGACGTCAACCTACAGATGATTACCCAGAGGTAATCATATCCCAAGCTTGTTGGGAATGGACCTGTGAAGTGCATGGCTATTGATGACCATGGTGTCTCAGGGGTCGGGAGTGGGTGAAGCATTCCGGGATTTCTCCTGGTGCTTTTCTTGGTTGTTTGGCAAGTTCCGCAAGACCTGCAGAACTTGTGGGTATCTTTTCTCATCGACTTCCACCAGAAGTGTCGATGGAGGGTTTCCACTGTTTTCTTGGATCCTAGATGTCCAAGTGTTTCGTGGATGCTCTCGAGGATTATTCCCCGAATGGACTTCCTTTCATAGTTTCCTTTCAGGACTACTATCTGGGTCGTTCCTCCTTCTCCAAGTCGGGTTATCAGCCCGTCTTTTACGGAGAAGTTTTTGAAATTCCCCGGGTTCTCTAGGATTTCCCGGTGGATCTGGCTTTTCAAGTATCCAGATTTTATTGCCTCAATGAGGTCTTTTTCTTCGAATTGTTTTCGAAGGTTCTTTTCTGGAGTTATGATTTCTTCCAGATTTTGGGCGCTCCCCCCTAGAGTTTCCTCTAGGTTATCGCTCCCCCCTAGAGCTTCCTCTAGGGTGTTTTTCGTGCGTATCGCTGCGAGTCTCTTTTTCTCTGAGTTTTTACTCAGGGTACTGCTTAGTAGCAGTTCTTCGTATTCCTCAATTCTGTCGGGAATGATGTCTTCTGCATTTTTGTCCAGGTGGATGTCTGCCAACACGTAATCGTCGAAATGCAGATCCTCGTCCGTTGACGAGTCGTAGTATCGTGAGAGTGCATCTGCCACTTTATTTTTGTGGCCTTCCACGTATTTTATTTCGCAATTGAAGCTTGCGAAAAAGGCTTGCCATCTCAGGTGTCTTCCTGAGTTGTGGTTTTTCGCTTTGAAATATTCCAAAGCTTTGTGGTCCATGATTACTGTGAATTCACGGCCTCCCATGAGGTCGTCTTGCCATCTCATGAGCGCTTCGAGGACACCCAGTGCCTCGAGCTCGTAGGTGAAGTACCTACGTTGTGTGTTGGTGAACTTTTTGGACATAAATGCGGCCGGGCGGCAAGTCTGCCACCTTTCGCCTTGTCCAATTAATGCACCCATGCCCGCTGGGCATGCATCTGTTATGACCCAGATGTGGAGTTTGGTCCTCTCTTCTTCTGAGAGGCTTTCCGGTGGGTTCCACTGGACGGGCTTCAGGATCGGAGCCCTACATGCTAGACATTTGATTTCGTCGAAGCATTTCTGGTGGAGTGGTGTCCACCTGAATGTCTGCTTGTTTGAGCAGATTGTTTGCAGTGGTCCTGTGTAACCGCTGACGTTTGGCATGAATATCGATAGATATTCTACCATTCCCAGGAATCTTAGGACTCCTGTGTGGTCTGCTGGCTCTCGCCAGTTGCGGATTTTTTCCATTTTATCCGCTTGAGCGTGGATGCCCTGTTCGTCCACTCGGCTTCCTAGAACGTCTAGGATTGGGGCAAATGGCTGGAATTTTTTCCGGCTTATGTAGAATTTCGCCCCTTTTAGGCGAGTGAATAACCACAATAGTGCTTTATTGTGGTTTTCCACCGAGCTTGTGCTGGTGAATATGTCGTCGAACCAGACGTGTAGGTGTCTGCCTACTTCTCCTCGTAGTTCCCAGGTCAGTGCGTGCTGGAAGGTGCAGGGAGCGTTGCAGTCTCCTTGCTGCATCGTGTTCAAGTTGTACGTCCCATGGGGCGTGGAGAATGTCGTCCTATGGATGTCATCTGGATCCACGCGTATTTGTTCGTACGCGTCCGACATATCGATCTTAGATCGGTATGTTGCTCTGGCGACTGATTCCTGGATCAGTCACATGTCTGGCATTGGAGTGACGTCGAGGATCGTGTTTGAGTTACGGTTCCTCGCATCTATTACTGTGCGCAAAGATCCATCTGCTTTGCGGATGCACAGTAGCGGGCATGCTCACTTGCTGTTCGCAGGATACCACCATCCTGCTTTTACATAGCGATCTATTTTGGTCGCTAGTGCTTCCTGCAGTGCTGCAGGGCATCTCGGGGTGTTTTCCCAAAATTTCTTGTTTGGATCCTTCAACGGGATTCGATGGTTCACTTCCCTCAGGGGAGGCATTTCTAATGGCGCTGGCGCCATTACGGTTTCAAATTTTTCTCTCCACCACTCCCTGAGTATTTTGAACTCGGGGTTGTTCATGGAGAGACCTTCCAGGTGTGGTACATCTGGAAGTTCTAGTCCTTCCGGACTAGGATTGGGCCAACCTTCAGGGTATTTTCTTGTGATTACCCTGAGGTGTGTTTCAATCCCGCCTCCCTGTCAGGGGGGCTTCTTTTTTGGTTGTTCTCGGGCTCTTGCTCGAGTTTTCCCTCCGTGTGATCTTGTCACACAGTCTTCGCTTATTCCAAGGGTGTCTATGTTGCCCTTGTTCGCCGTTCTCACTTTGTGGGACCGGAAGTCTAAGCTTACCTGGTTTTTGTTTAACCAGGGGGCACCGAAGATGGCGTCGTACCTGTCGATGTTAATTACATCGAAGTAGTGTTTTTCTACGTGGCTGTTGATCTCAACGTCCACATTTGTTCCGAACAGGATCTGTGATCTTGTTCCTTTCATCCCCATTTGAAGGACGACTGGGTTCTCCAGTTGAAGAATTGGGATGTGGACCGTGCGGACAAAGTCCGGCGATAAAGCGTCCGTTTCGGCTCCACTATCGAATAGCGCATAGGCTTTTATGCCTGCTATTTTTATGTGGGCCATTAGCGTTCTCTTTGTTGAGAGCGGTCTGTTTACGGGGTATTTTCCCGCATCTTTTGAGATGCGGAATTTCGCATCAAATAAAGGGGACTGGGTTTCGATGGACTTTTGGTCCTTCTTCCCTTTGTCCTTGTTTTCCTTGGGTACTTTGGTGTATTTCCCCAAGGCATCTTTTCTTGGTGCTTCCACCAAGGCTTCGGCGACTTTTTCGTCTGCCGTGTTTTCTAACTGGTGTGCTACAGCCAGTTTGATTTTATAATTTATGTCATCGTGGTCGACGACTGACATTGGGCCCATTCTTATGGTCCCAACGTTGACTTCCTCACCCTCTGAGTCGGGTGAATATTGAGGTCCTTCGTATGGGTCCTCTACTTCGAAGCTTGATGCTTCGGAGTTACCAGAGTTGTTCTCCGGTTTCTCATCTGATGAGCTTTTTGACTCTTCATCTGTTGAGTTCGCGATTTCCATGGCAGCTATACGCCTTGGTTTTTCATCGCTCGTTATATTGTGTCTTGGGCAATCTTTCGTTTGCCCTATTTTGCCGCATTTGCCACAAATTGGAACTGACTTTTGGTCAGTTTTCCTCGAGTTTTTCGAGGATGTATCCTCTTTCCATCTGGGTTTCAGCTCTTCCGCTTTCTTTCCTGATGGGAGGGCTTTGCCGCGGCTCGTTGTTGCCGTGGTGGTTGTTCGGGTATAGTAACCTAATTTGTAGGCTGAAGACATCTTCAGCCCGTCAATTATCTCATCTACACGAGATATTGCTTTTAACATCTCCTCGTTTGAGGAGAAGTCTGCTCTGATTCTATCATGAGCAATCATTTCCCTCTTCCATTTGAGGGGAATGTAGTTTAGGAACCTGGCGTTGAAGGACACCTGGTCTGGCGGCGTCACCATCTGGGACGCTGCTTTTGACAGTTCTAAGTAGAACTGTTTTAGGCCTTTTTCCGCTTCGTATTTGACGTTGCGGTATTTCTTTGTCGCGTTCAACGTGGCGGAGGCTTTGATGAAGGTTCTCATCAATATGTTGAGAACTTCGAGGAACATGCCCTCGTCTCTGAGGAGAGTTTCATCTCGGAGTCTAATTCCGAGGTCAAACGCGGGTCCCCCTAGTCCACGAATCAAGCAGTCCAGGTGGACTTCGTCAAATTGGGGACCTTTGCATCCTCGCGAGGCGAGGAATCCCAGTAGTTCTGTAAACCACTGCCAGAACGATTCCATGTCGTTCTCCCCTGACCATTTCTTGTCAGGGAATGCCGGCCCATTCTTTAGGGCTTCTGGCTTCACTCCTTCTGGGTAGGGAGTGAGTATTCTCACTTCGGCCATTCTTATGGCCTTTTCGTACCATTTCTCCAGGTACTCTTCTTGCTCCCCTGCCTTCGCGGGGTCGCTATCCAATGGAGATCTCTCCTTTGGGGGGTTTTTGCTGGGGGAAATCTTCCTCGCAGCGTTTCTTTGGTTTCAGGCGAATTCACCTGAAGTTGTATTTGTATTCTCTCATTGTTTTGAGAGGGTGTGAATGAGTTACCTCTCTGTTCGAGAGGTCCATCATAATTGGATGTTTGGCCGAACCTTTGGTACGTGCCAATTCTCCTTCTAATCTCTGAACGATGCCTTCTTTCGGCATTGTCTTCTCCTATCCTTGGGAGAAGGATCTCCTTAGCGTCTCTGTCGAGTCGCTGGTGATATTCCAGTGTGCTTTCACTGGTGGTTCTTTTCGTGAATTTTTCACGAGTTCTATTTATGTCCTGGACCGTGGTCCAGGGGTGTTTATTTGTTTCCTCACTTTTTTGTGAGGAGTTTATTTCCTTCAGCAAATCTGTTTGTTCGCTGATTTTTTCAGTCAACGCATCGATTGCGTTGGCCATTCTTTCTAGAGTTATCTCTAGACGAGCCGTGCTATTATGGTTCGTTTCCTCGATCTTTTTCTGGATCAAGTTTATCGCGTTTATTATGCGCGATTCCTGGTTTTCCAGGAGGAAGTTTGGTTGGGCGAGCAGTGACTCTCCCCAGTTGACATTTCCGCTTCTGGGGGTTCCAGAATGGGTTCTTGGAGTGAACACTCCATGCTCGCTTTGTTTTGGCGAGGCCGTTGGGGAGGGTGCTTCCCTTTCATAGAGGGGTCTGTTCGCTGGTTTCTCCTTATTTTTACGTAAGGCTTCCTCAGCAAACTCCCTCATTTCAGTTCGCCTCCTCTTCATTATCTCGGAGACCTCCTCTGAAGTTGGCGACCTTGCCTTGTCTGGCATGGTGCGTGGGAGTGTAAACAGCGGAGGTTCTTTTGGAGCTTCCGCGCTCTGAGAGATCCTGCTCTCAGGGCGTATTTTCGCACCTTCTCGGGCTTTCAGCCTGAGAAGAAGTTGATCTTCACTTTCCGTCCTCCATTCGGACGGAACCTGGAACAAGTCCAGTAGTTTTTCGGATAGCCGACACGGGGGTTCTTCCCTTTGTTTCCCTTTGTCTGCCTTTGGGGCTTGACTTGGGGATGTGATGGGGAACTCCAGGGGATAGTGGGGCCCTGGGGTTTCCTGCGGCTCTATCTGATCAGCTTTTTGGGCTGATCGTTGGGCGCTTACGTGTTTTTCGCGCAAGTCGATCACCTCGTGAGGAGGTAAGGGATCTTCCCCAGCTTGGGTTAGATCGGTTTGTTGTGGAGTTCTGGGGGTATTTTGCCCCGCACTTACTCCACGTAAGTTTCTAAAGCCTTCAGGGACCAGCCCTGAAGTGGTTGCTAATTCCGGATCGCGTTGATCCTCGTCGTCGTCTGACGACGGCTTCTGGTTTGAATCTCCCATGATGGGAGATTGCGGTTTCTTAATAAACCGCTCGTTTCTTTTTAACGTCACTGCAGATGCGACCTTGCCCTTGCGGGCGTGTTTAGGCGCCATAAGCGCTTCCGAATCAGATGTTGAGATTGTGTAGTTGTGGGTTGTGTTGTAAAACACACCTCATGCACTTAAAAAAGTGTGAGGTCTTAGGGTTGCTCAGCACACAAGGCCGTAAGTGATACAAGATGGTGTATTTTACGGTGGTGTGTAAGCAGTTACCCGGAGGTTCCCGCTTGTCCACGTGACTATATGTATCTAGTTTACATGTGACTCGGGGTTCGGGGCTATTGCCCTGACAGCGGGATAACCTACTATACCCTACACCACCAGCATTTTTGCGGTTTTACGTTCCTTAAGGATTTCCCATATGCGATGATCACCTACCAATGCCAATGGTGCATAAGATCATTTTATTTCATTTATTATGGGGTAAAATTGCACATAACATGCTGGTACTGAATTGGTTCAGCCCAAAAACTACGCTTGGCGCTACTGGCCACCAGAAGAAGATCAAGGGCTCAGAAAATAGAGAAAAATCATAACTATGGATTCCCTGAATTTCGTCCAGATTGACCCAGCCGTTGTGGAACAATGGTGGTGATGATTTCTCATCTTACTGTGAGGTTCCACACAATGTCGAAAGGCACGTGCGGTGGAGCCGAGATCTGTACTTCGGGAAATTGCGAAACTGGTTTTTGGCCCAATATGGAAATCACAAGCCGTACTGAAGCAAACAAACAACCAAAATGCACTCTGGAGTGCTCAGAAAAATTCAGAAAAATCACAAAGGATACGTATGAAGATCCAATTGACACAGGGACTCTCACAAACACTTTTGGGATGTCTAACCCTGTGCACGGGCCAATTTTATGATTCTCATGCCCACCACTCAGTCAAATCTCAACCATTTGGGACAAATTTAGTATCGAGAGAAAGCTACGAACCCAGGGAATTGAATGGAGAGGTCAGGAAAAGATGCTACAGTTAGGAAGAGATGGATGAGTGTAGTGTGATGGTGGACATTGGCAGAGAATGGCAATTATTAGTGGATATGGCCCGCTTATCACCCCTGTTTCTTTTTATTGAACTTCCACATCGGCCATTGGACTTATCGGCTGTACTTAACGGTCCACATGGTGTCCGTAACAACAATCCTTTGTTTTATATTTTTCCTTTCATTTGTTTTCCCACATTATTGCCGTTCCATGTGTTTAAAAGCTTGTACACGTAGGAATGGAAAAGCGACCTCCCTTTTTGACTACAAGAGACTGTAGCACTGAGAGATCCAAGAAAAAGAGGAGAAATTCTAAGCTTGACTCTTTGAGTATTATAAGGAAATCCCTGACAATTGTCCAAGATGGACCAGGGGTACGTAATTCTTAGCGAGTTTTGTGATTGTTTTTGTTTTGTTAGCACCCAGACCAAACCTAGGACGAACTTAGGATATCCCAGACTTCCTCCCCACGAATTTGCTCGCATTTAGGGGGTTAGATTTCTAGCCCGCTTTGTCACGGCCATGTATTCCAGCCCATTAGCTGCCCATCCCGATGCCACCCGAGCCCATTCCCACTATGCAAGCATGAGCACGAGCCCCAACCTCAGCCCTATCCTCCATGAGGACTCCCTGCTCACTCCCCTGCTTGCCCCTAGGCTCCCCTGCACCTGGCCGACTCCCCCACAGCCACACCAACCTTCCCACCTGAGTCTGCCTCTGGCACTGTGCTGAGCATGACTCCTCTACCCTGCCCACTCGGCCCCTACAGGGCCGCTACCATTCCCACACCCGACTCCGGCCCAACTCTGAGTCTAGCGCCGCTACGATACCATCACCACTATCGCAGCCCTACGCTCCTTCCTTTATTTATCTGTTATTGTTTGTTTTGACCCTCAGTCATTGCTGGCCACTATGTGGCCAACCCTGCTCTTTGCTTCCGGACCCTTCGGCCTGGGTCCACTTCCATTCATTCTTCCTCCCTATATATATCTTGTATGATACTTTATTGTACCTTAGCTCTAATATCAATTTGACCATGACCCCCAAGTCCTGAACCCAGCAAGGCAACCCCAGTAAGTCTGAAATGAGGGCCAAGAGACAGCTAGGGGGCACAGCACTCCTTTAGAGTCGCTGAGGCCAAATGCCCTACCCTCGAGCCTTGTTCACAGCATCATGGCCATCACGGCCTATAGCGGCCTGCTAACGGTGACCTTCGGTGCCGACCCCGGACCAGTGTCTAACACACTTGCACCATCCTCTGTCCCATTCATTTCTTCTGTTCCATTTCCCTGGTCTTCATTGCTCTTTTAGTACTTGCCATCCCGCTCCCATCCTGCACTGGACCGACCAGTCCCTTCTCTGTCCTCCTTTCGTATTTATACTTGTAGTTTACTGTTATGGAAATGGGAATTTCCCATTTCTAGCCTCTTATGGGCTCTGTACAGTACAAAGTCACGTGATATATATATATATATATATTAACAACTTATCCAACAACAATCACCCAAGGGCCTCGACGATTGATGTCAGTCAAGGGGGAGTTCTGCTACCACAGTGAACACCTGGCACGGGCCTAAACCTTCACATGGTGCCCCTGTTTAAAACTAATTAGGCCTCTAACATCTGAAGGGAGGATGACGTGGCCACCGTGGTAATGCCAATCAACTGCAACCCCATAAGCCCAGAGCCACACTGGCTGGAGAGATGCAAGAGCACGGGTGCATGTCCCGCCATCAAGCCAACCCTTCCTTTTTCTTCTCACCACTACCTTTTTGGGATAACGAGCGCAATAGTGGCAACGCCAATGGTGACCTCTGTAAGCCCAGACGGGACTGGCCAGAGGACTGTGGGTTCAAGTCCCACCGTCACCCCAACCCTTCCTTCTTTTTCTCTTCTCCACTACCTTTTGGGATGGTGAGGTGCAATAGTGGTAGCGCCAATGGTAGCCTCCATAAGTCCATGGGCAGGCCGGAGGAGTGCAGGTTCAAGTCCTGCCATCACCCCAACACCCTTCCAATTCATCTTTCTCTCCACTACCTCTTCGTGACGAGGCGCGATAGTGGTAGCGCCAACGATAGCCCCATATGCCGACAAAAAGTTGACTGCAAGGAATGCAGGTTCAAGTCCTCAACACTTTCATTTCTCTCCACTACCCCTTCTACCAAAGGCCTATCTGCCACATGCCTTTATTCAACAAGCATGAGCAAGATGCCACCAACACCCATCGCCTTTTGCTGCCACTGGAACATTCACCAGCCAACCGTGACATAAACCCGTGAAAGCACCCTCCAACTCACCCACCCGCAAGAACCGCACACTCAAACATTGACTTAACCATAGGCACACAGCAGCAAAACATGCGACCCCAACACTGGGGGTCGCGTGTCCTTTTCTCTATCCAACCTCTTTCCACCTCCATTCTCCCTCACCCGTTGTTCAATCTCAGTGCAGGGGTCGCATGCCCCTTTATGTGTTATTGCTTCATCTCACTTTATTCTCCTTCACACCATTGATTACTCGATGTCTCATACTTCCTAGGTCAAACAAATTCCTTTCTTCACATCCTTATGTTCTCCAAACTTTTTTCACCCGAGTCACTATAGTATGGCATATGCCGATAGGCACGGTTACGTACTCTAAAATGAATCCATCCATCCATCCATCATCCATCCAACAATCACCCAAAACAAGACTATTCAAAATAGTAATCCTCGAATGCACATGGCAAATTTGGAAAGCGAAATGCCGTAGAGTCATGAACCGGACAACCCCCACCTCTCCAAACAACGCATACAATGCCCTGAAAGCAGGCCTCAACGACAAACTCCAACTAGACATCGCGCTGACAAACCGGAAGAGATATGGTCGCAAGGCCCTTCCAGCCAAACTGGTCCTCCATACCTGGAGCGGAAACCTACACGAAGAATACAAACTACCGGACAACTAGCTAAACAGCAATTAGGTTTTTAGTGGGTATACCGCCCCATGATCGGGGCCGGGAGTCCCACACAGTGACGAAACAATGCATTTCCTCACGGTGGCAGATCCGGTCTAATCCTACCGGGAACTTGTATTTCCCAAACAAACTCCAAATACATTCATTGTATTGTGAAAGCTACTGAGGATGTCCTGAAGGGTGAAGTCCAAAGGCTATTGGAGGGCATTCCCAGAGGTTGGTGGGCCCACATCAACATCGACCATCTTGAGACAGTGGAGGCACTCCAACGAATGGTCGTGCTCAAACACGACAAGCTGGTGGCCACTGAAGAGTTCAGCATTGATGTGTCAGAGTCTGGCAGACTGTCAGAGATGGAAGCACTGTCAGAAGATGGACTGAAGACGGATGGGGTTTCTGTCTGAGTTGGGGTTGGAGATTGTGGCAGAGGTCTGTTGGAGCGCACATGCGTGGATATGTGGGTGGAAATGTGCAGCGCATCCGGAAGCACTGTTCAAGGTTAGCAGAGTGGGATCGCGGCCTCAGCAACTCAGGTGGAGTGCTGTGCCCTGAGCTTGATGTTTGGGGGAGATCCTGTATTTACAAACTGACACTTACAGTGAACTTCAAACAAGACTTGCGGGCAGAGTGGACCTGTAGGAGGAGTGCAGACTCTGCAAGCACGGACTCAGAGGGGGGGAAGCCCCCTTTGCAGAAGGAGGGACTCAGACCAGACAGGGGGGGTATTCTAGTTGATTTCAGACTGAGGTCCCCGAAAGTATTTACAAGGTATAAGTAGGTAAGAGAACTCAAAAGAGGGACCAGTCGGTCCGGTGCAGAAATAAGCGGAAATGAGTGGGGACTTGTCAAACTAAACCAAGGATGAGAACCTGGAAAATGGGAGGCAAGGAATGAATAAAGTCAAAGCAGATCAAGTACCAATATTGACAGATTAAATGAATGAATAGGAAAGTGCAATAGCACATGGATCAAGTGCCAATATTGGCAAGTTAAGCGAATGAAATGGGTGAACATGATAGGCACTCAGCAAGGAATGAATGAATGCTGCCAAGTGGCAAAAGGCCAAAGGAAAAGCAGGGTCAGCGTGCAGCACCGACACAAGTCCGCAAAATGGGATGCAGGAATCAGCACAGCACTGATAAGTCCGCAACGGAGGGTGGTCCATCAGTGCTATCACAAATGAGGACAGCATGATGGACAGCAAAGGTATGGAGGGGAGTGTTGACCTGACTACAGGGTGTGGAGGTCAACCAGGAGTGGCAGGGGTGCAGAGGTGGGCAGAGGTCTGGATGTGAAAGATGTGTGGAATATGGAAGATGCAAAATATGCGGAGGATGCGGAGGCAGGGATGTGAGACTGAGTTGCGCTATAGGCCTAGGAGGAACCAGAGGGACTGGATGCCGGGAGCACCAAAGGCTCGGGAACTGGAAGTGAAGTTGGAATGCTGGCAGGGTCTAGGGTCTGATTGTTGGCAAAGTCTCGCTTATAGGGCAGGGGACCAGACATCGGATTGAGGGCTGGTTGGATCAGGTTTCGGGTCAGCAGATTCACCTATCAGCATTGATTTGCCACTGATGGAGCCCCAGGATTTGTCAGTCATGACACGATGCCATTGCCAATAAGGTTGCCAGGTTGAACTTTGAAAAGAACAAATGTGGAACAGATTGAGTAGAAGCACGAAGTGCAGCCGCAGTGTTGGAGAGCCACACCTACCCCATGAGTGATTTCAAATCACGTAAGAAGCTGCCTTGACCCTGTAGACATTGTGGGAGTGCCCTGCACTGGGACAATGACTGTCCACCTCGTAAGGCAGACCAGACCAAGAGTGATCGCAAGGATCAAGGTGGCCCTTCCAAGTTGGAGCATTCCTATCGATGGGCATATACCACCTTGGTGGAAGGGCAGGAAGCGGAATTTGCAGTCGCTTACACCGAGTTTTGTACCCTGTCCGACTCAGATCCTGTGGACATACTAGATGTAGAGAGTCCTGAAGAGACGCCTGATGCCTACCTTGCTGCATGTGCTTGGGGTGAAATTCCCCATGAGGAGAAACACACCGGCGCGACCAGGACTGTGGGTGAAATCTATGAGGCATGCAAGTTGTTCAATTGTCCCCCAGGTCAGCAGTCCCTGGGATCCGATGCGTGTAGAGTGCGATGTCGTGTGAATGCCATCAATGGCCACGAGGTCAAGGCGTTGGCTGACTCTGGAGCCACCTGCATGCTGATGTCTGCTGAACTATTTGATCGCATTAAAAGCGAAGGATCCAGACTTCGGCAAGGGATGAAGCTGAATCTGGTCCAGTTGACTGGAAAGGCCAAATGCCAGGGTTACATAGTCATAGATCTTTATCTACCATCGCAGCTGGGGCACATCCTGTTGCATGACATGGAAGTCTATGTCCTCAAGGGCATGACGGTTCCATTGCTTATAGCTGAGGATGTACAGACAACCTACCAGCTGCACATGATGTGCCTGCCTGAACACGAATATTGGCAGGTCACAGATTCAGAGCACCAGGTTCCCCTCAGGAGCCAGTTGCACCATTGATCAGTTTATCAAGTGATGCTATTACCAGATGCACCAGCCAAGGTCAAGAAGACAGCGAAGTCAGGAACTGGGTGCCTGAAGCTAGTTGAAGATGTGACCCTAGAACCATAGCAGTTATGACAGCAACTTGGGAACACGTTTGGTCGAAGGTTGGAGCAGCCAGTGGAGCCCAGGAGACTATTTGCCACCACCCATCATGCTGGTAGACACTCGGAACCCTGTCCGATTGCCTCTGACCAACCCAAACCTGTACCCGATCAGAGTCCCCAAGGGTGAAATCATCGCCACTATGCAATGACCACAAGAGGTCCTAGACCATGCAGACCAATTGACTGAGCACCAGCTGCACAAGTTCACTAGGAAAGGCGCACTGTATCAAGCCATGATCACTGGCTTATCGACCGAAAAACAACCAAAAGTCGAGGTGGATGCCCTCAAGTCTCTAGTCAGGCCCAAGACTGCAGAGACACCACCAGGGGAAGAGACATGGCCAGAAGCATTGACCCAAGTTGTGGACAGTAACCCAGAGCTATCCTTCGATGAAAAGGAGCAGCTGAAAAGGATTGTGCAGCATCATGCCAAGGCTTTTGCCACGACCGGTAACTTGGGACATTACGACACCCAGGTCTGCATATTGTTGAAGCCTGATGCCAAGCCCATCTCTCTCTCTCCTTACCATGCATCACCACTAAAGAGGGAGATCATCGATAAGCAACTAGACTCTTGGTTGGAACTAGGAGTGATAGAGCCATCACGAAGTCCCTGGGGTGCTCCTGTCATAATCGTCAGCCAAAAATGGAAGAACCAGCTGTGCATAGACTGGTGCAAGCTCAACGAAGTTACTATACCCGACGAATTCCTTATTCCAAGGCAGATGGACATCTTGCAGGCTCTGTCAGGGGCCCAGTACATGTCCACCTTCAACGCCCTGTCTGGATTTACACAGCTCAAGTTCGATCAGGAGTCAAGAGACAAAATGGCCTTCCATACTCACAGAGGGCTATACCAATTCACCAGAATGCCTTTCGGTTGGAGGAATGGACCCCCAGTGTTCCAGAGAGTGATGCAGGAGGTCTTGGCTCCCTTCCTATGGCAATTTGCCCTGGTTTATATAGATGACATTGTGGTCTACTCGCTCTCCTTCCACCAGCACCTAGAACATTTAGATAAGGTTCTGGGATAGAATCAGCTAACCTTACACTCTCCCCACCCAAGTGTCACATGGGATACCAGAGTCTCCTGTTGTTGGGACAAAAGGTCTCTTGACTCAGACTATCCCCTCATCACAAGAAAGTCTGCACCTTGCTTGAACTCAAAGAACCCCGCAACCAGAAGGCACTGTGCATGTTCTTAGGGATGGCTGTATACTTTTCAGCATTTATACCCCAGTACTCACTCATAGCATGACCGTTGTTCGACTTGTTAAAGGATGGTGTGCCTGGGATCTGGAGTGAGGACTGCAAGTGAGCGTTTTCCTTGCTCAAACACTCACTGGCCTCGGCCCCTGTCAGGGGGCATCCGATGAGAGGTTTAGGTTACCAGCTCTATACAGATGTGTCTGACATGGCGCTGGCGGGAACCCTCCAACAGATACAACCCATACTCATCAAGGACCTGGCAGGCACCAGGACCTATGACAAGTTGAAGCAAGCACATGACCTAGGGAACCCAGTGCCCCACCTTGTAAAGAAGTTGAGTGTCGAACATGACGATCGTCCTCCAAGGATGGGCTGGGCACCTAACTTCGAGGAATCCATGGTCCATGTGGAAAGAGTGATAGCTTACTAGAGCCGCACCTGTAAGGGCCCAGAAACCAGATATTCAGCCACAGAACGTGAGGCTTTGGTGGCCAAGGAAGCGTTAGTTCGTTTTACACCATTTATCAAGGGTGAAAGACATTCCTGGTCACCGACCATGCAGCCCTACAGTGGGCCAGGGCCTTCGAGAAGTACAACCACCATCTAGCAGCTTGGGGATTAGTTTTCACGGCATTCCTGAACATGATTATAGTACACCACCCGGGTTTGGTGCATTTTAATGTGGATCCACTGTCAAGACTGTCCTGGACACCCGAGGCATTCAGCCCTGAAGTGGAAGGGTTGCCCAGCCTAGAGATGAGTCTAGCACAAGGGGACATAACTCAGCCCTGGGCAGACTATTTACATAAGGACCAAGCGAAAAGGACCCTCATGGTCACCTGATCAAGGTCTATTGCAAGTGAGAAGTTGGACCTGTCTGGCGACCCTGATATGGAGAGCCAAGGGGAGAAAGGTCCAGTTTCCAACCTCCAGATGAGCCTTGCCCCGGAGGTCACAAAGGAGTTTCAACTCACCTATCTCTCAGATGAAGAATTTGGCGATACCTACAGCAAGTTGCTTGAAGGTTCCTTGGGTGGTGGGGCACACCAGATCTTGGATGATGGTTTGCTATTGTGGGATGACCCCCAGGCCAGCCAACGAGTGTGCATGCCAGCTTGTCTGAGACCCTTGGTCCTCAAGGAGTTCCATGACTTACCCCATGAGGCCACTCATGCGGGGGTAGAGAGAACCCTCAAGCGTCTGAAGGCCAAATGTCATTGGAAGCACCTCAGAAAAGATACTAAGCAATACGTGGAGACGTGTGATGTATGTCAAAAGATCAAGCATGACCGAGGCAAGGCCCCTGGTCTGCTGAAGCCCTTGCCAGTGCCTCATTTACTGTATCATACAATAACGCTAGACTTCATAACGGGTCTCCCAGCAGCAAAGAGTGTTGTTCATCTTGATGCCATCCTAGTGGTAGTTGACAAGCTCACCAAATATGGACATTTCATCCCTTGCGCTTCTACAGTAGATGCACGAGGTTCGGCTGATCTGCTGTGGCACCACATAATCAAACATATGGGACTACCCATGGTCATAGTCAGCAACAGAGACCTGACATTCCTCTCAACCTTCTGGACTTCCCTAGCTTGTCATTTTGATACTAAACTGGCGATGTCCTCTGCTGCTCACCCCCAAACAGATGGTCAGATGGAAGTCATGAATCAACAACTGAAAGTCATGCTAAGAGCTTTCATCAATAAGGACCGAGACGACTGGCATGAATATTTGGACGTCCCCATGTTGGCATATAACAACAGCCCTCACACAGCCACAGGCGAGACCCCAGCCTCGCTACTCATGGGATTCCGACCCCATCTTCCCAGTTCATTCCTTGTCCTGGAAGAAGGTCTCAATGTCAGGGCAGAGGAGAGGGTGAAAGACCTAAATCTTCGACGAAAATGGGCCCATGAAGCCATCTTCAATGCCCAACAATCACAGATTAAAGCTTATAATTCTAAACGCAAGGAAGTTATATACAGCATAGGCGACCTAGTTCTCATCGACCCCCACAAGTTAAACCTCCTAGAAGCAAAAGGGGAAGGGCGCAAGCTGATGCAGAGACACATAGGACCCTTTGAGGTAACAGAGGTGATTAATGACAACGTGTATCGGCTAAGGCTCCCTGACTCCTACCTGATGCACAATGTGGTCAACGTGGCTCACTTAAGGCCATACCAGCCCACAGGAGATGACTCACGACCCCACCTATCCAACCCTAGAGATGACATTACAGCCTCGGAGGAGTTCGAGGTGAATGATGTGGTGGGGCACAGGAGATGAAAGGGGAAAACGTTATTCAGAGTTTGGTGGAAAGGGTATGGAGCCCAGGAAGATACGTGGGTGGCAGAAAGAGACCTCAGAAACGCACCCAAAATACTGGCAAAATATAAATCAAGGACTGGCTTGAGCAGACACTATTAAGGGCCTACTGCCCAATTGAGCGAAGTCGGGACATCCCGAGTCGGAGCCAGATCACAGCATCAACCAATCATCGCTCACTCCTGATCACTATCGATCTCTCCCACTTCTCAACCTCGTCCCATGTCGCTAGCCTTAGCCAGCATCAGCCAAAGGCCCACCCCCAGCAACTCTGTTGTGATCACTGACACTCATAGAGTGGATCATGCCGGACTAGAAGCCATTGAGATCGATGTGGAGCTGTTCAAAATCGCTTCATCGCATAGTATGTGGTTGAATGGTCAGTTTGGGGCATCAGATCCCATATTCTCCTACGTACCTGTTAGAAGCCTGGGCTCTGGTCCTCATCTGCTCGATCGACTATGGTTACTGGTTCCAGAAGACCATCATCTCAACGAGGTGGAAGTATTGAAAGAAAACCATAACCAAAACCTACCACCCAGAACCCTTACCCCACTGCTAGAGCGTTGGCAGGCAGCCAAGATGGCCGCACTCGCAGCTGAAGCCCACTCATCCCTACAACTACCAGCAGAACTGCATGATGTCATCTACAGAGTGGAATCGGAAGCTGGAGGAGACCACAAACAAGATCGAAACGCTTTTGCCTTCCAATTCACTCCATGGCAGCATCCGATTATCATAGTGGCTCGATATACCTACATCTTATGCATTATCTCTCTTCTTGTGGCATTCATTAACTTCGTCCAGGCACGAGACCACCTGTTGCCAGATTCCATCAATCTGGATCGGGAAGTAGACTGGTTCGAACCTCCAAAAGGAATAATTGTCGAGGACAGCTCTGTCAACAACCAAACCACATTGGAATTGCTCAAGCTGACACTGTATGTGGTGTGTGGGTTGGCCTGTTGCTGGAAAAAGGGCAACCACCTGGAAAATTTTGACTCACCAGACCACGCTGCCAGGGCACAGTCCCTCATAGCTCGGCACCTTGGAGCCTCAAGGTTACAATGGTTCTTCGACTGACCCATGTGGGAAGGCCTCCCAGACCCATTACCAGGGATGGAGGATCGAGACTCTTATTTGTGAAAGCTGACATGGCCTGGACCACCCACATCCAGTCAAGATCTTTCCACTCTCAAGCTGGTCGACAGGAGGCAATACCATAGAGCTTTCTATTACGTGGACACGGGATGATTTATGACTTGTAACAAGGCTTCAGATGTGGTGTTGGAAGACAATGCGGAACGCCATCTACTACAACCTAACCAACCAATGGTCATTGATGACGACGTCGAGCCGCAGAACAAAGACCTTACCATCCATGACCTTGCTGTCCTGGATTCCTTTCCTCCTTCCCCTGAATGGCCTGGAACTGGCGATTCATTGTTCTCGCCGAATTTTGGGACACTGTCTTCCTTGCCGGTTCCCCTTTCCTCAACCGCATCGTCCGCCTCATCCTCCCTCTCGAACACCTCAAGCCTGGCTCGTTGGCAGAGACTCCCAAGAGAGGAGAGGAGGTTGAATCCTTACCCCAGGTCTAGAAGGGTGTGTGTAGCAAACCATCCCGATCCACCATGCTGGCATATGCGAGACAAGCCATATAACTCTGGGGCTGACCCGTACCATCTGGAGGACCACAGCTGTGAAAGATCTTGGCATTGGGAATCCTCCTGAGACTCACTAGTTCGGAGGGAACCTCAAACGAAATCAAGATCCCCAAGTGCAAGGGGTCCCTCATCGAGCTTAGTGCTGTATTGATCTCCTTCAACGTCCTCAGCTCCGTGCGTTGCCCCTGTTGCCCTGCCAGTGAATCCCACCTGGGTAGTGGACAGCAGCTCAAACATGGCCATACCTGCATTCGTGGTCAATCTGGCCGCACCTCCTCCCCAGGCCCCATATCCGGTGCTGCCTTCTTACCATCATGGAAATGTGCCACCTTCCTACATGTCCTCATTGCATCCATGTGATGATCCCTATGATTATCCTTCCATTCGGCGCCATTCACAATCTAGGAGCCGTTCCCCTCATCGAGACGATCGTTGACGGCATGGCCCTCATCTGCCCTGACACAGTCGGTAGAGACTGGGGGGTGATGTTATAGGAATGGAGTCTCTCACAACTGTGTCGACTGAACATCAACCACAGCAGGTCCTTGTCCACATCCTCCCATCTCTTTCTTACATTCTCTCCATTCCCCCCTTTCCACTCACTCCATGCCAAGCTTTCCCTTATTGGGTTTTGGTGCTGGTCAGATTATTTATTCCATTTCGCGAGACTTCTCATGATCATTCATATTCAATAGTTAGCGTCACATTCATGAACGGCTACAGCTGAGAAAGACAGAACTTAATGAATAACACACTCCCACCTTCTGTGCAACAACTGTAAACCTCCTTGTGCCAACATTGTAACATCTGTGTAAGGTTGTATATGTCTCAGTCACCATCTATATGGGTCATCCCTACCGAGGTTGACGACTCTAGCCATGGATCGTCAAGTTCGCACATGACTCAACTCAGGTATGCACGAACATCTTCTGTTACGACTCAATTGCTTGCCCAGGTACTGGGCTCTTGTCTGTCTCACCACACAGTGAGAATCTGGTTAACTCTATAGATGGATTAGTACTCAATACCAGTCTGTTCCCTTCGTCGCCGGTATGCTCTCGCAAGCACCAAGTAGCTGCCAATCCCACCATGTGTCATTCGACCTATGAATGACTAACCCCTCCATCACTGGTATGCTCATATGAGTGCCAAGTACCTGTTGACATGAACACAGACCGTTCACCAAACAAACAGTCTTATACCCTGTTGCTGGTACACCCATCTGGGTGCCAAGTATCTGTCAACCCAACCTCAAGAAGCTCCCTGGAATCCCACTCATTGCTGGTACACCGGTCTGGGTGCCAAGTACCTGTCAACCCAACCCCAGGAAGCTCCCTCAAGGAGCTGTTATATCACTCGCTACTGGTACACTCCCTCAAGCACCAAGTATCCATCGCAGCAGACTCTCATTCACCATGAGGTCCCAGCTTTCCATCAAAAGCTCTAAGGTTATCGGATGATACTCATTACACGACTAGGCCACCCTACGTACACGAGGTCAACGATTCCAAGTCGTCTATAAGGATGGAAAGAAATGGATTACCCAGAACCCATTTCTTTAACAATGTACCTAGTAACTTGTAACCTCAGTCTGAAATCGACTTGATTTCCCCCTAAGAGACTTCCCCTCTGCTAGATCCGAAATCAGGGACCCCCAGGACAACCAGCAATGGCACAGCGCTCCACCTGAGTCACTGAGGCCAAGGTCCTTCCACACTAAGTCTCCGATTCCATTCCGGAGTCATCCAAATCCGCTGTATCTAACACCTCCCCTACTGTCATGACCAACAAATCCCAGGGTTCCATCAGCAGCAAATAAATGCCACCAGGTGAATCTGCCAACCCAAAACCAGCCCCCAACCCGATGTCTGGCTGTTAGAACTGGGTGAGGGCGGACAATTCTGGAGGGGAACCAGAGACTTAGCAAGGAGGGACCTTGGCCTCAGCGACTCAAGCGGAGCGCTGTGCCATTGCTGTTTGTCCATTTGGTCCTTAATTTCACAGTAGGTGAGCAGGAAGTCTCTAGGGGGCATTTCAGGTTGATTTTAGACTAAGCCTAAAACAAGTATGTACAAGTGCTGATATATATAATGGGGAGGGCGAAAGCACGAGGAAACAAAGGGGATCCAAATTGGAATGAAGGCATCCGAACGGGAACAAAGGGATGACCAAAGTGGAGCGGTACCGAAAGTCATAAGGCAGAACGTGTGGTATGTCCGAAAGGAGGTAAGGAGGGCGAGGCCCAGAGGGGCAGGAGGATGAGGGGAAGTGGGGATGATGACTAACTGGCTAGAATGGGAAGAAGCAGGAGTCCAAATAGGGATGAGGGAAAAACGCGAGAGATACATTACAAGCGGTGAAAGTGCTGAAGGTGATCCGTGGAGCTCGGAGGTTGCAGAGCTTACAGAGGTTACAGAGGTGGGGTTGAAAGTCCGAGGAATATTGGCAATGGTGTTTATGTAGTATGAGGTCACCAATGCAATGGACTAAGGCCAAGGTGGAGTCAAAGTCTGAGGTAGGAGCTATGATGGAGGCTCAGAGCAAAGGTACAAGTGGTGTCCGAGTACGAAGTACGGGACAGTGGCGGAAGGTTGTAACTTGGTGGGAGGTTCGCGGAAGAGGACCAGAGGGAAGAGAGAGGAGAGAGGGAAGAGGGAAGGAGTGGCGGAAAGGAGAGTTGTCAGGTCCGAAGGTGAGTATTGGAGTGGACAGGAGAAGAGTAGGAGGATGACGGAAGGGTGGAGGTGTTGTGAGGCGGGAGCGGGGGAGTGGGAGGAGGAGTAGGAGGAGGGTGCCAAGAGGAGTGGTGTTCGGTCTGAGGTGAGTATCGGAGTGGACGGAAATAGGACAGGAGAGGGACGGAGGAGTGGAGGTGGCATGGGAGGTGAGAGGAGGTGTGGTGCCAGGACCGAAGGTGAATATCAGAATGGGCAGCGGTAGGGCAGGACTCCGGAGGTGGTGAAGGAGGAGGTCCGGGAGTTGGGTTGGGGTTGGGTATGCAGGTCGGGGTCGGGTATGCACGGATATGACAACTGCAAAATACACACCATTGTATCACTTATGGCTCTGTGTGCTGAGCTACCCACTGAGACCTCACAAGTCCCTACCCACCACCGGCAGGTGATCTCAGTAGACATGGTGGGAGAGCTCCCAGAGTCGAAAGGTTATAATGCCATCTTAGTTGTTGTGGACCGTCTGTCCAAGTGTATCCACGCGATCCCCACTGTGACATCCATGGACTCAGCTGGTATCGCCCAGCTCTTCCTGGAGCATGTCTGGAACACCATGGGCTCCCAGGGGAAATCCTCAGCGACAGAGGGAGTGCCTTCATCTTGCACTTCTTGAAAGAACTCACAGACCTCCTGGGGGTCAAGCTAACCCCTTCAACACCCTACCACCCCCAGACTGATGGACAGACAGAGCAGGTCAACCAGGAAATTGAAGCCTATCTCCGGGTGTTTGTCAACCACCACCAAGACGACTGGGCGGACTCGCTCCCACTGGCAGAGTTTGCCTACAACAACCACGTCCACTCATCCACCCGTTGAACCCCCTTCAAGCTTGACACTGGGCAGCATCCCAGGATGGGGATGGAACCCACATGTATGTCTGAGGTAGAAGCTGCCAACGCTTTCTCATCCAGGATGATGAAGATGCAGGAAGAGGCGAAGGCAGCTCTGGAGCATGCAGTGGACAAGATGGCCCACTACTACAACCAGGGCCAAGAGACAGCCCCCAACTACCAGGAGGGCAACCAAGTCTGGCTCAGCACCCAAAACTATATGACTGACCGTCTGACCAAGAAGCTGGACCATAAGTGGCTAGGCCCCTTCAAGGTTGTCAAAGTCGTCTCCCTGGCTGCTGTCAAGCTCCAGCTCACTACACAGCAGAAGGGAGTACACCAGTTGTATCTGTGACAAACGTAAGTCCCTACAGCCTGGACGAGATTGCAGAACAGCCCCCCAACCCCTGCCCAGGCCCAGAACTCATAGATGGAGAGGAGGAATATGAAGTGGAGAAAATACTGGACTCTAAGTGGTTACGCTGGAAGCTCTGGTATTTAGTAAAGTTCACTGGCTGGCTGAACTCAGAGAATGAATGGCTCCCTCGAGACCAACTAATCCATGCCCCTGACCGGATCAAGGAGTTCCACCAAACACACACCCCCATGCCCCAGGAAGGGAGAGAATGAACCCCCTGGCCGCTTCGAGGTGAAGCAGCTTAAGGAGGGGGTGATGTTAGGGCACACCTGCCTGACCCAGCTCCACCCACCCTCACCTGGTACCCCGCTCACCCCTATCCCTCATTTCTTGTTCTTCCTTTTGTCCTTCTGTTCTTTCTTCTATCTTTATCTACATGGACGACCTTTCCCCATATCTATGTATTATTGACCCACCTGTGACATGTGCACGACACACCCAGCTGTCATATCCATCCACAGCCATTGTCCTTCACTACCTCCAGTCCCTCCAGACTACCTCCACTCCTTCTTAACCTTGGAGCTCCCATATTCCACAATCACCTCCACCTCCCTCAATGGTCACCACCCCCTCTTTTCAATATATTACCTACACCTCCCTAAGTACAGAGCCCCAAAGACTTCCAGACAGCTCCAACATCCACTACCACACTCCCACCTCTGCTGGGCAATTCACTTGCTTGCCCTGCAAGCTCACCTTTAGGCCTATCCTTCCTTTCTGTTTCTGGGTTATCACCTGCCATTCCGCTAACCCCATAACCTGACTTGTTGGTAATATTCAATCGGCTAATGTTTAACTCTGTTAGCTCCGCTCCACTTGGTCCCGCCATTCATGGGCCCGCTCTCGCTGTAACTATATATATACTTAACTTGTACATAGGTTACCCCTCAGTGATAAAATCGACTAGAGTTGATCCCCCTTAGTTCTTGTTGCCAGTAAGTAAATTAGGGCATGGACGTGTAACTTGGCACAGTGCTCCTGGCTTGAGTCGCTGAGGCCAAAGCCCTCCACCACGGAGACAATTCCTTCGTCTCGATTGGGTCTCTAACACCAGCCCCAGATGACCCAGACAGCCTCACAGTGCAACCCAGCATGCATGTGCACAGCACACACTCTTGGGATCCCCCACAGGGACACCTGGATGACTGCAGCTGTATGCAGGGTGACGTGGCAGACCTCATGTGACCCAAGCTGCATGTACATAAAGGTATCTGAGGTGGGAACTGAAGAAGTAACCTTCTTCTCACAATTCCCACTTCAGGTAAGTAGCATAGGTTCCCCTTTTAATAACAATTCATGATTCCCACTTCAGTCTGAGTGGCCAGGGATCATCATCCCAGATCAGGCCCATCACTATGCATGCCTGCTCCACACCCCATGACAGCCTCAGTGCCGGGCGTTACACCCAGGCCCCCCTTGACCCCAGATGTGTCCCTGACAGAAAGGTAGATACATCCTCATGTACAGGTATATATGAGAAATGATCAAATAAAAATGAAGGAAAATATCCGATGAGTCCCATGTGCTTGGGTGGACCATATGGGCAACAATCAATATCGGAAAAAGGGAGGGAAAACAATAATCAAGAAAACAATAAAGCAATAAATGATTTCCAGCCAAAAAAATATCCAACTCTATCCATCGCCAATGAACTCCCGCCAATTACGGATCCTAATACTCCTCAATGGAACGTTTCCAATGGTACCAATATCGTCCAAATCGGTGCAGTGGTTGCTGAGATAAGTGAACTCCAGTCTGAGTGTGGCTGTGCTGCTGGGTGGGCATGGGAATTTGGTCTGTGGGGACTGGAAATGTGTCTGGAAAAATAGGAGAAAATCATGGAACGGTAGGAATAGTATATGAGAACGTGTATGATGTGTTTCATGAAGTGGGGATGTGCTGGGATGGGGAAATTGCGATATTTGGTTTGTTTGTGCAGTGCCAGCTGTGCCCACTTACAATGGGCCCAGGCCTTACCATTCAGTTGGTTTCTAATTCTCCCACTCCTTCCCCTTGGTAACCCTTGGTTACCTTCAGATCATGTATGCATGTACCACTCTAGTAAATAGTGCCCCCCAGTTATAATATTAAGTCCTTGAATCCAAACCCTCTCCCACAACGTCTATTGCATTCTACTCACCTGTTGCTCCACTGTGAGGTCTCAGTGGGGGTTGCTCAGCAAATGAGGCCATAAGTGATACAATGTGTATTCTACAGTGTGTGTAAGCGGTTCACAGAAGTTCCCACTTACCCATGTGACTATATGTACATCATAATTACATATGGCTTGGGGTTTGGGGCTATTGCCCTGACATTCTCCCCCCTTGCATTGCATTTGCAATGCATACATGGTTAATGATGAAGAAAAGAAAGGAAAGAAGAAGTTACATTGAATTTGAAATTATCAATGAGTGTTTTGTTATCGCCACTTTAAAGTGGATGATTTGTACATGTCGGTGAGAGAAATTGAAGGAATGAATGGGTGTGGGGCCATCACTTTGAAGTGAACAGCAATACATGGGTATCACAAAGGGGAAAAGTGATAAAGAGAAGAAGTTTTTCGAAAATAAATTTCAACCCAAAGATTATATGTCTTTGGTATTCCTCCTCACTTGTTCCGTGAGGATTTGTGTGTAAATGGTGTTTACACATTCCCTTTCCTCAAGGGTAGAGTTATTGCCCCAGAGGAGAGTTTTCCTCTGGGTTGTTCATCTGGACATCTGATTGCTGTGTTGGATGCGATGACATAGCCTGCGCTATGGTGTTGAGCTGTGTACTCGACGAGGTGGGTGCTTCCCATGGGGAAGGGTGGTTGCTGGCTCATTTGTCCAGCATGGAGACTTGCACCTCCTTTTCAGTACTTGGAAGGTTTCACTTCCTGCCCTGCAGTTTTTCCAGTGCGTTCTTCAGGAGTCCTGAGTGGTTTGAACTGGGACTTCACATAGGCAGCTTTGCCTAGACTTTCCCAAGAAATTTGTCCCATGTTCCCCAGGGAATTGAAATCCTCTGCCAGTTTTGCAATACTTGGGAGTCCCAAGAAATATTTCTCAGTTTCCTTCGCTTTTTCGTGAAGGATTTTGTATACCTTGCCACTATTGAAGGCAGCTTTGGCCTGTTCATACCAATGTATGAACGCTTTTCCACTCACACTTGTCCACCAAGCATATGCGGTGTCGTGCACCACTTCTGATCCCACTACTCTCCTCATGGGGAAGTTGGGGTCGATTGTTAGATCGATGGGAGCTTCGACTTTGCCAAACTTGTTGAGTTCGGTGGTCTTGTATAACATGTGGACACTTCCCTGCAGGGTAGCTTGCCCATAGGGTGCTGAGGTACTCAGTGGCCTGCCACCTCTTGCAGTGGTCCCCACTTTGGGGTCTGCCATCGGTTGCCCACTGCTCTCCCTCTTCCCCTCAACATGGGTTTGCCCTTCTGAGGGCGGGCCCTTATGCAACCCAGATAGGGTCACCTGCCCATGGGATGGCAGGATAGTCAATGCCCTGGCACCATATCCCCTCCCCCTGACCTGGGAGGCCCCCATCATAATGGGTTTGGCAGCAAGATCTGCCAGTGTGCATGCCTCTTTGAGCTCACGTTTTGATAATTTGATCTCCCTCTTTGGAGATCGACTTCTCTCTCTGTATCTCTCAGAGAGGCAAAGATGCCTTCGGCATCTCTGCATGCTCCATTGTATTCATGCCTCCAATGGGCACAATTATCACAGGCATCATCTGATGCCCTCGAGTTGTCAGACCATGCCCATTTGGATGGCCTGGACAAGGAGCCACTGTCACTCCCTCATCTCCCTCCTACAAGGGACTTCATCTCTTTCAACTCCAGATGGAGTTGACCTGTCCGGGCAGCTACCACCGATGCAATAGCTAATTCCCAGCCTATATTTGGCTGGGGTGTTGTTGGACCTGGGCCAAATTGGCTGATCCAGGGAGTGGTTTGGCCAGGGAAGTTCCCTGGGGAGTATGCTGGGGCTGCAGCAGCAATTGCTGCCCCTGGAATGGTGCTTGTTGTGCCATCAGTGCAGTTTGCATCACATATGGTTGAAAGCCCCTTTGTGGAGGTTGGGGGTATGTGGTGCCTATTGGCATTGCGGAGGGTTGTTGGTTTGCGGCACTCATTTGTGCCGCATGCATTGTATAGTCCATGGCGCTTATCTGCACCTGGTGTTGTTGTTCCGAGGAGCTTTGCTCCCCAGGTTGTTGTATCTCAATGTCTGGCAGCTTGTTCAGGTCAAATCGAGGGTTGCCTCCCCCAGAGAACGACATTTCATCCTTTTGTTTCTTGTGGTGGTGGGAGGGGTTTAGGTTCTTGCATGTGTGGGATTTGCCACAATTGTGTATGGTTTTACATGTGAGCCTGTGGCTCATGTGGTCTAGGCAGTTACTCACCCAGAATCTTCCAATGCTCTTGGCTATGGGCAATCGCCCTTCAGCTTCACTTTTTCTGCCTCCATTTTTGGAGGCGTAGTGATGCCAAGAGTTCCCTATCTTCTTTGATAGGGAGATTTTCCGGTTCCCTCACATTTTGTAATGTGAGGTACTCGTCCAGGTGGATGAGGTCATTACAATTTCCTAAGGGTTCCCATGTGGTGTCCCCTAGCTCCCATTTGACCTTAAACCATAGTTCGTTATGAACCCACACATGGTTTATGTCATATCCATCTACAGCCATCATCCTCCACTACCTCCAATCCTTCCGGACTACCTCTGCTCCTTCGTCACTAACCTCGTAGCCCCCATATTCCACAATCAACTCCGACTCCCTCAATGGTCACCACCCTCTCAATTCAATATATTACCTATGCCTCCCTAAGTATGGAACCCCAAAGGCCTCCAGACAGCTCCAACATCCACTAGTGCACTCCCACCCCCACTGGGCAATTCACTTGCTTGCCCTGCAAGTCTACCTTTGGGCCTATCCCTCCTTTCCATTTCTGGGTTATAGCCACTACTCCGCTAACCCTGTAACCCGACTTGTCGGTAATGTTCAGTCAGCTAACGTTTAACTCCATTAGCTCTGCTCTGCTTGGTCCCACCATTCACAGGCCTGCCCTCGCTGTAATTATATACAGAGTAATGATGTGTTCACAGGTAGCAGGGGCAAGAGGGTGCATGGTGGAGTGTGAAGGAAAGAATCAAAAAAGGGCCAGTATTTATGCTGCAGAACAAACCAATCATGTGACTTTGTTGATACCTGTGTTTAATGAACAAATTCATGTGACCAGAGTCAAGTATAGCCCTGCTTCTGCATTAAGGAAGCCAAGGCAACAAAACTGTTCACATGCAATGGCTGACTTCATCTTACAATTACATTGTCATAAATGGGTGTATGACCCTGTGCTGATGTAAGCAACATTTTGAAATGTCAGAGCATCTTCTATGAATTTTTCAGGAATTTCAGGATTTTTCCCAAGCCTGTATGAGGGTGTCTTTTCAAAACAGCAAAACATGTGAACAGTTTTGTTGCCCACTGTATGGCCCAGGGTTCAGGGCTATTGCCCTGACATTCTCCCCCCTTGCGTGGGCCTCGATGATGGATGTCAGTCGAGGGGGAGTTCTGCTACCACAGCAAACACCCGGCACGGGCCTAAACCTTCACATTGTAGGCAGGATAATCACCCACATGCAGAACCGGCTCAGATACCCATTCACACAGTCAGGAAACCACTTCCATTCATGCGACAACTCGATACGAATTTGATATCCAAAAATAGTGCTAGTTTGTACGATTCCGACGATACCAAGAACGTCCCAATCGGTGGAGATTTGACGGAGTTCTATGTTGGGCAAGTTAGGCACGGGGATGTGCGGGCATGGGAATCTCAAGCAGCAACCCAAAATTCCAGCCTCACTCGTTCCCACGGCGTCTAGTAAATTGGTGAAAATGCCTATTGGCTGCGTGAGAGTTATCTCCGGCTTTATTTCCAATTTTGGCTCTTAATTCCGTAAATCTGTTGAGATATCGCTTATTTTCTTATATTTTCATATTTTTGCATCATTTCAGTTATTGATCAATATTCTTTTATTGATACTGTTACCTCTTTTTTATTATTTCGCCTAATAAGGTATGCAGGTGCCATATGGTACCAATATTTCCCATCAATTATTCTAAAAATAATTGTTCCTTATATCCTGTACATACTGGATTTTGGAAAAGAAGTTCTCCCCTCCCCCAAGATTCTCTAAGGTGCTAGGATGTGCTAGAGTGGGTGTGAGTGAGTGGAATTCCAACAGTAGGAATAAGGGCAACAATCTAGCCTGCAATGAGTGGGTAGTGGATTTGTTGAGCCCGGACCTTGTGGAAATCCTGGAGAACCCACACCGGAGTTTAAGGATCGAGTCAAGCGAAGTTTAGAGAGAGAGAGTTGAGAGTTTTGAGAGTTTGGCCCCCACGAGCTTAGTCGGCATCGAGAGCCATGAGCCCTCTTTCAACATGGTTGTCAGGGTTCAGCACCCTGCCTTAGGGTGCCCCGGACTCCCCACCTACTTTACCCCCTTTTATTCTTTGACTGTTGCCTTGTTGTTGCCTTTGTGTGTTGTGTACATGCGCGCGCATGGGATAGCGTGGGAACTTTCTGAGCGAGCAGCTCGCCCAGAATGTTCCCACGCTTACTGGGCACTGCCACCTGGATGTTCCCTCCGGGTCACACTACACAACTCTAGGAGCTGTATAGTTGTGGGCATGTGACCCATTCCTTTATATAGCAACCATGCGGGGAGATGAGACCTTTACCCTTCTTCTCATCTCATGCCCCGCATAGGCAAGTGTATATATTATCTTTCCTTTTACTATACATCTCATGCCCCACATAGTGTGAGGACAGGCCAGATGGGGGTTGAGGTCAGGGAGCCTCCGAGTCCAAGGCCGGGCCCTGACAATGGTGCCCCTGTTTAAAACTAATTAGGCCTCTAACATCTGAAGGGAGGATGACATGGCCACCATGGTAATGCCAATCAACTGCAACCCCATAGGCCCAGAGCCGCACTGGCTGGAGAGATGCAAGAGCGTGGGTGCATCAAGCCAACCCTTCCTTTTTCTTCTCACCAGGCAATGCCAATGGTGACCTCCGTAAGCCCAGACGGGACTGGCCAGAGGACTGTGGGTTCAAGTCCCACCATCACCCCAACCCTTCCTTCTTTTTCTCTTCTCCACTACCTTTTGGGATGGTGAGGTGCAATAGTGGGAGCGCCAATGGTAGCCTCCATAAGTCCATGGGCAGGCTGGAGGAGTGCAGGTTCAAGTCCTGCCATCACCCCAACACTTTCATTTCTCTCCACTACCCCTTAGGCCTATCTGCCACATGCCTTTATTCAACAAGCATGAGCAAGATGCCACCAACATCCATCACCTTTCGCTGCCACTGGAACATTCACCAGCCTACTGTGACATAAACCCGTGAAAGCACCCTCCAACTCACTCACCTGCAAGAACCACACACTCAAACATTGACTTAACCATAGGCACACAGCAGCAAAACATGCAACCCCAACACTGGGGGTCACAGGTCCTTTTCTCTATCCAACCTCTTTCCACCTCCATTCTCCCTCACCCATTATTCAATCTCAGTGCAGGGTGTCAGGGGATGTGCGTGCTTGTGCAGGATGCTCCGATAACCTAGTTGTGATTAAAGCCAGGGGAAAGGGATGTCCCCATCTTTGGGTCAGCTATATACATGTAGAGTCCGGCAATAAGGAAACCAAATGGATTGCCGATAGAATCACGTGATCATAGAATGTTCCAGAACAATGCTGGAGATGATCCGGGTCACCGGGGCTTAGGTAAGCGGAGTAGATGGGAATTACTGGCATACTTCCCACACGCATATGCGCAGCTGGCATAGGGTCCAGGGTCGTTGCTGATCCCTGATACAGGGGTCACATGCCCCTTTATGTGTTATTGCTTCATCTCACTTTATTCTCCTTCACACCATTGATTGCTTGATGTCTCATACTTCCTAGGTCAAACAAATTCCTTTCTTCACATCCTTATGTTTCTCCAAACTTTTTTCACCCGAGTCACTATAGTACAGCATATGCCAATAGGCATGGTTATGTACTCTAAAATGAATCCATCCATCCATCCATCCATCCCCCCTTGCATTGCATTTGCAACACATACAAGGTTGATGATGAAGAGTTACATTGAGTTTGAAATTATCAATGAGTGTTTTATTGTCGCCACTTTAAAGTGGGCGATTTGTACATGTTGGTAAAAGAGAGAGAAAAAAGTTTAGGGAATAAATGAGTGTAAGGCCATCACTTTGAAGTGAACAGTGATACATGGGTATCATAGGGAGGAAAGTAATGGAGTTTTTCGAAAATGAATTTCGACCCAAAGGTTGTATGTCTTTGGTGTTCCTCACTTGTTCCATGAGTGTTAGAACAGGCGGATTCGGACGACTCCGGAGTGGAATCAGAGACTTAGTGTGGAAGGACCTCGGCCTCAGCGACTCAGGCGGAGCACTGTGCCATTGCTGGTTGTCCTAATTTCAGATCTAGCAGAGGGAAAGTCTCTTGGGGGCATTTCAGGTTGATTTCAGACTGAGGTTACAAGTTACTATGTACATTGTATATAAGGAGGGGTCCGGAATCAAAAGGAGCAAGGGTACTCCGAAAGCAGACAAAGGGAGCCGGAAGGAGGAACAACACCGAGGGTCAAGGGTTTGACTCAATGGTGTTTCCCAAAGGGGGAGTGAAGGGCCAAGGCCCAAGGAGGAAGGAAGGAGGTTGGGAGTGGGGAATGGCTAGCTGACTGAATAGAAAGGAAGCAGCAGCCCAAATAGGAATGAGGGAGAATAGCGGAACTGAATAGGACAATGCAATAGTTGCAAGGTCCGACGTAAGTCTGGAAAGTCCGAACTTGGAAGTTAAACTCTGGAATATTGGCAAACATAATTAAATGGAATGAGCTAACCAATACAATGGGTATAAGCAGAGGTGGGGTCAAAGTCCGAGGTCGGAGCTAAGACTGGAGGTTCCAGAGACAGAGACGCAAATGGGATTCCGGAGCGGAGGTCCGGAGTCAGGAGCATAGGTGTTGTGTGCTCGTCTGGGAGGTGTCGAGGTTGAGGTTGGACTGTCATATCCATGCATACCTGATCCTGACCCGACTCCCGGACCTCCTTCTTCACCACCTCCGGAGTCCTACCCTACCACTGTCCGTTCCGATATTCACCTTCGGTCCTGGCACCACACCTCCTCTCACC
The DNA here is from genome assembly GCF_015039405.1 of Cantharellus anzutake. Lineage (NCBI taxonomy): Eukaryota > Fungi > Basidiomycota > Agaricomycetes > Cantharellales > Hydnaceae > Cantharellus > Cantharellus anzutake. The sequence continues at coordinate 114,155 of NW_024067003.1, forward strand.
TCCTATGCCACCTCCACTCCTCCTTCCCTCTCCTCTCCTATCTCCATCTGCTCCGATACCCACCTCGGACTGAACACCACCCCTCTCGCCACCCTCCTACTACCCCTCCTCCAACTCCTCTGCTTCCTCCCCACAACACCTCCATCCTTCTGTCACCCTCCTACTCTTCTCCCGTCCGCTCCGATACCCACCTTTGGACCTGACACCTTTCCTCTCCTCCACACCTTTCCTCCATCCTCCTTCCTCTCTCTTCCCTCTGGCCCTCTTCCGTCGATCCCCCGCCAAGTTATGACCTTCCGCTGCTGTCCCATACTTCGTACTCGGACACCGATTGTACCTTTGCTCCGAGCCTCCGTCATAGTTCCTACCTCGGACTTTGACTCCACCTCGGTCTTAGTCCATTGCATTGGTGACCTCATACTACGTAAACACCATTGCCAATATTCCTCGGACTTTCAACCCCACCGCCATAACCTCCGTAACCTCTATAACCTCTATAAGCTCTGAGCTCCACGGATCACCTTCAGCACTTTCGCCGCTTGTAATGTATCTCTCACGTTTTCCCCTCATCCCTATTTGGACTCCTGCTTCTTCCCATTCTAGCCAGTTAGTCATCATCCCCACTTCCCCTCATCCTCCTGCCCCTCTGGGCCTCACCCTCCTTACCTCCTTTCGGATGTACCACAGGTTCTGCCTTATGACCTTCGGTACCGCTCCGCTTCTGTCATCCCTTTGTCCCTGTTCGGATGCCTTCATTCCAATTCGGATCCCCTTTGTTTCCTCGTGCTTTCACCCTCCCCATTATATATATCGGTGCTTGTACATACTCGTTTTAGGCTTAGTCTAAAATCGACCTGAAATGCCCCCTAGAGACTTCCTGCTCGCCTACTGTGAAAGGACCAAATGGACAAACAGCAATGGCACAGCGCTCTGCTTGAGTCGCTGAGGCCAAGGTCCCTCCTTGCTAAGTCTCCAGTTCCCCCCCGGAATCGTCCGCCCTCGCCCAGTTCTAACAGTTGTCCAGCACGGAGACTTGCATCTCTTTCCCGGTATTTGGAAGCTTTCGCTTCCCACTCCACAGTTCTTGCAGCACATTCCTCAGGAGTCCTGAGTGGTTTGAACTGGGACTTTATATAGGCAGCTTTGCCTTGACTTTCCCAGGAGATTTTTCCCTCGTTCTCTGGGGAATTGTACTCCTCTGCAAGTCTTGCAATACTCGGGAGTCCCAAGAAGTATTTCTCGGTTTCCTTCACTTTTTTGCGAAGGACTCTATGTACCTTGCTGCTTTTGAAGGCGGCTTCAGCCTGTTTGTACCAGTGTACAAATTCTTTTCCACTCATGCTTGTCCACCAAGCGTATGTGGCATCGTGCACCACTTCTGACCCTGCTATTTTCCTCATGGGGAAGTTGGGGTTGATTGTTATGTTGACTGGAGCTTCGACTTTGCCGAACTCATTGAGTTTGGTGGTCTCGTATAACATGTGGACACTTCCCTGCAGGGTGGCTTGCCCATAGGGTGCTGAGGTACTCAGTGGCCTGCCACCTCTGGCAGTGGTCCCCATTTTGGGGTCTGCCATTGGTTGCCTACCACTCTCCCTCTTCCCCTTGACATGGGTTTGCCCTTCTGAGGGTGGGCCCTTATGCAACCCGGACAGGGTCACCTGCCCATGGGGTGGCGGGATAGTTGGTGCCCTGGCACCATATCCCCTCCCCCTGACCTGGGAGGCCCCTGTCATGATGGGTTTGGCAGTGAGGTCTGCCAGTGCACATGCTTCTTTGAGCTCATGTTTTAGTAATTCAATCTCCCTCTTTTGGAGATCGACTTCTCTCTCTGTGTCTTTCAGAGAGGTGAAGATGCCCTCGGCATCTCTTCATGCTCTGTTGTATCGCGCCTCCAATGGGTGCAATTGTCGCAGGCATCATCTGACACCCTCGAGTTATCAGACCATGCCCGTTTGGACAGTCTGGATGAGGAGCCGCTGTTGCTCCCTCATCTCCCTCCTATGAGGGACTTCATCTCTTTCAGCTCCTGGCAGAGCTGACCTGTCTGAGCAGCTACCGCTGATGCGATAGCTGATTTCCAGCCTGCATTTGGCTGAGGTGTTGTTGGACCTGGGCCGAATTGGCCGATCCAGGGGTTGATCTGGCTGTCATATCCATCCCCAGCCATCGACTTCCGATCCCTCCGATCCCTCCGGGCTACCTCCACTCCTTCTTCACTAACCTCAGAGCTCCCATATTCCACAATCCCCTCGGCACTCCTCAATGGTCACCACCCCCTCCTTTCAATTTATTACCTATGCCTCCCTAAGTACGGAGCCCTGAAGGCTTCTGGACAGCTCCGACATCCGCTAGTGCACCCCCGCCTCCGCTGGGCAATACACTCGCTTGCCCTGCAAAGCCCACCTTTGGGCCCATCCCTCCTTTCCGTTTCTGGGTTATCGCCTACCTTTCTGTTAACCCCGTAACCTGACTCGTCGGTAATATTCAATCAGCTAATGTCTAACCCCGTTAGCTCCGCTCCGCTCGGCTCCGCCATTTGTGGACCTGCCCTCATTGTAACTATATATATACTCAACTTGTACATAGGTTACACCTCAGTAATAAAATCGACTAGAGTTTACCCCCTTTCAGTTCTGGTTGCCAGTTTAGTAAGTTAGGGCATGGACGTGTTACTTGGCACAGCGCTCCTCGCATAAAGTCGCTGAGGCTGAAGCCCTCTGCCATGGAGACATTCCTTTGTCTCAACCTGGTCTCTGACAGTATTTTATTACTTCCTGACTAGTACACGTCTTGTATGGCACCAAAAGCCCCTTGCACTTGTTTGCAACTATGCACATTAGTTCCAAACTCTGCCTCACCGTCCCCAGAACCCTCACAGCCTGGTCCTAGTCGATTGGCGAGAAACCCAGTTGAGTTTCGAAGCTTTTCTAATCTTGAAACCCCTCTCCTGTCGACTCCGATCATGCATCCCGTTAGGGATTGATCACCAGTTGCAGATTCCGATTTTGGAGACACCACGGAACAACCCATAGACCCTGTCCACTTCTTTGGACTTGGTTCCGAGGTCCCCGACTTTGTCGACCCCCCTCCTGCTGATCCTCCCATCTCCACCATTCCAACTGCCAACGATGCCAAACCCATCCCCAACGTGGCTATTGCACAATTAGCCCAAGCCATTGCCAGCTTGGCTCATCACACCGGACGTCCACCACCACCACCATCCTCTGCTCTCCAGACCAAGGTCCATGAGCCCAAACAGTTCGACAGGAAAGATCCCTGAGAACTCCGAGTATTTCTGGTCTGTCAGAGGCCAGATTCGAGACGAAGGAATGTCTCCATAGCGGAGGGCTTCGGCCTCAGCGACTTCTGCCAAGAGTGCTGTGCCTAGTGACACGTCCGTGCCCTAACTAACTGACTGGCAATTAGAACCTAGGGGGGGTAACTCTAGTTGATTTTACTACTGGGGTGTAACCTATGTACAAGTGGGATATATATATGGTTACAGCGGAGACAGTTCCGCAATTGGCGGAGCCAAACGGAGCGGAGCTAACAGGGTTTAAACATTAGCTGACTGAATATTACCGATGAGTCGGTTCGCGGGGTTAGCGGAAAGGCAGGCGATAACCCAGAAATGGAAAGTGTTAGACACTGGTCCAGGGTCGGCACCAAGGGTCGCCTATGTGGGCCGCTATAGGCCGCGATGGCCGTGATGCCGTGAACAAGGCCCGAGGGTAGGGCATTCGGCCTCAGCAACTCTAAAGGGAGTGCTGTGCCCCCTAGCTGTCTCTTGGCCCTCATTTCAGACTCACTGGGGTTGCCTTGCTGGGGTCAGGACTTAGGGGTCGTGGTCACATCGATATTAGAGCTAAGGTACTATAATGTAGTATACAGGATATATATATGAAGGTGGAATGAATAGAAGCGGACCCAGGCCGAAGGCCGAAGGGTCCGGAAGCAAATAGGAACAAAGAGCGGGGTTGGCCGCACTGCAGCCGGCAATGACCGAGGGTCAAAACAAACAATAATAGATAAATAAAGGAAAGAGCGTAGGGCCGCGATAGCGGCGATGGTATCGTAGCGGCGCTGGACTCGGAGTTGGGCCGGAGTTGGGCGTGGGGATGATAGCGGCCCTGTAGGGGCCAAGTGGGCAGGGTAGGGGAGTCGCGCTGGGCACGGTGCCGGAGGCGGACTCAGGGTGGGGAGGTTGGTGCAGCAGCGGGGGAGTTGGCCAAGTGTAGGGGAGCCTAGGGGCAAGCGGGGAAGTGAGCAGGGAGTCCTCAGGGAGGATAGGGCTGAGGTTGGGGCTCGCGCTCACGCTCGCATAGCGGGAATGGGCTTGGGCGGCATCGGGACGGGCGGCTAACGGGCCGGAATGCATGGCTGTGACAGAAAGGAGGGATAGGCCCGAAGGTGGGCTCTGCAGGGCAGGCGAGTGTATTGCCCAGCGGAGGCAGGGGTGCGCTAGCGGACGTCGGAGCTGTCCGGAAGTCCTCGGGGCTCCGTACTTAGGGAGGCATAGGTAATAAATTGAAATGAGGGGGTGGTGACCATCGAGGGGTACCGAGAGGATTGCGGAATATGGGGGCTCCGAGGTTAGTGAGGGAGGAGTGGAGTTGGAGCGGAGGGATCAGAGGAACCGGAAGTCGATGGCTGGGGATGGATATGACATGGTCCAATGCGAACTCAATTTCCAGGACCGTCCCCTCGCTTTTGCTAGCGACCATGCCAAGGTCATCTTTGCGCAGTCCTACCTCAAGGGAATGGCCCTCGATTGGTTTGAGCCGGATCTATTATTCGATCGAAATTCTATGCTTCGTCCATGATGGATGAATAACTATCAAGAGTTCGTTAATGAACTTCAAACCAACTTCGGTCCTCACAATCCTGTGGGCGACGCTGAAGTTCAACTAATGACCCTGGACATGAAGGACGGGCACCACATCAATAAATACGTCGTCGAGTTCAACCAACACACCTCTCAACTTCATGGTTACGGAGAAGCCACGCTTCGTTGTTTTTTCTATAACGGATTGCCGGAACATATCAAGGACAATATTGCTAGAGTAGGTAAACCTTCTACTCTTTCGGAACTTCGCACCTTGTCACAAACTCTCGATGCGCGCTATTGGGAGTGTAAATCTGAAGTTACACGTCACGCAAAACCCTCCTCCTCTAATGTTTTCGACAAGTCCACCGCCGCTTCTCGTTCCGACCCCGTCCCTTCCTCCTCCTCTTTCAACTCCGCTTCCAGTAGTAAGCCTCCGAAGGACAATAAGAAGTCCGAGGCCAGCTCCACTAAACCGGACCTTTTGTCTAAACTCGGAGACAACGGCAAGCTCATGCCACAAGAGCATAAGCATCATCTCAACGAGAAACTTTGTATGTTCTGCGGTCAGTCCGGCCACATGGTCAAGGACTGTCCCAAGTCTTCTTCTCGCACGTCTAAGGCCCGTTCGGCCCAGACCGAGGAGCAAGGATCCGCTTCCGCAGAAGCAAAAAATTAGTCCGCACCCCCATGGACTCCACATAGACCGGGGGTTGCAATTCTTCCCTCCGTGCGCTCAAAGAAGTGCGTTTAAATGCATCTTCCATCTCCGACTTATCCTCCCTCCATATTCCCGTTTCTTTTTCTCTTTCAAATGGTCTATTTTCTCCTCTCAATGTTGACCCTTCAGTTAATGTTCTACCCATTGTAGATAGTGTTGCTGATGTACCACTCTCTCCTCCGCCCCCTCTGACTACTTCCGTAGATTGATCCACCTCTCTCCATTTCTCTTCTTTCTCTTCTCCTGTCCCTTCTCCATCCAATGATAGGACACACAATAAACTTTTCCGCTCAACATACCTGCATTCATAGACTCTGGGACTTCGGACTGCTTCATCGATGACACATTTGTAAAGAAGTTGGCCTTGAAGACATATCAGATAAAACCCCTACAACTACGCCTATTTGACGGTAGCACCAACTCAATCATAACCCATGCCGTTGATATTCCCCTCCACTTTGCTTCCAGAAACATCACCCCCACGACTTTCTTTGTCACATCGCTGGATGGATCATGTTCCCTAGGACACAACTGTCTTACCCACTGCAATCCGTTGATTGACTGGGTCTCAAGCAGTATTACGTTCCAAACTTCCGAACCTACCAAGACAGTTACTCCGAGCTCTCCCCCATCGTCTCTGGCACCACTGCCGTCATCCGACATCCAACCATCTGATGTTTCGCCAGCACCTCAGTCACAGGCTCCCACTCCTCCGTTACCATCTATCGAGTTTGTCAGCCATTCCGCATTCGCGAAGGCTTGTGGACTTGAAGGATCGGTATCCTTCAGCCTAACCATCCCTTCCGAGGAAAGCTGCTTGAGGGCTGCCTCATCCCACACCAATTCCGTTGACCTCTTGGCCGTCCTGAAGGAGTATCACAAGTTCGCGGATGTGTTCAGTAAGAGCAAAGCCTCGATGCTGGCACCACACCATGAGCACGACCTGAAGATTGACCTTGAGGAAGGCACTTCACCACCCTTGGGTACTATGTACTCTCTCTCTACTTCAGAACTCGAGGCCCTCTGGGCATTCTTAGATGAACACCTGGCCTCCGGGTTCATTTGTCCCGCTACTTCCGCTCACACGGCACCAGTCCTCTTTGTCCGCAAGAAGGATGGATCCCTCCATCTTTGCGTTGACTCCCGAGGGCTGAACAAGATCACCAAAAAAGATCGCTACCCACTCCCCTGCATCTCCGACCTCCTTGACGCACCTAGCCGTGCCACAGTCTACACCAGACTCGACCTCCGGCATGCTTACCACCTGGTTCGCATTGCAGCAGGTGATGAATGGAAGACTTCCTTCCGCACGCGCTATGGTTCCTATGAGTGGCTCGTCATGCCATTCGGTCTCACAAATGCACCTGCGGCCTTCCAGTGATTCGTTAATACGATCTTTGCCGACCTCTTGGACGTTTCTGTGGTAGTCTACCTAGACGACATCCTTACCTACTTGGAAGACATGGCTTCACATCAGGAGCATGTCCGAGAAGTTCTTAGGAGACTCCGCAAACACGGCCTATATGCCAATCCGAAGAAATGCGAATTCCATATGGACACTACGGAATATCTCAGATACTGCCTCTCTCCCTCCAGACTCACCATGTCCATCGAGAAGGTCAAAGCTGTCCAAGATTGGCCCGAGCCCCATAAAATCAAGGATGTCCAATCCTTCCTTGGCTTCGCTAACTTCTATCAGCGTTTCATCCACCAATACTCCAACATTGTGGTCCCCTTGATGCACCTTATGCATAAAGGAGCCCCCTGGTTATTCTCTGATGACTGTCGCTCTGCTTTCAACACCTTGAAAGAAGCCTTCACTTCTGCTCCTATCCTGACACATTGGTTACCCGATGCCCCCCTCATTGTAGAAACCGATGCCTCTGATTATGCGATCTCCGGAATCCTGTCTATCTGTTGTGATGACAGAGAGATTCGCCCCATCGCTTTCCGCTCTAGAACACTCTCGGCACCGGAGCTCAACTATGATACCTACGATAAGGAACTGCTTGCCATCCATGATGCATTCCGATCATGGCATCACTACCTTGAAGGTTCAGGAACTCCAATCGACGTCATTACTGACCACAAGAACCTCAAGTATTTTTCCACCACCAAACTCTTGACCCAGTGGCAAGCCCGCTGGTCAGAGTTCCTCTCCCAGTTCCACATGACTGTCCGATTCCGTCCCGGAAGACTCGGAGTAAAACCAGATGCATTGACTAGATGCTGGGACGTCTATCCCAAAGAAGGGGATATGGACTATGCTCATGTCAATCTGCAGAACTTCCGACTGGTCTTCACTTCGGAGCAGCTCACTGCGTCCTTACGAGCCACATTCCTAGCTGCCACAGTAGCTGTATATAAGTGCTAAAGGACTGAATAGAAAATAAGTTGCCAGATCTCGTGGGATTGTGGGTGGAGAAAAGAAAAGGAAAACAAACAAACAAGCATGTGGTCAAGACAGTGAAGGTTAACCATGACCTTTGCCACAAGATAAAAGGGTGTGGTGCAAGAGGGCACAGCACTCTGTGCTGCTAGGTAGTTCATGACAATTAGGGGAGGGAACGTTGTAGGAGGGTAGCTGTGGGCACCCCAAAACCAGCTAAATATCAGGTCTGTTAGAATTGGGTGAGGGTGGATGAGTCCAGAGGGGAACCGGAGACTTAGCAAGGAGGGACCTTGGCCTCAGCAATTCATGCAGAGTGCTGTGCCATTGCTGTGTGTCCATTTGGTCCTTAATTTCAGAGGCAGTGAGCAGGAAGTCTCTAGGGGGCATTTCAGGTCAATTTTAGACTGAGGGCCTAAAATGAGCATGTACAAGCACCTGTATATAATAGAGAGACAAAAGCACAAGGAAGTCAAAGGGGGTCCAAATCAGAACAAAGGCATCCAAACAGGGACAAAGGGATGATGGAAGCGGAGCGGCACTGAAGGTCATAGGTTAGAACCTGTGCTACATCCAAAAGGAGGTAGGGAGGGTGTTAGAGACCAGATCGAGATGAAGGATTTGTCTCTGTGGCAGAGGGCTTTGGCCTCAGCAACTCAAGCCAGGAGCGCTGTGCCAAGTTACATGTCCATGCCCTAATTTACTTACTGGCAATGAGAACTAAAGGGGGATCAACTCTAGTCGATTTTATCACTGAGGTGTAACCTATGTACAAGTTGAGTATATATATAGTTACAGCAAGAGTGGGCCTGTGAATGGCAGGGCCAAGTGGAGTGGAGCTAATGGAGTTAAACATTAGCCGATTGAATATTACCGACAAGTTGGGTTACGGGGTTAGTGGAATGGCAGGTGATAACCCAGAAACGGAAAGGAGGGATAGACCCGAAGGTGGGCTTGCAGGGCAAGCAAGTGAATTGCCCAGCAGAGGTGGGAGTGCGCTAGCGGATGTCGGAGCTGTCCAGAAGCCTTTGGGGCTCCGTACTTAGGGAGGCATAGGTAATATATTGAAAAGAGGGGGTGCTGACCATCAAGGGAAGCGGAGGTGGTCCGGAGGGATTGGAGGCAGTGGAAGTCGATGGCCATGGATGGATATGACAGAGGGCGAAGCCCAGTGGGGCAGGAGGATGAGGTGAAGTGGGGATGATGACTAACTGGCTGGAATGGAGAGAAGCAGCAGTCCAAATAAGGATGAGGGGAAAGTGCAAAAGATACATTACAATCAGTGAAAGTGCCAAGTATGATCCATGGAGCTTGGAGGTTGCAGAGCTTACAGAGCTTATGGAGGCGGAGTTGAAAGGAGGAATGTTGGCAATGGTGTTTATGTAGTATGAGGTCACCAATGCAATGGACTTAAGCTGAGGTGGAGTCAAAGCCTGAGGTCGGAACTATGATGGGATCTCGGAGCAAAGGTGTGAGTGGTGTCTGAGTACAGGGTATGGGACAGCAGTGGAAGGTCATAACTTGCCGGAGGTTTGGCGGAAGAGGGTCAGAGGGAGGAGAGTGATGAGAGGAGTGGGGAGAGGAGTGGAGGAGGAATGGTGTCAGGTCCAAAGGCAAGTATCGGAGTGGATGGAAGTAGGGTAGGAGAGGGACGGAAGGGTGGAGGTGACATGAGGAGTGAGGAGTCTTAGGAGGAGGGTGGCAAGAGAAGTGATGTTTGGTCCAAAGGTGAGTATCGGAGCGGACGGAGATAGGCTAGGACTCCAGAGGTGATGAAGATGGGGGTCCAGGAGTTGGATCGGGATTGGGTATGCATGGATATGACAAGGTCCTTCATGCAGGATAAAATGTTAGAAAATCATACAGTGGAAAATTGGCTAAGAATTATGTAGGTGATGAGGTTATAGTATGGATGGTAGAGGGCACTGAGGCGATTCCAATGCATGTTATGCAAGGAGAATCGGTGAGGTATTCACAGAGATATGTGGATTCCAGTTGTGTATCACAATGCATGTCACATGTTCATTGCACATGCATGGGAAATGGGGTGCACAGATGGTCCCTGGCATCCCTCAGGCTTCAGAAAAATGGGAATAAATATCCATTGTCCATGGTGTGGCTGGTCAGGAGGATCTGCCAATTTTGGGACCATGGCAACACGTGGTTGGAAAGTTAGGAAAAATCTGCCAGATATTCCCCACCTCAACGCTATCTCACTCAATTCTCCATCAAATTGGATGTGATTTGTTGCCTTGGATAGCAACCTTTATATTTTCTACAACCCCAATCTTCTGGACTACAACTTCCGGGCTCCGGACCTTTCTGGACATCTTCCTCTGTAGTCCCTTGCTCATTCTTAGACAGGTCCAGGCCTTGCCATTCAGTGGGGTTTTAATTCTCCCACTCCACAAACCTCAGATGTAATTTGGGCTTTTTGCCTATTCCTTATTTGTCATGTGGATTCTTTCTATTTACTTCTCCTTCTCCTTGGTAACCTTTGTTTACCTTCGGATCCAAACTGTTCTGATATATGTACATGCATACCCCTCCAGTAAATAGTTCCCCCATGTCAGGGCACACACCCTGACTAGCCCGGACCCGGACCCATGTCCGGACCCACTTCCACCTGCCACGCTTCCCACTCGCATGCACACTCCGCATGCTGCATGCTCCGGGCCCGGTTCCTACCCCTTCATGTGACTTCCGGGTATCCCCGGAAGTTTTGCTGATATTGTGGCCACTGTGGGAAGATGAGAAGTTAGCTTCCTTCTCATCTTCTTACCCACAGTAGGCAAGTTGTACATACTTGCCCTTCATTTATATCATCTTCTTACCCACAGTAGGTTGTGCCCTGGTGTGAGGTCTGTGGGGCTCGCTCAGGTCACCAGGCCATAAGTGTCACAAAGGTGTGGGTATTATGGGGTGATAAGCGATAGGTTGTAACCCATTGCCTGTCATGTGACACTAATCTACAACGGGACTACATGTAATGGGGGCCCAGGGCTTGTGCCCTGACACTCTCCCCCCTTGCATTGCAGTTGCAATGCATACAAGATAAAAAGAAAAGGAAATTTTAAGCTTAAAAGGAATAATGAATAAGGAATGTGTTCGCTGCTTTGGAGTGGGCAACATTGTACATCAAGTTATAAAAAGAAAAAAAAAGGAAAAGGAGTGAACGTCTTTAAAGTGGGCAGTGTTATACATAGGGATAAGTATATATGAAGTCCTTAAAATATCGGGTTTCCCAATGGGAAATTCTCCAAAGATGTTTTGCATCTTCGGCCTGTGTTTTCTCCTCAAATTGATAATTTAGGTCTGTAAAATATTGTTTACAGTGCTTTGCATACTGTTTTGTGTGTGAGTTCTTGCATTTTCGCAAGAGTGGAGTGGTTTCCACTTTACCAGAGAAATTTGTGCTCTGGATTTTTCGTTTGTTCATCTGGCTGTTTAGCTGGATGGTTTTCCATGGTTAGAGCCACCTTGCCAAATGCGGAGCTTGACAGAGTACTAGTTGCTCCTGGTTATGATTGTTCGACTTCATGGCCAGCATGAGTCCCCGGAACTTTGTTCCGGTGCTGTTTGGAGGCTGTTGCCTCTTGCCACAGCTCCCATGCTGTGTTCCCCAGTGTTTGTGAGGATTTTTGGACTCAGATCTATCTTATCTCGGTTGAACGGTTCCCTGTTGCATTGGATGCCTCCCACCAAGGTTACTTGCCCATAGGGTGTCAAAGTACTTGACAGCCCGCTGCCTCTAGCAGTGGTCCCAGCCTGGGGTTTGCTATTGGCTGCCTACTGCCTTCCTTCCTTCCCTCAACCTGGGTCTGTGCTCTTGTTGGAGCACCACTCTGCAGTCCGGACAGGGTCACCTACCCACAGGGTAGCGAGAATTGTGGTATCCCATCCCAGTCATGTTAGTCCCTGTCTGGGTTACACTTTCTGAGACCCAATATTACATCTCCTCCCCCTAACCTGGGAGGCCCCATCATGGTGGACTTGGCAGTGGGATTCTGCCCGTGCACAAGTGAGCTCAGGCTCACATTCAAGTTCCTCGATTTCTGGAAATCGGTTTCTCTTCATTTTGGAGAGAGGTAATCCTTCGCACTTCTATGCGAATCTTGTACTCCTGCCTCTGGGTGGCACGGTTCTCATAGGCATTTCTTGGCACCTCTGAGTAATCAGGTCGTCTCTATTCGGATGGCCTGAGTGAGGAGCTTGTCTCGCTCTCTCGTTTCCCTTTCATGAGGGATTCTGTCTCATCCAACTCCTTTCGGAGTTGGCTTGTGTTGTCCACTATCACCGGGGGTGATAGCTTGCTCTCAGCTTGGGTTGGGCTGAGAATTTGTTGGCTTTGGCCATCTCGAAAAGCATGTGGACACTTCCCTGTAGGGTGGCTTGCCCATAGGGTGTCATGGTACTTGGCGGCCCACTGCCTCTGGTAGTGGTCCCCTTTTGGGGGTCTGTCATTGGCTGCCTACCATCTTCCCATCTCCCCTCGACATGGGTTTGCCCTCCTGAGGGCGGGCCCTTATGCAACCTGGACAGGGTTGCCTGCCCACGGGGTGGCGGGATAGTCGGTGCCCCACCCCTTGGTGCACTAGTCCCCATATGGGGTCGTGCCTCATGAGGCCCGGAACTGTATCCCCTCCCCCTGACCTGGGAGGCCCCCATCATAATGGGTTTGGCAGCGAGGTCTGCCAGTGCGCGTGCCTCTTCAAGCTCGTGTTTTAACAACTCGATCTCCCTCTTCTGGAGGTCGACTTCTCTCTCTGTGTCTTTCAGAGAGGCAAAGATGCCGAAGCATCTCTGCATGCCCTATTGGATTCATGCCTCCAATGGGCACCATTATCACAGGCATCATCTGACACCCTTGAGTTGTCAGACCGTGCCCGTTTGGACAGCCTGGACAAGGAGCCGCTGTCGCTCCCTCATCTCCCTCCTATGAGGGACTTTATCTCTTTCAACTCCTGACGAAGTTGACCTGTTTGGGCAGCTACCACTGATGCAATAGCTGATTCCCAGCCTATATTTGGCTGGGTTGTCGGATCTGGGCCAAATTGGCCGATCCAGGGAAGTTCCCTGGGGCTGCAGCAGCAATTGCTGCCCCTGGAATGGCGCTTGTTGTGCCATCGGTGCAGTTTGTACTGCATATGGTTTTACACGTGAGCCTGGGGTTCACATGGTCTAGGCGAGTTACTCGCCTAGCCCATGTGATGTCTAGCCCATGGTGTGGCTGTCCAGGCGAGTTGCTCGCCCAGAATCTTCCCACGCTCTTGGCTGTGGGTGATCGCCCTTCAGCTTCACTTTTTCCGCCTCTGTTTTTGGGGGCGTAGTGATGCCGAAAGTTCCGTATCTTCTTAGATCGGGAGATTTTCCGGTTCCCTCTCATTTTGTAATGTGAGGTACTTGTCCAGGCAGACAAGGTCGTTACCATTTCCTAGGGGTTCCCATGTGGTGTCCCCTAGCTCCCATTTGGCCTTAAACCAGAGTTCATCATGAACCCATGTGTGGTTTAAGATTTTGCGAACTACTGCTTCGCAATCAGGGTCTTCCCCGAAGTCATAAAATATGTTTACTTCCCTATTTGGGAAGATTTCTTGGTCATTCGGCTCATGGGGTGTGAGCCGAGATATGTGGAATCTTGGGTGGACTCCACATTGTTCAAGTTGTGGTGGCAACTTGAGGACGTAGTTTGATGTCTCTGGAAATGTTTCCAGAATTTCATAAGGCCCTATATACAGGGGCTTTAGTTTGCCTGCCCTCTCTTTGGGTAGGTTCAACTTATCTGTGGATAAGTATGCAAGCTCACCTTTTCTCAAAGGCAGGTCCAGGTGTCTTTTCTTATTCGCCTGGATTGTTTGAGCAGCACGATTGTGTATTATCATGTCGGGTGCTGCCATTAGGTTTTCCTTCGCCTTTTGGGCGAAATCATTCACTCCTGGGTAGTCCGAGGGTGGTGCTGTTAGGCACATCTTTGGCATGTGGCCATAGATTAATTCGGATGGGGCAAATCCTGTCGATGTGTTCGAGCTCGCATTGATTGCGAATTCTGCCATCGACAGCTTTGCTGCCCAGTCGCGTTGATCTGGTCTGACCATTGCATGTAGTATCTGTACTACTTTCTGTCATGAATTTTGAATCTCGATCTGATGCGATCGAGTGTGGTAGTCTGTGAAGTCATGCAACTTCACGAAGAAACATGAATGCTAGTTCTAATGCATTCATGGTTGTTTCATGGGATCAGGTGGACGTTGTTGTGTCTGCCTGTGGACAATTCCTTGGATGGAATCATATCCCAAGTCTGTTGGGATGTGGTTGCTTCCCGGGTTTGGGTACTCCCCCCTAGAGCTTCCTCTAGGTTATTTGGTCTCGAGAGTATCTCGGGTTCATAGGCGTGATGCCTCTGATGACTCCTTACAACTGGTCTTCTAATGCCAGTTTGATCTGTTTGCGTTTGTGGTCAGCCAGAGGTCTCAGGCTGGCACCGGAAGCAAACTGAATTCCCCTATCAAGGAATTGTATTAGGGATGTTTTCTCCCCTATTGTTATCCCTTGGATGTTTATCCGAGTTTTTCCCTGCCATTGATAAGTGGGGTTAAACCTGAGACCACACAGTTGCCCTTTCGATTCAACACCATGTTGAATGTCAGGTGACTTAAGCTGAGTTGCTCGGCTTTACCTGAAGTTACTCGGTCGGGGGCATGACAGGAATTTCTGTCACGCACTGTGACACAATTCAATGTCACACACTTGCGACATGAAGAAGATGGAATAGAGAACCAAAGTCTGAGAAACCAATGCTGTAGGGGCATTAGGACTTTGGAAATTAGTACAAAGGTTGTATTGCTCAAAACAGAGCAAATTTATAATTAAAATGGATTTAAAATGAGTATCGCATAGGTTGGGCCAAGTTATTCAGCTTTATCCCTGTTTGCGAGTTCAAGGAGTTTGGTTCCTCAAGCAATTGCCTTCCAGATGGTATTTATCTGGGAGTTCCAGTTCCTCTGAGCTAGGACTGGGTTGTTTCTTTCTTTGGTATTTCTACCAAAGCATCGGTGACTTTCTCATTCACCATGTTTATGGCCTTCCCAAGGAAAGAGCCAGAGAAGAAGGGAAAAAAAAACAAGGCAAAAAAAAAAAAGAGGGCCTGGAGCACTTCCAGACACAATGGAGTCTCCTCAGTCTGAGGAGTTAAACTATAGCATATTACTATAGGTCAATGGTCAGGTAGACCTTCAAAAACCTCTCGGTATGAGAGGAAGGCTGCCAATAGCAGCAAGATTGCATGGACTGGGTTGTCTGCACAAGTGGGAGTTATGATCTCTACTTGATCTTATCTGCCAATTCTTGGTCCTCCTTCAGGTACGAGGAGGGCTGATTGGCCTTGTTGGCCAATCGTGCATGATGCAGCCCAGTATTTCTACTGGGGAGAGGGTGGATTGTGGCCGCTAGCCAGCCGAGTATAAACTCCACCCAGAGCTCATCTTCTTCTGGAGACTCTGGGGTGGTTTCTTCCAAAGGGTCCTCCTTCAGTGGGTCTCCCTCCAAGGTTTTTTTCTCGGGGGTGTTGTCTTCTGAGTGACTTTCCTCAGGGGAATCCCTCTTTGGTGTCATCACCAAAGAGTTGGTAGTTCTTTTTTTGGTCTGGCTTATCGTCAGTTTTAGTGTATTTTTTTCGTCATTGTTTTCAATGACGTCGGATCTTGGGGCCATTATTGTGGTCCCAACACTGATGTCCTCACCCTTTCTTCTGGGTGAGTAGTGAGGTCCCTTGTTTGGGTCCTCTGGTTCAAAGTCATTGGAGGTGTCCTCCACTTCAAAATCACCAGAGATATTCTCCGGTTCTTCTTCGTCGGAGTCGTCTCCAACTTCACCTTCTGTTTTGTAGTCGACTTCCCTGGCGATCCTGTGCCTTGGGTTTCTGTCTCCTACTAACTGGTGCTCAGGGCGGCTCTTTGTCCGCTCTGGTATTCCGCAATTATTGCATACTTGTACTGGCCTTTGGTCGGTGTTCCCTGACTGCTTCAGGGAGGATTCGCCTTTCCATTTGGGTTTAGGGTCTTGCACATTGGCTCTTGCCTCTGCGTGTTTCTCCTTTCCTGCCTGGTTGGGCTTTTCGTGATTTGTGGTCGCGGTGGTTTCAGGTCTGGCATAGCATTCTGGCCTGTAGGCTGGAGCTATCCTCAGCCTGTTTTTCATCTCGTCCATGCGAGATGTTGTTCTGAACATCTCCTCGAAAGAGGAGAATCCCATTTTGATTATTTCCTCCTTGCATTCAGGGAGGATGTTTTCCAGAAACCTAGCATTAAGCGATGGTTCTGGGTAGGACTGTCTGGGTCCTTTTCCTGCATTGTACTTTACATTGCAGTGTTTTTCCGTCACCTTCAATGTGGCAGGCTCCTTGATATATGTCCTCATTAGAGTATCGAGAACTTCAAGAAATTTCCCCCCTTTATCTCTAAGGAGGGCTTCTTCACGGAGTTTTAGTCCGTGTGAGAGTGCAGGCTCTGCCAATCCACCAATGAGACAATCCAGATGGATTTCATTGTAGTGTGCGCCTCTATATCCTCGTGATGTGAGGAATCCTAGCAGTGTGGTGTACCACTGCCAGAAATTTTCTGTATTGTTTTTGCCTGACCACTTCATGTCAGGGAGTCGAGTAGGACCGTTATTTAACCAGTCCCACTTCACCCTGTCTATGTGCAGGGTGAAAGTTAGAAGTTCAGCCATTCGTGTGGCCTTGTGGTACCATCTTTCGAGGTGCCTGTTATCCTCCAGCTATGTTTTACTGGAAGTTTTCCTTGTGAAGTTTTCACGAGGGTTTGTTTGGTTCTCTCCAGCATTACTGGAGGGGTTTTGCAGAAGGTTACTTCCACTTATCCTTTGCCTGGGTGAAGTGACCGAGGAGGGCCATTTATCGCCTAAGATGGGGCCTGGTGTTGATGGTTGCCCGCTCATTTGTGGGTTCTCCTTACTAGGCTCCTTCTTCTGCCACATTGCACTCCTACAGACTTCGGTGACCTCATCCAAAGTTGGTGACTTCACTTTTTTTGGCAAAAGTTTTGGGTTCGGCCTTGGCAGCAGTGGCTTCCCCTGAGCCTCTGTGCTCTCTGAGCATCTGCCCTTGACCTTTTCTCCTATTATTTCTCGGGCCTTTAGCCTGAGAAGGAGTTCTTCATCACTTCCTGTCCTCCATTCGGATGGGACCTGGAAAAAGTCCAGAAGTTTCTCGGACAATCGACTTCGGGGAGCTTCCCCATCCTCCTGCACCTGGTCCCTTTGCTGTGTCCATGCTGGGTCCGAGGCCATCTGAGGACAGTCCGGAAGTGAGCTCAACCTGTGAGTCTGTGTCGATCTGGATGACATGGCCTTTATATCCATGTTGGAGTGTGTACACTCGTTCTCAGATAGAGCGCTGAGTGTCTCACAGTGGTTGTGAGATGGTGTCGGTGGTGTGGAAGTTTTTTCCACATTTCCTCCACTCAGGACTGGCTCCCTGCACAAGCGGGGGTCGTTCCATGAGGGTTTTTGATGATTCCCAGTCTTATAGACTGGGGTTTGAACCGGCTCACGCCTAGGCGGCGAGCTGGATGTCTCACTATAGTTGCAAGACGATAGCGACGATGTGGAGGTTTTTTCCACATTTTTTGCAATCAAAGACGGCTCCCTGTGCAAGCAGGAGTTGTTGTTCGATTGTTTTGCACAATTCCCAGTCACATAGACTAGGGAGTGAACCAGCATGCTGCGATTTTGCGGGCTGGACGTCTCACAGTTAATGTGAGACGATGTAGACAATGTGGAAGTTTTTTCCACATTTTTTGCGATCACAAATGGCTCCCTGTGCTGGCAGGAGTTGTCGTTTGATCGATTTGCACAACTACCAGTCGCATAGACTGGGGAGTGAACTGGCTTGCTGCTATATCGCAATCTGGGCGTCTCGCGGCTGACGCGAGACGATTCCGTAGATGTGGACGATTTTTCCACATTTTTTGGAACTCCAAACGGCTCCCTGCGCCAGCAGGAATGGTCATTTGGTTGTTTATGACAACTCCCAGTTGCATAGACTGGGGAGTGAACCAGATTGCTGCTATATTGCAATCTGGACGTCTTGCGTTTAATGCGAGACGATGCTGGACATGTGAAAGATTTTTCCACATTTTTTGGGATCAAAAACGGCTCCCTGTGCCAGTGGGAGTGATCGTTTGATGGTTTTGTGTAACTCCCAGTCAAATAGACTTGGGAGTGAACCAGCTTGCTGCAATCTTGCAAGCTGGATGTCACGTGGGTGACTCAAGACGATGTGGACAATTTTTCCACATTGCTTGGGGCCACAAATGGCCCCCTGCGCCAGCAGGAGTTACTGCTGTTTTTGTCAGTGTCTTGGACCAAGTGAGAGGTTCCCTGAGGATAGTGGGGCTCAGGGACTTCTTTTGGCGTGTCTGACCCAGCCCTTAAGGCTGTTAGTGTGGCAGCCGCGCACTTATGTGTGCGCATGTTTGCCTCCTCACCCAGTGGTGAGAACTCTCTCTTTCTAGGAGAGATCATGTTCGCACATGGGGTTCTAAGGGTATTGTTCCCTGCATTTACCCCATGTAAGTTTTTGGGATCCTCAGGGTTTGTCCCTGAGGTCCTACCAATATGTGGCAGGTCATCATCATCATCCAATGACGCAGTGTTTAGGTTATCTCCCAAATTGGGAGATTGCGGCTTTTTAACAAAGCCACCCTTTGTTCTCGCTGCAGATGCGAGCTTCCCCATTTGGGGGTATGACAGTGCCATGTCAGGTGCCATCCCCGGAACAGATGTAAAAAGGATGTGTAGATTAGTTTTAATCACACCTCATGCACTTAAAAAAGTGTGAGGTCTGTGGGGCTTGCTCAGGTCACCAGGCCGTAAGTGTCACAAAGGTGTGGGTATTATGGGGTGATAAGCAATAGGTTGTAACCCGTCGCCTGTCACGTGACACTAATCTACAACAGGACTACATGTAATGGGGGCCCAGGGCTTGTGCCCTGACACCTGGGTAGGGCTGGTTACACCAGTAGGCTGTGGACCATAGGGGAGGGTCATGGGGACCCAGGAGTCATCCCCTGACACCCCAAGTATAATATAGAAGTCTTAAGCCCCTCAAAAAACCTCCTCTAGGACGTCTATCGCATCCCACTTGTCTGCTACTCTACCCAGAACTAAGAACTGAGTAACAGGCATGTCTAAAGGCACCTTGGTATAAAACCCAAATGAATTGCATGACAAACAATTGACCCTCGCTAATGCCTCCATCATTAAGTAGTGAGGGGGGGCCTCCGGCCTCAGTTCCTTCATCGCCATCTCCCCTGGAAAATTGGGGACAACAAGAACATAATGGGTGCAGTGCTCCATTCTGAGTCCCTAAAGCTGAGTCCTGTCAGAGTCTGGAGATTATTGTCAGAGACTGGAATGCTTGTCAGAGACTGGGATATTGTCGGAGTCGGACAAAGCGGATATGCAGGCGGAAATATGCAGTGCATCCGGAAGTGCTGTTCAAGGTTAGCAGAGTGGGATCGCAGCCTCAGTGTTATGGAAATGGGAAATTCCCATTTTCAGCCTCTTATGGCCTCTGTACAGTATATTATCACGTGACATGTATATAATAACAACTGAACCATCAACAACCACCAAAAGCCACCCTTTGTTAATGTCATTGTAAAGACAATTGTTAAACCTCTGTTACATTAACTGTAACACTATTTCCATGTCACGGCCACTCCCTGCACCCGGACGCTATAGAAATGGGCCAATTAGGCCCCATTTTTATAACACTCAGCGACTCAGGTGGAGCGCTGTGCCCTGAGCTTGACGTTTGGGGGAGATCCCATATTTATGGATTGACACTCACAGCGGACTTCAAACAAGACTTGCGGGTGAAGCGGACCTGTAGGAGGAGCACAGACTCCACGAGCATGGACTCAGAGGGGGGGAAGCCCCCTTTGCAGAAGGAGGGACTCAGACCAGACAGGGGGGTACTCTAGTTGATTTCAGACTAAGGTCCCCGAAAGTATTTACAGGATATAAATAGGCAGGAGGGAAACACAGAAGGACCAGTCAGTCCGGCGCGGTCCGGCGTGGAAATAAGCGGGGATTGTCAAACTGAATGAAGGACAAGAGCCCAGGAAATGGGAGGCAATGAACTAAACAAAAGCGGATCAAGTGCCAATATTGGCAAGTTAAGCGAATGAATGGATGAACAATATAGGCACTCGGCAAGGAATGAATGGTATGCTGCCAAGTGACAAGATGGCCAGAGAAAAGTGGAGGTCAGCACGCAGCACCGATACAAGTCCGCAAATAAGCGGGGTCGGTGCGGTGCCAACACAGGTCCGTGAAGGGACATGGAAATCAGCATGGTGCTGACAAGTCCACAACAGAGGGTGGTCCATCAGTGCCATCACAAACAAGGGCAGCATGATGGCCAGCAAGGTCGGAGGGGAGTGTTGGCCTGACCACAGGGTGTGGAGGGCAACCAGGAGTGGCAGAGGTCCAGAGGGTGTGGAGGTGGGCAGAGGTACAGATGCGGGTGGAGGTCCGGATGCGGGCAGAAGTCCAGATGCGGGTGGAGGTCTGGATGCAGTGCATGGTTGATGGGGCAGGGGGCCAGACATCGGATTGGGGGCTGGTTAGATTGGGTTTCAGGTCGGCAGATTCGCCTATCGGCATTGATTCGCCGCTGACGGAGCCCCAGGATTTGTCGGTCATGACAAGTCCCTTCAACACCCTGTCACCCTTGGAGCTCTGCCCCACCTCTGGCCTGTCTCCGACCCACCATTGGATGACCCAGAATACCAAGCTCCACCAGACAGTGTTGCCTGGATAGCGATTGGACCTATCCAAAGAACGTTCATCTGACACCAGGGGTTATATAACTTTTAATACATTCTCGGCACAAATAAATAGAGAAGGAACAAAGGGATGACAGAAGCGGAGTGGTAATGAAGGTCATAAGGCAGAACCTGTGGTATGTCCGAAAGGAGGTAAGGAGGGCATGGCCCAGAGGGGCAGGAGGATGAGGGGAAGTGGGGATGATGACTAACTGGCTAGAATGGTAAGAAGCAGCAGTCCAAATAGGGATGAGGGGAAAACATGAGAGATACATTACAAGCGGCGAAAGTGCCGAAGATGATCCATGAAGCTCGGAGGTTGTGGAGCTTACGGAGCTTATGGAGGTGGGGTTGAAAGTCCGAGGAATATTGGCAATGGTGTTTACATAGTATGAGGTCACCAATGCAATGGACTAAGACCGAGGTGGAGTCAAAGTCCGAGGTAGGAACTATGACGGAGGCTCGGAGCAAAGGTACGAGCGGTACCCGAGTACGAAGTATGGGGCAGCAGCAGAAGGTCATAACTTGGCAGGAGGTCAGCGGAAGAGGACCAGAGGGAAGAGAGAGGAGAGAGGGAAGAGGGAAGGAGTGGCAGAAGGGAGAGTTGTCAGGTCCAAAGGTGAGTATCGGAGCCAACAGGAGAAGAGTAGGAGGATGACGGAAGGGTGGAGGTGTTGTGGGGAGGAAGCAGAGGAGTGGGAAGAGGAGTAGTAGGAGGGTGGTGAGAGGGGTGGTGTTCGGTCCGAGGTGGGTATTGGAGCGGATGGAGATAGGAGAGGAGAGGGACAGAGGAGTGGAGGTGGCATGGGAGGTGAGAGGAGGTGTGGTGCCAGGACCGAAGGTGAATATCGGAACGGACAGTGGTAGGGTAGGACTCCGGAGGTGGTGAAGGAGGAGGTCTGGGAGTCGGGTCGGGGTTGGGTATGCATGGATATGACAAACCCCGTTAGCTCCGCTCCACTCAGCCCCGTTGTTTACGGGCCCACCCCCACTGTAACTATATATACTCGACTTGTAAATAGGTTACACCTCAGTAATAAAATCAACTAGAGTTTACCCCCTTTTAGTTCTGGTTGCCAGTTAGTAAGTTAGGGCATGGACGTGTTACTGGGCACAGCACTCCTGGCATAAGTCGCTGAGGCCAAAGCCCTCCGCCATGGAGACATTCCTTCGTCTCAATCTGGTCTCTGACAGATAATGGGTAAGGGGTGATGTGATAGTGATAATAGCGCAATGAATAGTACCTGCATTCTAACTATGTAAATATCTCCCACAATCTTGGCTAATGGTTATGTCATTGAAATCGCTTAGAGTAAAGGGGGGCCAGATAGCCAGCTGTCCCCTGACAACCAATTGTTGCTAAACATTGGGCCAAATCTTTGGCCTTTGTGATCCATTGGTGCATTGTCAAATCGGGTTCGTATATCATAGAATTAAATTGATGATGGAGAGAGGAGATAGTGCTATGACCTTCAGACTGGAACATTAACTTGAGCTTGTTCCATGTCCCTGGCACATCTGCATTATCACAGTGCACCATATATTTGGTGAACACATTTAGAAGGATTTCTGCTGCAGCTAAGCAGTGCTTCTTCTCCCAAGCCAGAACAGTCTTTGAATTTGGACTACCAGTTGGGTTCTGACTGTGCCTGGATACGACGATATCCCACAAATCTTGCTTGGTCAAGTGGGCCTCCATGTACATGGCCCAACTGGGGTAGTTATCATTGAGTTTGTCAAATGTGACTGTAGGCATGGTGAGAGAAGGGGGAATTGTCAAAAACCCTGAACGAGGGGAAAGTGCATGAGTCCGAATGCAGGTGGGGCTCAACTAAAGGGGATCTGAGAGCTCCAGTAGTGAACCGAAGCTTCTCCAGGAAGCCTGGGTCTGCTGGGTGGTACAAGAGGCTCTAGGAAGGATGTGGCCTCAGTGACTCGGAGGGAGCGCTGTGCCTCCATTACGTCTCAGTTAGTCCTTATATTTCATGTGTCTGAGGTATCTTGTAGGAAGAGGTGGATTCACTCATAGAGGGACTTTTAGTCGAGATTAGAACTGGGGTACAACGGGTTCTAATCTACAAGTATTTATATATCGAGGAGGGAGAAGGACTTTAGTCAAAGTCCGAGTGGTAATGGAAAACACCGAAAGGTGCCGAATGATACCCTTAACAGGGAACTGGGGTGTTGGGGCAAGAAGGGTGGAGTAAATGGCCAGAGGATGAATGGGAATGAGAAATGGGTAAGAGGAAGTTAGCCAACTGAATGGAAGGAAGACAACAGTCATACTATAAATGGAAGGTGACTAATTTGTGATGACGTTGTAACAGGGAATTTATCCCAACATCACACAGGCTCACAGGGGGGACAGTAATCTCCTGCCTGCCTCTCTCAATCTCACTAAAGGTCCTTGTAGTACGGTGCTGATACTCTGTCTAACCTCTAACTAACTGTCTGTACAGTTGTCACGGAAGAGTCCGATACAAATATAAAGGAAAGTCACATGCGTGAATGAATGAAAATAGTAAAGAAAGTAAAGAAAATGTCAGATCTCCTCAACTACTCCACCAAATCCAACGATCTTGGGCTCGTCAGAACCACCTCCACAGTCTCTACAACTCCTACTATTACCACGACTCACCAATCCTAGTCCCTGATGCAGTAAGGGGTGAAATGTGTGATAAGGGTTGGTTTGACCTGCACGGACTTGTCCCCACAACAACGTGAGCAGGATCACTGGAGGATGCAGGTAGCTCCGAAGGCAGAGTTACGTATCCAAAGGATGTTGGGTGACTCCAATAAATGAAATGGGAGGGGAATGGTTTAGAGGTATGTCATGGGATGTCGGAGATCTGTCAGGAGGTCAGAGCAAATCCGGAGTCTCCAAATGTTCCGACTTGGGACTGAGCTTCTGGGATGGAAGTGGCCAAGGTAAAGTGTGCCGCAACCAGGCCAGAGCTGAGACAGTTGGGAAGGAAGGTGACTTGGGAGGTGGGGAATTATGGTGTAGGGGGTGATGAGGAAGGTGTGATGAGGTGGGAGAGTATGGGGTCGGGATTCCAGGATATTGTCAGGGCACAGCCTAACCAGCTACCCTGACTCCCTATGCCGAAAGGGAGTTGCCATAAGATGATCCGGAGTGATCCAAAGAATGCAGGTAATTTCGCTTAGCTCTCGCTTAGCATCCCGCTTCTATCTTCCATCCACATGTCACCCCTTTCCCACACCTCACTTACGATTACCCAAATGAATATCTATCTTTTCATGTCATCATTCTATCGGTTAGCTCTTATCTCATTGTAACCGCACTCTAGTGGGTAACAGTACCCATGTATATAACCCCTATCTCCACTGAGGGTGGCACCTCAGCGTTAACAATGACTAGGATTCTCGGGAACACCTTTATCGCTGTGAACTGACATGCAGTCCCTGTGTCATATCCATCCCCGGCCATCGACTTCCGGTCCCTCCGTTCCCTCCATTCTACTCCGCTCCTCTCTCACCAACTAGAGTTACCCCCCTAGGTTCTAAGTGCCAGTCAGTAAGTTAGGGCACGGAGGTGTCACTAGGCACAGCGCTCTTGGCAGAAGTTGCTGAGGCCAAAGCCCTCCGTTACGGAGACATTCCTTTGTCTCGACTCTGGTCTCTGACAGTATTTTTCTACTCCCTGACTAGTACACATCTTGTATGGCACCAAAAGTCCTTCACACTCGTTCGCAACTACACACATTAGTCCCCAACTCCGCTTCGCCTTCCCCAGAACCCTCTCAGCCTGGTCCTAGTCGATTGGCGAGAAACCCAGTTGAGTTTCGAAGCTTTTCTAACCTTGAAACCCCTCTCCCATCGACTCCGATCATGCACCCCGCTAGGAATCGATCACCAGTTGCAGACTCCAACTTCGGAGACACCACGGAACAACCCATAGATCCCGCCCACTTCTTTGGACTCGGTTCCGAGGTCCCTGACTTCGTCGACCCTCCTCCTGCTGATCCTCCCATCCCCACTGTCCCAACCACCGACAATGCCGAACCCACCTCCAACGTGGCCATTACACAACTGGCCCAAGCCATTGCCAGTCTGGCTCGTCACACCGGACGACGACGACGACCACCATCTCTCCGGACCAAGGTCCGCGAACCCGAACAGTTCGATGGGAAGGATCCCCGGGAACTCCGAGTATTCTTGGTCCAATGCGAGCTCAACTTCCAGGACCGTCCCCTTGCTTTCGCTAGCGACCGCGCTAAAGTCATATTTGCACAGTCCTACCTCAAGGGAATGGCCCTCGATTGGTTCGAGCCGGACCTGTTATTCGACCAGAATTCCACGCTTCGTCCACAATGGATGAACGACTATCAAGAGTTCGTTAATGAACTTCAAACTAACTTCGGCCCTCACGATCCTGTGGGCGACGCCGAGGTTCAACTGATGACACTAGACATGAAGGATGGGCACCACATCAACAAATACGTCGTCGAGTTCAATCGACACGCCTCTCAACTCCACGGTTACGGAGAAGCCGCGCTTCATCGTTTCTTCTACAATGGATTGCCGGAACGTATCAAGGATGATATTGCCAGAGTAGGTAAACCCTCTACTCTCTCTGAGCTTCGCACCCTTTCCCAAACTCTCGATGCGCGCTATTGGGAGCGTAAATCGGAAGTTACACATCACGTGAAACCCTCTTCCTCTAACGTTTTCGACAAGTCCACCGCCGCTTCTCGTTCCGACCCCGTCCCTTCCTCCTCCTCTTTCAACTCCGCTTCCGGTAGTAGGCCTCCGAAGGACAATAAAAGATCCGAGGCCAGCTCCGTTAAACCGGACCTCTCTTCTAAACTCGGAGACAACGGCAAGCTCACGCCACAAGAGCATAAGCGTCATCTCGACGAGAAACTTTGTATGTTCTGCGGTCAGTCTGGCCATATGGTCAAGGATTGTCCCAAGTCTTCTTCTCGCGCATCTAAGGCCCGTTCAGCCCAGACCGAGGAGCAAGGATCCGCTTCCGCAGAAGCAAAAAATTAGTCCGCACCCCCGTGGACTCCGCACGGACCGGGGGTTGCGATCCTTCCTTCTGTGCACTCAAAGAAGTGCGTTTAAACGCGTCTTCCATTTCCGACTTATCCTCCCTCCACATTCCCGTTTCCTTTTCTCTTTCAAATGGTCTATTTTCTCCTTTCAATGTTGACCCTTCGGGCAATGTTCTACCCGTTGTAGATAGTGTTGCTGATGTATCACTCTCTCCTCCACCCCCTCCGACTACTTCCGTAGA
Source organism: Cantharellus anzutake (assembly GCF_015039405.1). Lineage (NCBI taxonomy): Eukaryota > Fungi > Basidiomycota > Agaricomycetes > Cantharellales > Hydnaceae > Cantharellus > Cantharellus anzutake. The sequence continues at coordinate 140,207 of NW_024067003.1, forward strand.
TCGATCCACCTCTCTCCGCTTCTCTTCTTCTTCTCCTCCTGTTTCTCCTCTGTCCAATAGTAGGACACAAAATAAACTTTTCCACTCCTATGAGAACGTACCCGCACTCGTAGATTCTGGGTCTTCGGACTGCTTCATCGACGACACCTTCATAAAAAAGCTGGCCTTGAAGACATACCAGATCAAACCCCTACAACTACGCCTATTCGACGGTAGCACCAACTCAATCATAACCCGTGCCGTTGATATTCCCCTCCGCTTCGCTTCCGGAAACATCACCCCCACGACTTTCTTTGTCACATCGCTGGATGGATCATGTTCCCTAGTCCTAGGACACAACTGGCTTGCCCGCTACAATCCGTTGATTGACTGGGTCTCAAGCAGTATCACGTTGTAGGCAGGCACAGCCGGTACCACGCAAACAAGCCGATTATCGCGATTCTACCACCCATGTCAAGTACCCCACTCCCGAAACACATCTACCATTGTTTCATATATCCCTTCCACGTTTTTCATATTTCTTCCGATTTTTTCAAGCCATTCCCGACCACGGACAACCATCAGTTTCCAAATTGGGTAACTGTCACCCGCAAATTCCGCCGCTTCCTCTGTATCTCCATCAATTCTCCACCGATCCGGACGAATTTGGTATCGTTGGAAAGCCCTTGTTAACACGAGTCGAACGATGTTACGAGTGACGCATTTGGTTCAGCGGTTGTTCCGATCGCCATGGTTCTTTATTTCCTTGGCAACATCAATATTTCTTTGATATTGCTTTTTTCTTATTTGTTCCTTGTGGATCTGTTGCCGTCCTAAACCCGTCGGATCATTCAGATTTCCACGTATTTCTTTCATATTTATAACTGCCTCTTCCCTGTATTTACAAAAAAGGACTCCCCCAAAAACAGAGAGGTGCTTCCAACGAACATGAAGTTCTAGCAGACGTTACCAGCACCCAGAGCGGCGAATACGAAGCCAAAGAGGCTCAAGACATAGTGCAAGGGCAGAGTTCCCCATTAGTTTGATTATCAGTGAGATTTACAAATTTATCTTTTTATCACATAGCACCAGACCATTTCTCCTCCCCCCTCCTCATCATCCGGACCTCCCCTGAGCATTCCCAACCCTAGGCCCCCTCTCTTTCTCGTTAGGGTGGTAGATCCCTTGCCCCCTTACAACGTTCCAAACTTCCGAACCTACCAAGACAGTCACTCCAAGCTCCCCCCCATCGTCTCCGGCAACACTGCCGTCGTCCGACATCCAACCATCTGATGTTTCGCCAGCACCTCAGTCACAGGCTGTTACTCCTCCATTACCATCTATCGAGTTCATCAGCCGTTCCACATTCGCGAAGGCTTGCCAACTCGAAGGATCGGTATCCTTCAGCCTAACCATCCCTTCCGAGGAAAGCCGCTTGAGGGCTGCCTCTCCCCACACCGATTCCATCGACCTCTCGGCCGTTCCGAAGGAGTATCACGAGTTCGCAGATGTGTTCAGTAAGAGCAAAGCCTCGACACTGGCACCGCACCGTGAGCATGACCTAAAGATCGACCTTGAGGAAGGCACCTCCCCACCCTTGGGTACTATGTACTCTCTCTCCCCTTCGGAACTCGAGGCCCTCCGGGCGTTCTTAGACGAACACCTGGCCTCCGGTTTCATTCGTCCCGCTACCTCCGCTCACGCGGCACCAGTCCTCTTCGTCCGCAAGAAGGATGGATCCCTCCGTCTTTGCGTCGACTTCCAAGGGCTGAACAAGATCACCAAAAAGGATCGCTACCCACTTCCCCACATCTCTGACCTCCTTGATGCACCTAGCCATGCCACGGTCTATACCAGACTCGACCTCCGGCATGCTTACCACCTGGTTCGCATTGCAGCAGGCGACAAATGGAAGACTTCCTTCCGCACGCGCTATGGCTCCTATGAGTGGCTTGTCATGCCATTCGGTCTCACGAATGCACCTGCGGCTTTCCAGCGATTCGTCAACACGATCTTTGCCGACCTCTTGGATGTTTCTGTGGTAGTCTACCTAGACGACATCCTTACCTACTCGGAAGACATGGCTTCACATCAGGAGCATGTCCGAGAAGTTCTTAGGAGACTCCGCAAACACGGCCTATATGCCAATCCGAAGAAATGCGAGTTCCATACGGACACTACGGAATATCTCGGTTACTGCCTCTCTCCTTCCAGACTCACCATGTCCATCGAGAAAGTCAAAGCCGTCCAAGATTGGCCCGAGCCCTGTAAAGTCAAGGATGTCCAATCCTTCCTTGGCTTCGCTAACTTCTATCGGCGTTTCATTCACCAATACTCCGACATTGTGGTCCCCTTGACACGCCTCATGCATAAAGGAGCCCCCTGGCTATTCTCCGACGATTGTCACGCTGCTTTCAACACCTTGAAAGAGGCCTTCACTTCCGCTCCTATCCTCACACATTGGCTACCCGACGCCCCCCTCATTGTAGAAACCGACGCCTCCGATTATGCGATCTCCGGAATCCTTTCCATTCGTTGTGATGATGGAGAAATTCGCCCCGTCGCTTTCCGCTCAAGAACACTCTCGGCGCCAGAGCTCAATTACGACACCCATGACAAGGAACTGCTCGCCATTCATGATGCATTCCGATCATGGCATCACTACCTTGAAGGTTCAGGAACCCCAATTGACGTCGTCACCGACCACAAGAACCTCGAGTATTTCTCCACCACCAAACTCTTGACCCGGCGGCAAGCCCGCTGGTCAGAGTTCCTCTCCCAATTCCACATGACAGTCCGATTCCGTCCCGGAAGACTCGGAGTTAAACCAGATGCATTGACAAGACGCTGGGACGTCTATCCCAAAGAAGGGGATATGGACTACGCTCGCGTCAACCCACAGAACTTCCGACCAGTCTTCACTTCGGAGCAGCTCACTGCGTCCTTACGAGCCACGTTCCTAGCTGCCACAGTAATCCAAGCAGCCGTACTCGTCGACACAGAGGCTCTTCATCGAGACATCCTAACCTCCCTCTCCTCCGACACCTCAATCTCTTCTCATCTCGCTTCCCCCAACCTCCCCAACTCCCGCTGGTCCGTTGATGCCGAAGGCCTCTTAAGGCTGGACAATCGCATTTACGTGCTGGATTCTAACGATCTCCGTCTTCACGTTTTGCGAGACAAACACAACCACCAACTTTCCGGACACTTCGGGCAAAACCGGACTCTGGATCTAGTGCGTCATGAGTATACCTGGCCGGGTATCCGTAACTTCGTCAAGAGTTACGTATCCTCCTGCACTTCGTGTGCCCGCGCCAAGGTCCCCTGTCATAAGCCTTACGGCTTACTCAAACAACTCCCCATCCCCAAATGTCCTTGGAACTCCATCTCCATGGATTTCATCGAACAGCTACCCTCCTCTTCCGGATTCACTTCCATCTTGGTCGTCATGGACCACCTGTCCAAACAGTGCATTTTTATCCCTACCCACGATACCATCACCTCTCCGGAACTGGCCAAGCTTTTCCTCCTCCCTGTGTTCTCCAAGCACGGAGTTCCATCCCACGTCACCTCCGACAGGGGTCCGGAGTTTGTCTCTCATTTCTTCCGCTCACTTGGTAAGGCCCTCGACATCCGCCTCCACTTCACCTCCGGTTATCACCCAGAGGGAGACGGCCAGACCGAACGGATGAACCAGACGCTCGAGCAGTACCTGCGCATTTACAGTAACTACCAGCAGGACAATTGGTCCGAACTCCTGCCTCTCACAGAGTTCGCATACAACAACGCTCTGAATGCCACCACGGGCGTCTCCCCGTTCTTCGCCAACAAAGGCTACCATCCAAACATCACTGTTCACCCGGAGCGAGACCTGACATCAGTACGCGCCCAAGAGTACTCCGTCGATCTCGACTCCCTCCACCACTTCCTTCGCGAGGAAATGCATCTCGCTCAGATCCGTTATCAGGGCCCGGCAGACTCTCGCCGGAGCCCTGCCCCAGCTTTCGAAGTAGGAACCTCGGTCTACATAAAGGCCAAGTACTTCCGTTCCACTCGACCTTCCAAAAAGCTCTCAGAAAAACCTCGGCCCATTCGAGATCATCGCCCGCGTTGGAACCCACTCCCTCACTCTCTGCCTGCCGGAAAACATGCGAGCCATTCACCTGGTATTCCATGTCTCGCAGATCGAACCATCCGTCCCGAACACCATTCCGAACCGCCACCAGCCACCTCTGCCTCCCATAGAAATCGAAGGCGAGATGGAGTTCGAGATCGAGGAGATACTCGACTCCAAGATCGACCGACGTAGACGCAACAAGTTGCTCTACTTGGTCAAGTGGCTAGGTTATGAAGGGACCGACAAGGAGACACAATGGCTCCTTGCCGGCGAACTCGATCATGCCTCCGACCTCATCGAAGCGTTCCACTCTCGGTATCCAGCAAAGCCTGGACCCGAAGCTCCTTAGGAACCCCGACTCCTCTCCCATTTCTCCTTTCCCCTCCGCTCCTCACTTCCGTTTTTTCATTTTCATTTTCGTTTCCTCATTTTGCTTTTCTTCCTGTAAGTGCAGCTCCCCTCACCTTACTAATTCTGGGCCTTCAAGGGTTCAGGCCTAAGAAGGGGATACTGTCATATCCATCCCTGGCCATCGACTTCCAGTCCCTCCGTTCCCTCCGTTCTACTCCGCTCCTCTCTCACCAACTAGAGTTACCCCCCTAGGTTCTAAGTGCCAGTCAGTAAGTTAGGGCACGGACGTGTCACTAGGCACAGCGCTCTTGGCAGAAGTTGCTGAGGCCAAAGCCCTCCATTACGGAGACATTCCTTCATCTCGAGTCTGGTCTCTGACACCCTGACAGATATGACAGGAATGATGGGTGTTAGAACTGGGCAAGGGCAGACAATTCCAGAGGGGAACCGGAGACTTAGCAAGGAGGGACCTTGGCCTCAGTGACTCATGCAGAGCGCTGTGCCATTGCTGTTTGTCCATTTGGTCCTTAATTTCAGAGGCAGTGAGCAGGAAGTCTCTAGGGGGCATTTCAGGTCGATATTGGACTGAAGGTCCAAAACGAGTATGTACAAGTGCCTGTATATAGTAGGGAGATGAAAGCACAAGGAAATCAAAGGGGGTCCGAATCGGGACAAAGGCGTCTGAATGGGGACAAAGGGATGATAGAAGCAGAGTGGCACTGAAAGGTCATGGGTTAGAACCTGTGGTACATATGAAAGGAGATAGGGAGGGCGAAGCCCAGAGGGGCAGGAAGATGAGGTGAAGTGGGGATGATGACTAACTGGCTAGAATGGAGAGAAGCAGCAGTCCAAATAAGGATGAGGGGAAAGCGCGAAAGATACATTACAAGCTGCGAAAGTGCCGAGTATGATCCGTGGAGCTCAGAGGTTGCGGAGCTTACAGAGCTTACAGAGGCAGAGTTGAAAGTCCAAGGAATGTTGGCAATGGTGTTTACGTTGTTGTGGGGACAACTCCGTGTACCGCAAAAAGTCGGATTCTGCAGAATTTGGCCACAAACACCCACTACATACCCGCTGACGCTCCAGATGCTCATTCTATCACTATCCAACACTCCATACACTCATTCCTTATTTTTTCTTATTTTCCCCGTCATTCCCGACAACCCCAAGCAAAATTCCCACGCCCAACCACGCCGCCAATTTCACCCCCTCTCCACATCTCAAGAACCACTGCACCAATTGGGACGAATAAGGGCTTGTTGGAAAGCTGGAGACGAGGAGGTTGCTGACGGGAGGATAGGCGGGTGCTGTGGCGAACTGTTGTGGAGTTAATCTTCACAATTCCCATTTCGGACCCGTTGTCACATTTTCCCCATTCATTCATATTTCTTTTATTGTTTCTTTGTTCCCAATTGGATATTCATCATTTACGGTTGCCTAATGGCCCGTTTACATTCCCCCAGTCCATTCATTCCATTTCAAACATATATAAACTAGATAACAGCTTGTACATAACAAGTGAGTATTGAATAGACCCATGAAAGAACAAGCAGAAGTTGCATCCAAGTGGCAAAGACGCCATCCACGACCCTAACGCCCCCTCTGAGCTAGTTGCTCACGTCTAAGACCCCTCACATCATAATACTCAGCCTTGACATCCAAGAGAGACATAGGTGAGTGTTTGTTTGAGGTTTTTGCAGACTCAGTAGCACCCACAGACCAAAACCCGGCCCAACGAACCACACCCACGCACACTACCACCCTCCCCCTTCTCTCTGTCTCGAGTCTAGGCGATAGACCCGTTACAACGTAGTATGAGGTCACCAATGCAATGGACTTAAGCCAAGGTGGAGTCTAAGTCTGAGGTTGGAACTATGATGGGATCTTGGAGCAAAGGTACAAGCGGTGTCTGAGTACAGGCTAAGGGACAGCAGCAGAAGGTCATAACTTGGCAGAGGTTTGGCAGAAGAGGGGAGGAGGGAGGAGAGAGATGAGAGGAGTGGGGAGAGGAGTGGAGGAGGAATGGTGTCAGGTCCAAAGGTGAGTATCAGAGTGGATGGAGGTAGGGTAGGAGAGTGATGGAAGGGTGGAGGTGTCATGAGGAGGAGGGTGGCGAGGGGAGTGATGTTCAGTCCGAAGGTGTCAGGGCACACCCGCCTGACCCCACTCCATCCGGTCCGACCCCACCCGATTCCACTACCCTCACCCGCTACCCCCATCCTCTCTCCTCCCTTCTCTCCCTCTCCTTTCCCCTTCTTCCTTCTTCTTCTTTCCTTTCTTTCTCCTTCTTTCCTATTACACAGATGACTTCCTTGCTCAATGTACCATTAACCAGACTGTGCAACACACCTGGACCCAGACACACCAGGTGATGCCCTACACACCAGATGCTGTAGGCGGGCACAGCCGGTACTGCATAAACGAACCAAATATCGCAATTTCCCCATCCCTGCACATCCCCACTTCACTAAACACATCACACACGTCCTCATATACCATTCCTACTCTTCCATGATTTTTTCCTATTTTTCCAGACACATTCCCAGTCCTCACAGACCAAATTCCCATGCCCACCCAGCAGCGTGGCCCCACTCAGACTGGATTTCACTTATCTCAGCAACCACTGGACCGATTTGGACGATATTGGTACCGTTGGAAACGCGTCATTTAGGAGTATTAGGATCCATGATTAGCGGGAGTTCATTGGTGATGGATAGAGTTGGATCTTTTTTGGCTGGAAATCATTTATTGCTTTATTGTTTTCTTGATTATTGTTTTCCCTTCTTTTTTCGATATTGTTTGTTGCCCATATGATCCACCTAAGCACATGGGGCACATCGGATATTTTTTATCATTTTTATTTGATCATTTCTCATATATACCTGTACATGAGGATGTATCTACTTTTCCCCTTGGACTAGAAACCACCGAGTTTGCCCCTCCCAAGCTAGTAGGGAGTAGTACGACATAGAAGACGACCAAGAAGCCTCTAGATTAGACCTTGCCTTAGTGTCACCCAGAGAGGTGGGGTAAGAGATTGATTAGAGTACACCATGCACCGTAACACACTGGACCATTACCATTTCCATCCCCTCTTTTCCCTGACCTGTTGGATACCAATCCAGTCCCCATCCTTTCCTGTTTTCCTAGTGGGTTAGATCCCTAGCCTGCTTACAACGCCCCTGAGACCTCTTACGGAGATGCCCGGGCGGACATGGCTGTGCACATAGATGACATGGCACTCCACATGTGACCTCCTACCGCATGTACATAAACACAGCCTAAGTGGGAACTGAGAAGTAACCTTCTTCTCACACTTCCCACTTTAGCCTAAGTGGCCAAGGACCCTTGTTTGCTTCGGGCCTGTTGTTACGCATGCCCGCACTGCACCCTACCGGGCCCTCAGCCCCAGGTGATATACCCGGACGCTCTTGACCATGGGTCGGTCCCTGACAGAAGGTGAGTATCGGAGTGGACAGAGATAGGGTAGGAGAGTGACAGAAGTAGGGTAGGAGAAGGACAGAAGGGTGGAGGTGATGTGAGGAGTAAGAGGAGGAGTGGTGTCAGGTCCAAAGGTGAATATCGGAATGGACAGCGGTAGGGTAGGACTCTGGAGGAGATGAGGATGAGGGTCCTGGAGTCGGTTTGGGATCGGGTATGTACGGATATGACAATGGGTAGCAGTGAAAGGGACTATTATATGTGAGCGAGAAGATATCACCCTCTGATCCAGGGAAGATCCGACATGTTGCATGCCTCATCTGATGTAAGGAAGGGGTGGTGATTTATATTATTCCTTTGTTGTACTTTTGTATTTACATATGTATGGTGCGGAGTTGGGTAAAGGGTTCTTTACTCTTCTCCACACCAACGTCAAATACTAAGTTCTGTCTAACTTAGATATTGACTGACCTGAGGACTGAAGAGGCACCAAGGTCGGCACCTACACCAACCTTACATCTGAGGACTCTAATGGGGTTGCCTACTTCATGAACACAAGAGGTGCCTCAGCCAGAGGACTTCCAGATAGCCAATTAGAAATTGGCTGAGGTTGTTATGGAAATGGAGATTCCTATGGACCATGCACACAGGTAAGACAATTCCTTCCCTTCACTTTGTTCTTTGCCAAACCCCATGCCAAGCTTTCCCACTGGGTTTTGGTGCTGGCTGGGGGATTTGTTGATTTCCAAGGGACTTCCCTTGGCCATTACAACCTTTGTATTAGATAGACACACACAAGTCATATGACATGTATGGCAAATGCCGAGAGGTTTTCTCATTATCAAATACATAACCCACAAACCTTGTACCGTGATTGTAACATCCTCACCATTGTGTCACCACTGTAAACTCAACCTGTAACCCTGGAACCATGTCCACCTCCCTATTCATCCTCTCCATGACAAAACTGCAATGAGGAGGGCATTCCCATGCCCAACCTCCTGCTGCCCGCTCCCACCAGTCCACCAGGTGGTCGAGTGGTTACTCCCATCCTACCAGAAGTTCCCTATCAGGAACTGTAGCCGATCCCACCTCCTCAGGAGAAGGATACGGTCCAGGCAGCTCCAGGATGCCTGGCCACGCACCCGTGGGTCCCATTTCCCACGGTCACCCACTACTGTGCACTGGTCCACCAGCCCGCTTTCCCCAACAACTCCCGCTACCGGTACGCTCCCATGAGCGCCAAGTCACCGATAGCCACCAACTGGGTGACTCCCTTTGGGAGTCCCAGTATCCCTCACTACCGGTACGCTCCATTGAGCGCCAAGTCACCACTAGCCAAACACTCCCAGCACACCCGCTACCAGCATGCTCCCAGGAGCGCCAAGTCCCCATTAGCAGACAGCCAGGTGGCTCCCTCAAGGAGCCCACATCATACTCACTACCGGTACACTCCCAGGAGTGCCAAGTTACCATTGGCCGACACACAGGTTGTACTTCCATACAATTCTGCTCTCCCTCTGATGGCTATGCAGCCACCTCTGTTAGTGAGCCGAACGGCTCAGGTTGGGTTCCCCGGAACCCATTCCTGTAACATAGGTGCCATGAGGGTCAAGTGGACTTTCAGTGATACTTCAATGAGCCGGCTGGGCTCATAACCTGTTGAAAAATGAGGTTACACCAGTGAGGGGAGGTTATGGAAGTAGACTGCTAAGTCTATTAACCTGATGTAAATAACTGTAAATACAAGATTCAAGCTTGACTTCCAACAATTCCTTCATTGTTGCCATGTTGTTGCTTCTGTGTGTTGTGTATCCACATGCATGGGATAGTGTGGGAACTTTCTGAGCGAGCATCTGGCCCAGAAACCCACACAGCCACAACTGTGGGAACATTCTGGGTGAGTGACTTGCCCAGAATCTTCCCACCCTCTGGGCACTGCCACCTGGATGTTCCCTCCGGGTCACACTACACAACCCTAGGAGCTGTATAGTTGTGGACACATGACCCATTCCTTTATATAGCAACCATGCAGGAAATGAGACCTTTACCCTTCTTATCTCATGCCCCACATAGGCAAGTGTATCTACTCTCCCCTTTTCTACTATACTGTGGTATAACAACCATAAGTTCAGTCACATGTTGCATGAAGGTTTTGAACTGAACTAAAAGTAATATTGTCGCATGTTGCAACTATATTATGTAAGCATATCAAGAAAATTTTTGGCCAGCCAATGCACCAACTATTGCATGCCACTAAATCCATGGGTTTCCCATCCTCTCCCCTTGGCACACTGGCTCCAAATTGGATCCCTACTACAAGAGACCAAGCTGCCCTTGTAGTCATCATCACTTGAACCATCACCAAGCAATGAATTAGAACCCATATCATTGGCATCCTCCTCAGGAAATTCATTATCCAGTTCATGGAGGCTCAGAACGAGAAACTGCCTGGCAGAGTGCAGTGGAGGCCATGGTAGAGAATTGACAGCATCAAGACTAAGTCAAGTGACAGTGGGGGGATAGGAGTTGTATGCAATATGAATCAGGACATTCTTGGGTGGCAATTGTGGAAGGTGAAAATCGAGAAATGTTGTCAAAGGGAGTCGAAGGTCAGGCAGGAGAGTCCCAATAAACAATGGTGGAATGTCCTCAAAATCATAAGGTTTGAATGCAAGCAGTTCAATATAGCTGGCAAAAGCAAAGGGATCCATGAGTGTTGCAAGGCCAAAGGAAATTTCTGGCTTACTGTATCTATCAAAGGACAATTTTCCACTCTGGTCATACTTGGAGATATGGCACTAAGAAGAGTATAAGTGAAGATGTTTGAACTTTGCAGAGTGATTGTCGCATGTCACACCAAAGGATGAACTATGCCAGTAGGACCTGGCAATCCCCAAAAACCGTGGGAATGAACCTATGGTCATTATACCACAGTACATCTCATGCCCCACATAGTGTGAGGACAGGTTAGATGGGGGTTGAGGTCAGGTGAAAGGGTTTGCTTACTTGTTTGGGGACAGTAACATTCCGTTCCCCCATTCACCTCAGGCCTCAGATAGTCTGTCTAAATATAAGCTTGGATGTGCTGTATATTCAATGGGGTAGAGGTAAAAGGCTACCAGGCCTTTACAACTACTCCGAGGTATATATATGTAAATCACATATCTCGGCACAAATAAATAAAGAAATAACAGCATCACTATAATGGGAATTATAGTGATGCAACATAATATAAATATCACTATAATCAGAATTATAGTGAAGTAAGGTAATCCCTTACACCAGGCCCTGACAGTCCAGGAACTGAGAGAGAGAGGTGAGCCCATTCCAGAATTTAGAAACTTGCTCTTGCTGATGCCCCCTTTTCTTTTCAGAAGTCTTATGTGTATTACAATGGTGACAGCTTTTTTTGCAGTTTGGAAGGAGTATGTAATGTAGAGTTGAAGTTATCAATGGTTTTGGTTTGCTTGCATATCCCACAAGTTTGTACTTGCAGAGTGGACATGGGGGTAGGTGGAGGAAAGGAGATAAATTTTTATTAGAGACAAGGTCGATGTCCCACCATTATGGTGCATGGACTCACCAGCCACAGGAGATTTTCCATTAACCCCAATCCATCTTTCTTGTTGATAGGTGGCATTGTAGGGTTAAAAGCCACTCATCACAACTGTTTTTTCTCTCTCCTCAGTTACACTATTGTGAACTGAGGTGAGGTCTCATTTCTTGGTCTCATTAGACCTTCACTCAATATCTTTCATTGTCTAGCACTAGTCTGTAATGCTATGTTAGAAGTTGTTATAGAGTGGGTAATTGTCTGGAAGTGGGGAAGGGACTCAGTGAGGAACCTTGGCCTCAGCGACTCAAGTGGAGTGCTGTGCCCCTGGTTTGTGTCAGGGACCGACCCAGGGTCAAGAGTGCCCGGGTATATCACCTGGTGCTGAGGGCCTGGTAGGGTGTGATGCAAGCATGTGTGGCAGCAGGCCCGGTACAGATAGACATCCCTGGCCACTCAGGCTGAAGTGGGAAATGTGAATTGTTATTAGCAGAAAGGGAAATAAGCTACTTGCCTGAAGTGGGAAATGTGAGAAGAACGCTACTTCTCAGTTCCCACTTAGGCTATGTTTATATACATGCAGTTGAGGCCACATGGGAGATGGCCACGTCATCTACAGACACAGCCATGCCCATCCGGGTATCTCTGCGAGAGATCCTAGGAGCACCCAGTACATGGGAAGTCACCTGGTGCACCCGGGTCCAGGTGTGTTACATCGCAGTCGGGTCAATGGTACATTGATATAAGGAAAGTCATCTGTGTAATGAAAGAAGAGAAGGAAAAGGAAAGAAGAAAGAAGGGAGGAAGCAGGAAGCAGGGCAGGGGGAGGGTAGAGGTACTGGGTGGATGTCAGGGCACACCTGCCTGACCCAGTTCCGTCCTTAATTTCAGGTTAGCAAGGGGGAGTCTCTTGGGGGGACAATCCAGTCAATTCTGGTTCTCTAGTCATCGATTTCAGACTAGGGGTACAGGAAACTATATTTACAGACTGACACTTACAGCGGACTTCAAACAAGACTTGTGGGCAGAGCGGACCTGTAGGAGGAGCACAGACTCCGTGAGCACGGACTCAGAGGGGGGGAAGCCCCCTTTGCAGAAGGAGGGAACTCAGACCAGACAGGGGGGTACTCTGGTTGATTTCAGACTGAGGTCCCTGAAAGTATTTACAAGGTATAAGTAGGTAAGAGAAATCAAAAGAGGGACCAGTCGGTCCGGTGCGGAAATAAGCAGAAATGAGCAGGGACTTGTCAAACTAAACCAAGGACAAGAACCCAGGAAATGGGAGGCAAGGAATGAATAAAGTCAAAGCGGATCAAGTACCAATATTGACAGATAAAATGAATGAATAGGAAAGTGCAATAGCACACGGATCAAGTGCCAATATTGGCAAGTTAAGCAAATGAAATGGGTGAACATAATAGGCACTCAGCAAGGAATGAATGAATGCTGCCGAGTGGCAAAAGGCCAAAGGAAAAGCAGGTACAAGCATATACAAGGGTTAAAGAAATTTAAATTTGACATTCTACATATGAAGAATGTATGCAAATGGGGGCACACTCATTGCAGGAGGCTATAATACAGTTGAAACCGTGATAACCCATACCTATTAAAATTCCAATATAAATTATCCTGCATACTGTAAGCTATGGGGTATGGCAGGTTCATGGGGTACAGTATGACCTTCAATGGGGACCGGTACCCATAACCCATAGTGTGGAAAAAGAATTTATAATGAATTTTTAGTGGGTATGGGTTATCACGGTTTCAACTGTAGTAGTTTGTAGGCGAAGCCCACTTAGAGTTTCTCCTGGAACATATGCACCCAGATCTCAATGACAGTGTTGCCAATGATGAAGCGACTTTCTTGTTGCTGTGAATGTAGGAAATTATAAGAAGGGAAAACAGCTTCAACACCATTGAGAACAAGTCATTAAATACCATCATCGATAGTCACGATGTTGAAAGTGGAGGTCGTCAATGGCAGAATTGTCATTGACAAAGGAGGAATGGTACAAAGTAGATAATCAATGACAGCATTGTTGTTGACAAAGGTAAGAAGTGAGTGATCAACAACGGCATTATCATTGACAAAGGTAGGGATATGAGGGGTTTAGTTCCTCATCTGTTTGCGCAGCATGGACCCCAATGGGCCAGAGCCAGATGGGTGATTTGACATGGTCCTATGAGTCATCGTGGACCTTGCTGCATCGACAGCGACATTGTTGCTGAGATAGTTGTCATTGTAGTGATGAGTCTCATGTTGACATTGTTCATGGATGAATCCTCATCTTGACGATGGTGAGAGTAATGGGCATGGTGTGTGGGATGGCTGTGCCCATGGGAAGTGGGAGGAGCACACCCACGCACTGGTGGTGCATGGGCAGATTCTGTCATATCCATACATACCCGATCCCAATCCGACTTCCAGACCCCCATCTTCACCACCTCTGGAGTCCTACCCTACCACCGTCCGTTCCGATACTCACCTTCAGACCTGACACCACTCCTCCTCTTACCCCTCATGCTACCTCCACCCTTCTGTCCTTCTCCTACCTTATCTCTGTCCGCTCCGATACTCACCTCGGACTGAACACCACTCCTCTACTCCTCCTCTTACTCCTCACAACACCTCCACCCTTCTGTCACTCTCCTACCCCTCCCCTGTCTGCTCCAATACTCACCTTCAGGCCTGACACCTTTCCTCTCCTCCACTCCTCACCCTGCTCTTCTCTTCTCTCTCTTCCCTCTGACCCTCTTCCACCGACCCTCTGCATGGTTATGACCTTCCGCCGCTGTCCTGTACCTTGTACTCAGACACTGCTCATACCTTCGCTCTGAGATCCCATCATAGTTCTGACCTTGGACCTTGACTCCACCTCAGCTTAAGTCCATTGCATTGGTGACCTCATACTATGTAAACACCATTGCCAATATTCCTCGGACTTCTAACCCCACCTCTGTAACCTCCATAAGCTCCATGACCTCCAAGCTCCACAGATCATATTCGGCACTTTCACCACTTGTAATGTATCTCTCACGTTTTCCCCTCACCCTTATTTGGACTCCTGCTTCTTCCCATTCTAGCCAGTTAGTCATCATCCCCACTTCACCTCACCCTCCTGCCCCTCTGGGCTTTGCCCTCCCTATCTCCTTTCAGATGTACCATGGGTTCTGACCTATGACCTTCAGTACTGCTCCACTTTTGTCATCCCTTTGTTCCTGTTTGGACACCTTCATTCCAATTCGGGCCCCTTTGTTTCCTTGTGCTTTTGCCCCCTCCATTATATACCGGTGCTTGTACATACTTGTTTTAGCCCCTTAGTCTAAAATCGACCTGAAATGCCCCCTAGAGACTTCCTGCTTGCCACCTATGAAATTAAGGACCAAATGGACAAACAGCAATGGCACAGCGCTCTGCTTGAGTTGCTGAGGCCAAGGTCCCTCCTTGCTAAGTCTCCAGTTCCCCTCCGGAATCATCTGCCCTCACCCAGTTCTAACAGATTCGTACACTGACAAGTGTGCATACATTGCAAGAGGGCTAGCGGCTCTCTATGCCGACTAAGCTCGTGGGGCCAAACTCTCCTAAACTCTCTACTTTCTCTCTAAACTCGCTACGTTCTCGATCCTTAACTCCATGTGGGTTCTCCGGGATTTCCGCAAGGTCCGGGCTCAGCGTCCACTACTCACTCGTCGTGAGCTAGACAGCTGCCCTTATTCCTACTGTTGGAATTCCACTCACTCACTCCAACTCTAGCGCGTCCTAGCACCTTAGAGAAAATGGGGGAGGGGAGAACTTCTATTCCAGAATCCAGTATGTACAGGATATAAGCAACAATTATTTTTAGAATAATTGATGGGAAATATTGGTACCATATGGCACCTGCATACTCTATTAGGCGAAATAATAAAAAAGGGTAATAGTATCAATAAAAGAATATCAATCAATATCTGAAATGATGGCAAAATATGAAAATATAAGGAAATAAGCGATTTCTCAGCGGATTTACGGAATTAAGATCCGAAATTGGAAATGTAGCTGAATAGAACTATTACGCAGCCAATGAGCATTTTTACCAATTTATTAGACACCGTGGGAACGAGTGAGGCTGGAATTCTGGGTTGCTGCTTGAGATTCCCACACCCACACATGCCCGTGCCTAACTTGCCCAACATAGAACTCCGTCAAATCTCCACCGATTAGGACGTTCTTGATACCGTCGGAATCGTAAGAATTAGGACTATTTTTAGATGTCGAATTTGTATCGGGTTGTTGTGTGAATGGAAGTGGTTTTATAGTCGTGAAATCGGGTATCCAAGCCGGCTCTGCGCGTGGGCGATTATCCCACCTACAACGTTGGAGGGGGGTACTGCAGTGGAGGGTTCGAATATGCCACAGGGTGAGGGTTCATGTACATCACAGGTGGGTTTGACATTGGGGGAGGGTTCGAGTACATAAGTGCTTGTTCTTGATGTTGAATTTTACAACACTCACAAGCATCATCAGTCATCAGCTTTATCCATCTACATGCAAGGATGTACATCCATGCAATATGAGCCAGGGGGTAGCATGCGGCGTGGGAATGCGCACGGGAAATGTAGCGGGTCCGGATCCGGGTCCGGGTCTGGGCTAGTCAGGGTGTGTGCCCTGACAATATAGTTACATAGAGGGTGGGCCTGTGAATGGTGGGGCCAAGCAGAGCAGAGCTAATGGAGTTACATGTTAGCTGACTGAATATTACCAACAAGTTGGGTTATGGGGTTAGCAGAATGGCAGGCTATAACTCAGAAACAGAAAGGAGGGATAGGCCCGAAGGTAGGCTTGCAGGGCAAGCAAGTGTATTGACCAGCAGGGGTGGGAGTGTGCTAGCGGATGTCGGAGCTGTCTGGAAGCCTTCTACTTAGGGAGGCATAGGTAATATATTGGATTGAGGGCAGCTTTGTCTACGACTAGGTTTTCAGGCGATATTCAACTCGGACTGATGAGCGATCCCTGACACTGCGTGAGAGTTATTTCTGGCTTCATTTCGGCTCTTAATTCCATAAATCTATTGAGGAATCACTTATTTTCTTATTTTGCCATCATTTCAGTTATTGATTAATTGTTGTTTAATGTTTTCATTTCACGAGACTAATCACAGGGCAATGATCAAACTCGGCCCAGCCAATGCTATGACTTCCCTGGCTCGATCACCCCGATGCACCTGTCTCAGCACCGCACTTGCCCCTTTGCTGCTTTCACGAGTTGCTGTGCAACCTGACCATTTGATGGACCCAGGGACGATTCAGGCCGTGCTTATAAGGGCTTTCACAGTGCCCCCTTTTTCCTTCCTTATTGCCTGAATCTCTCGCAACTCTTGCTGTGAGTACAAGGCCAACTTGCTGCTGTTCTTTCGAACTCACTCTTGTGATTTTGCTGCTGCCACCACTGCTGCCTCCCTGTTTCCCTTGCTGTGTTTCCCCCCTCAACTCACACATATCCACTGCTGCAGTCTCACACTAGTTTTCGCCTCTCCCACCCCCTCCCCTTTCACCACCGATGTCATATCCATACAATCCTGACCTCTGCTCCGGGCTCCCGGAACTCCGAACCTGACTTCCGGAGCCCTACTTCCCTTCTGTCACCTTCTCCTTGCCGACTCCCAAGAGGTTATCCCACCTCTGGCTCCAACACCACCTTCGGTCCGACTCCGGAACATTCCGGGTCTGACCCCAACCTCAACACCTTCCAGACGAGTATGCAACACCTATGCTCCTGACTCCAGACCTCCGTTCCGGAATCCTGTTTGCATCTCTGTCTCCGGAACCTCCGGTCTTAGCTCCGACCTCGGACTTTGACCCCACCTCCGCTTATACCCATTGTATTGGTTAGCTCATTCCATTTAATTACGTTTGCCAATATTCCGGAGTTTAACCTCCGAGTTCGAACTTTCCGGACTTACTCCGGACCTTGCAACTATTGCATTGTCCATTTCAATTCTGCTATTCTCCCTCATTCCTATTTGGGCTGCTGCTTCCTTCTATTCAGTCAGCTAGCCATTCCTGACTCCCATCCTCCTTCCTTCCTCCTTGGGCCTTGGCCCTTCATTCCTCCTTTGGGAAACACCATTGAGTCAAACACTTGACCCTCGGTGTTGTTCCTCTTTCCATCTCCCTTTGTCTCCTTTCGTCTTACCCTTGTTCCTTTTGATTCCGGACCCCTCCTTATATACAAATGTACCTAGTAACTTGTAACCTCAGTCCAAAATCGACATGAATTCCCCCAAGAGGCTTTCCTCTGCTAGATCCGAAATTAGGGACCCCAGGACAACCAGCAATGGCACAGCGCTCCGCCTGAGTCACTGAGGCCGAGGTCCTTCCATGCTAAGTCTCCGATTCCATTCCGGAGTCGTCTGAATCCACCCATTCTAACAACCGATTACTTCATTCCCGATCTTGTGTGTATCTGTTTCCATATCTTTTCCCAGCTCCTAACTGTTCCGGAGTTTGCATGTATTACTATTATCCATTGTTCTACTTTCTTGTGTATATCTCTGGAACTTCTTTGTACTTGTAGCTGGATCACACATGTCTCACGCCGCTTGCTTGCTGCCAATATATTCTAGGCCTCCTGGGCCGTGCTACGACCTCAGTCAACCCTGATTAGTATTCTTTTATTGTTACTGTTACCCTTTTTTATTATTTCGCCTAATCAAATACCCAGGTGCCATATGGCACCAATATTCCTCATTTATTATTTCTAAAAATCATTGTTCCTTATATCCTGTACATACCAGATTCTGGAATAGCTCCCCTCCCCCAAATTCTCTAAGGTGCTAGGACACGCTAGAGTTGGAGTGAGTGAGTGGAATTCCAACAGTAGGAATAAGGGCAGTGATCTAGCTCACAACGAGTGAGTAGTGGACACTGAGCCTGGACCTTGCAGAAATCCTGGAGAACCCACACAGAGTTTAAGGATTGAGAGCATAGTGAGAGAAGGAGTTTTGGAGAGTTTGGCCCCACAAGCTTAGTCAGCATAGAGAGCCGCAAGCCCTCTTTCATTTCTGGTGGTCCTTACAGGGGGTCATTCTCGTTTTTATGGATGTTTCATCAAGTTTTCATGCATCGTTGGAGTGTCTCAAGTCTCAGTTGGATCTTATGGACGCTGGACTTGGAGTTTATCATTCACACAAAGGAGTTTACAGAAGTTCAAGAAGAGTTTTATTGCACGAGTCTAGGAACAGGTACATTGGGTATCTAAATGGCACACATTGTTGAGCCATTTGGTTTCCAAGCTGAGGAACACAGTCCTCAGCATGAGTTCAATGAGGTAGAAGGAGAGTACAATGACGGAGAAGGAGTCCTGGAGAATGATGGTGGCACTAACCCTAAAACATTCCCCCAGTGCATCCCGCAAAGATCATGTGCTGAAAGCAAAAATAGTTCAAAAATAGAAAACCTACAAAACCCCCCTGAGATGAGCGCAAAAGGAAATATACACGTGATCAGGGCTGAACAAAAAATGATGGTCCATTGCCTACATGTGATGTTATTATCTAATAATTATTCATTTCACGTCGTCCCTCCCTGTCATTCCCCAACCCAACCCAATTACAAAACCAAGATTATTAATTACCATCACAACGCTTGTGTATTGTAGAACATGCTCGGCATAGGGTTTGTTTAGTGTAGTTAGTGTAGCATTCCTTATCGCTATTATATATACATTGAAGTCATCCTTGTGCAATAACTCTGGCAAAACAACCCCACCAAGAATGAATCAAACCCTCACAAGCAGAGGGGTCCATAAACAGCGCTATAACCCACTAGGCCAAGTAGACCTCACATCTACTCTACCTTAAAAGTAATATATAAAGGGTTAATTTCAGCCATGGATCCAGGGTTGATCACAAAGTCAAAAGCAGCTGCCCAATGTATACATTGATCACCCCTTTTGGAAGTTTTTTTAAAAGTTTTCTAAGGGAGAAACAAAAAAAGAGACAGTAAGATGCAGGATTTGAACCAGAACCTTCTAGACACACAATTGAAGAGGAGGCAGCAGTAGCCACTAAGCCAAACCACCATCGCTAGGAATCTTGAACCAATTTATCCATATGAATAGTTATTCTGACCTCAGCGATCTCATCCACTATTTTCTTCTTACTGTGTTGGAATACGAGTCACATGATGAAACTGAACCGGAATATTCTACGGGTTACTAGGCACCTGCGTAAGCGCTGGGCATAGAAGAGCCTGGAATATTGTTGGGAAGTATAAATATGGGCGCTGGAGCGCTGTGTGTATTTTAGTTATATTTCTTTCTATATTACATCTGGGTTGCGAGTGAACCGCTGAAGCGGGTTACCATATTTGGAATGCCGCGTTTACAACATACTGTATGCAACTTTCTTTTCCCTTCCCTTAAATGCCCCAAGGTGCCCGGGCACCTACCCGTGCGTCTTCACGCTTGCATCTTATTCATTCCCTTCATGTCACAATGTTGTAATTGGCGGATTCAAAAATATATCATCATTTTCATATTCGTCAAACACATGATTTTTGCGGGATGTACTGGGGGAATGTTTTAGGTTTACTTGATGGTGGCGAAGCACCGGAGTTGGATGGGATCCATCAGAATGTGGCTGGAGTTGCAGCCGCAACTGTTCACACAACAGTTACGTGCATGCCAGGGCCACAGAGTAGAGAAGTGCCGAGATTTAGAGGAAGAAGGTGAAGAAGTTCTTGTACGAGTTCCCGAGACGCGAGCATTCCTAGCGGCAGGTGTGTTGAAGCTCAATGCCACCAATTGATTGGTTATGGCAGATGGCAGTAGACTACCCCATCCATGCTTTTGGCGAAGAGAAGTTAGCGTATTTGATCAGGCAGAGAGCCGCGATGCGCACCACAGCGATCCACGAGTTTGGAGGGTTAGGAGATGCTGTGTACGAAGTGTTTCCAGCCAAGAGAACGGAGAAAGAGAAGGGGAGGTCGTCGAGATCGAAGCCATATGAACGACCAAGGAGTCCTCAACCACCCCCACCCCAAGTTAAGATGATTCCGCCAGACAAGTTGAGAAAGAACGCAGCACCACCGAGTTGGGCATACGTTGAACTGCCGGCCAAGCCACCGGTTATTCTCAAGAGACCGTCTCCAGAGCCGAGTAGTCCATCAAGAATGGATGTAGATCGAGAAGAGCCAGCTTCGCGAGATAAGGGAAAGCAGAGAGCTGACCCTCAGGTTGCGTTGAACCCGAGAGCAGTTCCCAGCTCGAGTAAGCCTAAGAAGTTGCCTGAGAACATTGAAGTGCGGGACCCGAAGCGGGCGAGTTTCAGACAGAAGTCGGGTCCAGCCTATCGATTTGCGTCAGAGTTGCAAGAACGCGTCAAGAACGACGACTTGTTCAAGCGTTTGATGGACCAGAATGTCACTATTCCGTTGGGAATGATCTTTGGGGCATCTTACGAACTCAACAAACGGTTAACTGCAGCAACGAAGATTCATAGAATTCCTACGAGACAGACTAACATGGTAGAGTACATGACGGACGAAGAAGACGAAGTGGAAGTGGAAGTGAAAGCGATGAACACAGAGGTTTCATCGATTTCGAATGAGGTAGTCAACCTTGACGTGGAAGTTAAGGATGATGACGATCGGGCCAAGTATACTTCGGCCCAGAGCGATCCAGTTAGTAAGACGAAGCGGATGGACGGTTTCGCTATCTGTGTCAACGTAGATGCAGAGATCGCGTCAGCAAAGCGAGTAACGCCGACGAAGCCAGGTAGTGATGAGAGACTTACGAAGATGATTGAGCGCAGTAGTGAAGTGAGGCCCCGAGTGCGAGAGCCCCAGCTTAAAGAGCTCAGGCCTCCAGGCCTTCGTCGTAGTCCATGTGCGACGCGTGCTGAGTCAACGATCGACGCGGAGATTAGAGAAGATGTTGCGATTCCAAGCGCGGATTCAAGTTGTGATGACGAACGGGCATCGATTGCCGACCTAGATGGACAGGAGAGTCAAGTTAGTGACGGATTGTTGGAACGGATGGGCACAGACGAAGAGTTTGATTGCATACGAGAACGATGTGACACGGAGTCACTGGCCAGCGGACATGGAGTTAGATTAGGAGAGAGCGCGATCGTCCCTGCGCCAGAGTTCCCGGTCGATTCGATTGATGAGATGTCGGATCTAGACGAAGTTCACGAGAGTCAGATCAGACCACATGAGGGAAGTTACGAAATACCGTTTAAGTTTGACGACGATGAGTTAAGTACGATGAGCAGCAGCCATGTTGGCACCACAGAACGAGTTTTGCTTGACACGACGGAGTATGAGACCAGCGACGAAAGTTCATTGGATGTGAAAGCAGCACATGTGCCCAGATCGCGCGAGTTTGATGTGATCGAGTCTGCAATGCCAGAGAGTTCACCCCAGGCGATGGTTGAGTTTGCGAGTAACGAGACAACCGAACGAAAGACAGAGTCAAGAGAGCTTGGGCCTCCCAGCCTTCGCTCTAGCATAGTCGAAATGGATGTAGAGTGCGCGGACAGTTCACAGTTTAGCGATTCAGGATGCAGCGATCGGGACGTTGAGTTTAAAGAGCTAAGGCCTCAGCCCTTGCTCTACTGTGGTTGAGGAGTCACTCGGCTTCACTCCTTGCGAGTATTTGTATCAGACGGTTGACGACGAAGAGGTTAGAGCGCGAGTGTCTCAGTCGAAAGATCCTCCGGCGATGCGGAGTGACTTGTGGAAGGAGTACGGCCCCTGTGGCTACTCCATGCCCTGGCACTCATTCCCAATTGTCGTGGATCCAGCGCAGGAGAGTTCAGAAGAGTTGTGAGGATGCGATCTAGCGATCGAAGCGCCCACGGAGTCCAAGTTAAGCGCAGCGCAGCCACCAATTCAGAATGGCAGCAACGTGATCAGATTCATTGACGCACCAGCTATGCGATCTATGGAGCCAGTTCTATACGAGAACGAGAGTACAAGACGCGCAGTTTTTCGTTTGAGTGCAACAATGCACAGAGCAGTTACCCCAGCGATTCAGGAAGAGTGAAAGCCGCGGAAGTCTTAGAGCCAGATAGGAAGTTTACGACGCAGCGGAGATTGGAGCACCAGAGAGGAAGTCGAGGATAGGAGGACTGTCAGGTCCACCCCATCTTCAACCTCCTGCACCTAGGCGACATTCACCTCCAAGAACCGTAGCCACGGAGCCTAAGTTAGGTCGCGAGATGGCTCAGGAAGTTGAGAACTACGCAGCGGAAGTAGCCAAGTTGAGACAAAGCCGGCCAGTGGAGTCGAAAGAGAGAACGCCGGAAGTCAATGCGAGTACGCAAACAAGCAAGAGGAGGCAGATGGACGAAGACAGGACGGCAAGGAAGAACGATGTCAGAGACAAGGATAGTGCATTTGGTTTAGTGCGAGTGCATCAGTCAAAGGATCCTCCAGCCGAGCGCGGTGACTGGAGGATTACGGACGGTGTTATTTATGAAGTTTTCGAGTACAAAGGCAGTCCCAGACGAGTAGCGCGTGAGTATGAGTTTAAAGAGCTAAGGCCTCCTGGCCTTGAGCTTAGTCGAGTTCCGTGCGACGGAATTAGTAAGACGTGGACGGACGACAGCAAAGAACGAGTGGCAGGAGTGGCCCAGCCTAAAGACCCTCCTAGCATGCGGAGCAGCCTTTATATGAAGTCCGAGAGCAGTGACGGATACGAGTTCGAGTTCGAAGAGTTGAGGCCTCCCGGCCCAGACCTTACTGCAGACGAGATGGGCGATGTGGAGCAGGCGAGTTCGAGTCTTGATGAGTGGATGGACTTGGCGAGAGGACAGTCCCATCGAGAGAGATCGGCGACGAGAGAGACGGAGATGCAGGAAGGAAAGATCGCGGAAAGAGATGAGGTGAGGCCTTTGGTGGCCGGAGCCTCGGGGTCTGTGGGAGGGAAGTTGTGCTTCAAGGATGACCCGATGATGAGTAGCGAGAGTGAGGTAGATAGATTGGCCTCGGGAGGAAGGAAGTCCAAGACGACTAGGACTTAGTGGATCATGTACGATAGGACGAGGACGGAGATTTTGTTTGGAAATATTTATACGGGGACGGGAAGACATATATGGTTTAACTTTAATTGTCGATGCTCGCAGGACGAGTAGTTTATTCTCAGGGGACCTCATGCGCATTGTGAGGGACGCTAGGCCTGTACCGTCACAAACCATGGGGTGGATTTAGGTTTAGTGCAGAATCGTTGCGCGGTTGAGGTAAGCGCTGTCCCGTGATTAGTCTCGTGAAATGAGACATTAATAACATAAAACAACGTTCAACGGGATTTTCCGACAGTAACACGTGGGAAGAAAGAAAGACATGAGAGTTGGCCAGTCCGGAGCGTCCTCGGCAATTGGGACACTGCCACTGTCGAGACGCCAGCGCTTCAGAAGTCCCTGGAGAAACAACAGCTTCTCATTGGCAAAGAACGCGCCTGGCCCCACCCACACAAATAACACCAACGACCCTACACATCAGTAAGTCAACAGGGAAGAGCATCTCCCGAAGCTTCTGGCCAGTCAGAGTTCTCCCAAATGGGCTGGTCTTGTATCGGTTACTATGAGGAATAACTGGTGGGAGATAGACTTCGCGAAGGGCGGGATCCGCATTCCGCAGTGCACCGAACTCCTGGAGCTCTGAGAAATCAACCGGTCGTGTTGATTTGAGTGCTGCAGTCTCGTCTGCAATTCGTCTTTCCAATTGGACTAACTTCTGCTCACTCTGGTCAAACCTCTCCTGCCAATCCGCCAGCAGCGCACGAGCAACAGAATCAGTTGGATCCTGAAGAGCGCCGCCACACCCCCCCAAATCCTTGTGAATTTTCTTCTGCAACTCTACAGTGGCAGTGAGACTGAGGATGCGATCAATGTGTTTCTGAGCAGCCGTCTTTGATTGACGCTGCTGAGGTTTGGAGCGATGTACTCGAGATACTCGAGCAGTTGCCCAACGGAACGGTTCCCAAGTTTTTCCAGCGATCTCTCTCCTTCCCATGAGCCTTTGCTGCGCGAGTACGCAACCATGGCAAGGGCCGGAAGTTTCTGCGTGTCAATATAGCCCACTTGCGTATCAAGGATGAAGAGACACCGATGATAACCAGTACCACGTAACCCAGGGGTTAATCGTCGAAGCTCACTCCAAAATCGCTCGCGACCTTCGCCATCCGTAAGGCCCCAGATCACACTCTTTCGTGGGTGATACCGGAGCTGACAATTGTACTGATGGCCGTATGCATGGAAGATTGACACCCCAGGCGAGACGGAATCGCCAGCCTGGCGCAAAATCCAACTTCTTCAGTGCATGATCCATTTGGCAACCTATATCATTGGGGATGCCAACTTTCCATGATGACGGGATGTGCTGAAGAAGTGCAGCTATGAGAGGAAATGCATAAACTGCTTCTCCCCTGGGGTCCAAATATTTGCAAGAAATAAGGGAATATCATGGGGGCAGAGCATCGCCATGACACCAGCGTCATCAAACATACGAGTGGAGGCCTTGACTCAATCACCATCAGCGGCAATGAAAGATTCACCATACGCATCATACATCGAGTTAGGGCCCGGGAGGCCGGGCTCAACCCTATCTTCACCATCTTGCGGTGCCTCGCTGCGTCTATTCTTGACGCGAGATGGTCAAGTAGGCTTTGGACCTTTTCTACGATATCCCGCCAATGTTCCACAAACGCCCGCTCCAAGATGATAGAATGAGGCGAAAGGTATCGTGGATCCCTGGAACCATCTCCGCCATTGCGCATATCACGGTCAGACTTACGCTTCAGTTGAAAATCAGCATCAAGACACACGATGCATTGGGAAAGAAGTCCAGGAGATACAGCGTTGGTTCCACCAAAACATAGTGGACATCTTGACCATAGATGTTCACTCGGGGTCTCGGGCGATGGGGATGAGCAGGGAGGGAGAGCAGATGATGTGTCCGAAGGGATCGAAGCTGCGTGTTGAGCATTGAGATATTTCTGTGCTCCAAGTCCAGTTGTCTCATCTAATTTTAAAGCACCAGCACACTATCCCTGTCGATCACATCATCTGCAATAGATACCGTAGGATCGGCGTCCTCCCTAGTAGGGCGAGTAGCATCCGCATTGGTCAATTGAAGGCTCACGAGCCAAACGCTGGACCTCTGTATCCACTTCCTGGACGAGTATTTGATAATGGAGAAGTGCACTGGGAAAGCGGCGCCACAACGAGTCTTCGGTTTGAAATGGGAATCCATTGGCAGCAAGAACCGCCTCAGTGGTAGCCGCAAATGCGCGGTTGCTTGGCGCCATGCAAACGAAGAGTTGTGAAGCAAACTCCAGCATTTCTAAGGAGAAAGCCAGGGACGATTTGCACGGTGCACACGGAAACAATCGCCGAGCAAGAAGCTGATTCGTAACGGGCCTCTGACGACACTCAAACATGTCGACAGACTCAGCGGTCCCAATATATGGCAAGACATTGATAGAGTGATGAGACTCGCCACAATTGCATGCTTCGAAAAGGAGGCCCGTTAGAATTTAAAGATGTATAACTCGTGTGCATCCCTTCTCCATTGTTGGAATACAAGTCACGATTAGCTCAAGATTAGCTAGGCTAAATAATAATCATATTTTGGTCTTACCTCAGGTCTGGATGAACGATTCCATGTTGGGTGAAGACAATGACTTTGTAGTGGAGACTGGCGGAAAGGGGAAGATAATACATATTGCATGGAGTTCAAGATGTTGGAGAAACCGTGTGCTAGGGGAGCCAGGGCCGGACGAGTTTTCGTACAGCCACATTCCCACGGCTGGGGGAGCAACTCGCCCGGACAGCCACCTATAATTTCGGACTAATCCGTGCGAGGCCACGGATATATTCATTCATTTTGAATTCATTTCTTTTCCCCCAGTTCTTCACGCATATTCCTGCTACTCTGTAGCGGGTCTTGCGTGCACAAACTGAATACCTGAGCACCGTTATTGGTTATTCCCTTTTTTACCTCAGCTTTCTGACACTCCAGATTACCTCAACTTGCTTACCGAGCTAACCCAAGTTGTCCCTCACCGCTGCGGATCCTAACTCACCACTTGGCCCTACACCCAAACCTCCACCCTCCCACTCTTTCCTGCCCAAATCCTCCAACCCTCCCGCTGCACTTCCTTCCTGCCCAAACTCTTGCTCCACACTATGGCGTCCTCTCCACACCGAGCCTTTTTAAGTGGCCCCTGGCCATTTAAACCACTGAAGCTGATTGCGATTATCATCTAACCAAAGAAGCGATCGCTCACGGCCTATATGATTTTTCATTGTCAATCAACGATCAATGGAATTTGCTCCTACGCCATGCCCTGACCGGCGATTGTTACTCAAGATGCATGTGTTGCGCACCGCTCTCAATATCCCTCTTGTGATTTGTTTTTCCATCTTCTTTTTGACTACCTTCCTGTCCTCTCAGGTTCCTGCCTACTCTCAGGTTTCGCGCGCGCTTTTACACACCGTCTGCATTGCTCTCCTTGCTGTTGACAAACCAATCACCTCCCTCTCTCGAACACTGTCGTGACATTTTGCTTGTATTTACTCACCGAAACCAAATAAACTCCTTCGCCAGTCTTGGAGTGTTATACTGCTGTGGCGTTCAATTCAGGTTCATAATGTCAGTGGGGTTGTATATGCAGACTCGGTCCTGATTTAAAACTTAACGATATTTTACATTTGTAGTACCACCTAGTACCACGGCGTGCAAAGACGGCTCCAGAGTGACTTCTAAGTGGGCTGCGACGCTGCATCGATGTGGGAGTAGCGGGTATTGCCGCTTCAGGCGGCGTCCATCAGTTATTTTTTTTTTTATTTTTTTTTTTTGGTGGAACCCCAGTAGCTTTCGCGATACATTTTCATGTATTTGGGGTTTGTATAGGGAGGTAGGTCCCGTGGAGTAGATAGGTTAGTGGGAGTGTTGGACTGCCACCGCGGGGAAATGCGTTACGCACTGGGCCGGGTGTCGGCGCTGTGTGGGACTCCCAGACCCGGGGGGGTCCGGTATACCCACTAAAACCCCGGTGCTGTTGAGCCAGTTGTCCGGTAGTATGTCTTCGTTGTGAAGGTTCCCACTCCAGGTAAGCAGGACTGTTTTGGCCGGCAGGGCTTTCCGGCCGTACTTCTTACGGTTTGTGAGGGCAATGTCTTGCTGGAGCTTGTCGTTGAGGCCGGCTTTCAGGGCATTTCTTACTTCTCTTAGTGAGGTTTGCGGGTGATCGGCATCTATAACTCTGCGGCATCTTCCAGACTTGCCATGCACATTCTAGGACTACGATTCGGTACAGTCTGGTTTCGCCCATCCTTACTTTACCGTTGGTGTTCATTATCTTGGTTAGTGGGGCGGCCATTATGTGTGAGGTGTTTAGGTCGTTAGGCCATTCTATTTTCCGGCGATCGCATATCGCCTTGGCTGTGGACCAAACCCAGGCGCCGTGATTGAGGGGACATTCAAAGAGTATGTGTGTCATTGATTCTGTTTGTTGGCACCCATTGCATTCACCGCGGTGTTCGAAGCCTAGGATTTTATTCCAGTAGTCGCCGATCCTGAGGCAGTTATGGGTTAGTTTCCATACAAAGTTGCGGATTTCGGGGGAGACATCTTTACGGTTTTTCCCTAGGTTCTCCCAGATCTTGTTTTGTGTGGGGGAGTCATTGTTCATACTCGCCAGGGTCGTTTGGATTTTGGTGATGTTGTTAAGCGTTGCTATTTTCCGTACCGGGTTTTTCGCTAATCTGGTTCTGCATATTAGTCTTGTTGCTGTGGACTGTTTTAGGGAAATTAGGCGGGCGCCGCTCGGTATGTGGGGGAGGGGGGGCATTACAGGTGGGAGGGGGTCGGGAGCCAGTTGTGCTCCTATTGCGGCGAGGTTGTCCGCTTCTTCGTTTCCACGGATCCCAGCATGGCCTTTTAGCCATTCGAATGTGGTAGGGGTGAGTCTGGATCTTAATGCGCTTACTGTTAGTTTGGTGATGTATTGATTCTTGGCATAGGCGTAGTCTGAGTCTTCTAAGGATTCGAGGTTGTCGCAGAGGGTGCTGATGCACCATTGTGAGTCGGCCTTGATGTGGAGGTTGGATGACGGGGGTACGGATATCGCGGCATGGTGTATGGCCAGCATTTCGGCTGTATTATTAGATTGTGGGAGACGGGGGTTAATTCTTTTGCTGGTATTTCGGGGGTTGTTTGGGCCGTACCACACTCCGAAGCCGGCTGTGGCGTTTGTGTTCCCGTTTAGGGAGCAGGATCCGTCCGTATATGCTATCTCGTCGTTAGGTTGCAGGAGATGGGGGGTGGGGGTGATTGGGAGTTCTGGGGGGGGTCTGCCGAATACCCTATAGTGGTGGTCGAGTGGCGTGCAGGAACTGGGGGCCGGGTGGAAGATTTTAATGGCCATTGGGTCCCCGGCTGTGTGTTGTCTGGCCGTTTCTCTGGGATTGCGGTCCGGTTGGGAGAGGAGGTGTGAGTCGCTGTAGGGGTTGTAGTGGAGGTCAAGGTTCGTGGATATTTTTGTCGCCATTTGGTAACAAGCGCGTCCATCAGTTATTGGTTATAACATTCCTTTATTACTATTTCCTTCACTATTGTAACTTACAATATGTACATTACCTTTAGCTTCACACTTCTAGGTAATACAATTCACTCATATTGGCTGAGCTGAGCTTCACGCTTCTAGTCCAACTCGGAGACCAATTGTCGCTCATCAACACAAGATATGACAAATGTATGGTTTGAACTTGTGACCAAGATATTTGGATCCATAAGCCAGCCATAATCGGACTGAATGACGTAGCACCCACGGCTATATGGCTAGCGTGCTGTTCTCCAACACAGTGCACGTTGTGTAACACCTAGACTCGGTGCTCTTGTACTGTATCCCCATCCTCACCGTGTTTTCTTCCAGATGTCTCTTCAGCGCGAGAGTACCCCTATCCCTGATGCACCGGAAACCACCACGGTATATCGCTGTGCCTTGTGTGCAGTATCCCCATGATCATTGTGTTTCTCTTTCTTGACTACCGTTGCATGCAGGCGTCTCTTCTCGAAGGCGACTACTCCATTGAAAATTTCCCCCCCGCTATTTTAAATCTGGTCATCCAGGATGCTCAAATCCACGCTGATGTCGTAAACGCTGGGCATGTGGTGGGCACACAGCTGGTTTGTGGATCGATTTTGCTTGTTTTTCACAATAGTGACATGTCGACAAATAGCAAACAGAAGACCAGGGTCTAATGAAAAACCATTGGTACTGGCGCGGAAAGCTCTCGGTTGGAGGCGTGCTTGGCCAAGTCCAACTGGGCTTTAACTTCCAGAGTTTTGCTTCGAATCAAGGTCAATACGGAGGCAGCAGCCGCGTCGGCCATTCCGACTCCGACCATGCCCCCAGCGTCAGTGGTGGTGGCAGCGTCTACAGCGACTTTGGGAGCCAAGGGAAGCCGCCCCTTGTTGAGGAAGGTGTCGAGGTCGCCATGGCCATATGTGGCATTGAAAGTGAGGAGACGAGGGTCGGCAGTGACAAAGACGACCTATCCCCGGAAACGGTTGCCCTGATTGATGACTGGATCATCAATCAACCGTCTGAGGGCGCACCTGCCCTTGGCATTTTTGAGATAAGGCTCCGCCCTCGCACGGATGCATCATACAGCACCTGCCACTCCTTCTCCTTCAACCTCAAGGCTGGCACTACCGTTGGCGACCTCATCCACTCCATCAGATCACGTCCCATGCAGCCCTTCCTGTTCCGCAAGATTAATGGCGCCTTCTTCGGCTGCCGAGATGGAATGTACACTTTTTTCTATAAGTTTTTACTACCCGTGTCACTAAATTGGTTTGCAGGTTTCAGGTGGCATCCGCTTGGATGGATGAGGGGTGGATGGTGGACCCCCCTATATGCCTGGAGAGTCCATTCCAACACCTTTTCTACCTACTTGGGTGGCGTTACTCGAAGCTTACCATGGACCCGAACCCAAACACCAGCAACGGCATCGACGACAATGATGGCCCGGCACAGTCATGGACCTTGCAACGCGCGCAAGGTGACTCCATCAGAGCCACATTCAACCCCATTGACCGTGCCATATGGCCCAATGGATTCGTGCACCGCCCCCACCCTCTGCTTCAGTACAAGTAACCAGCCAGCCAGCCTGCTGTCGCCTTCCTGCCAAATTGGTGTGCACGTCACCAGCACCGTCCGATATGTCTGTACGACGACGTTGCCACTCAGGAATATCACGTATATAAGGGAGGAATTCTTAGACTTTCCTCCCTCAGAACTCTTATTCGAGTCTGAAGTGAGAACTATTTCTCAGTATTTTGCCTTATAACGCATATATAATTCTTGTCGCAGTCTAACGCGACATAGGTATTTACAATACAGAACTCTTATTCGAGTCTGAGTCTAACGCGACATAGTCTTAATTCTAATAGGTTATGAGCCTAGACATGGCCGCTACCACTTCCACCGATACTTCTTCCAAAAGTCTTTACAGCATAGAAAAGCTAAAAAATGACGGTCGTAACTATCGTATGTGGTCCGTGCGTTGCCAGATGGTCCTCAAAGATCGAGGACTTTGGGGAGGTGTCAACCCTCATTCATTATCCTCCATCCGTCCTTCCACTCATAATCCACCTACTCCTAATCTTGGTGAAGATTACGCGAAAACACTCAATCCTGCTGCTATAGAGTGGGATAAGAAGAATGACGCTGCGCTAACACAGATAGGACTTACTCTTGACGACACACCTCTTTCCCTTGTTGATAAACATGACTGTGCAAAGATAATGTGGGTCGACCTAGCAAAACGATATAATGGGGCTAGTGCACTGGATGCGGCGAGAATAATGACTCAACTTCATCAATTCCAACTGGACGACTCCAAACTCTTGGAACCTCAACTGATCCAGATGCATGATTTACGAGACCGACTGGCGACCCTTGGCGACACTTACACCGATACTAAGTTTGCAATGATTGTCTCGGAAGCGTTACCGGAGTCGTATGACACACTCAAGGCGATAACCCTTGCCGACATTGACAACACATCGAAAATATCTTGCGAGAAACTTATAGCGCAGATCCTTGGCGAGGAAAAACGAAAATCCAAGTCGAAGTCGTCCACCGTTCTCATTGCCAAACCCGGGAAAGCCTCTGATAAAAACTCCAGTAAGTCCGATGGAAAGAAACCTAACAAGGAACGTCCGCGCTGCACGAATCCAAACTGCAAGCGCAAACTCGGACACACCTTTGAGCGGTGTTGGGCTGAAGGGGGAGGATCGGAGGGACAGCGTCCACCTAAGGCGGACGAAGGACAGAGTTCATCGAAGGGGACCAAGAGGAAAGATGATGTCCTCATAGCGGAGGGGCGTGCGGCTGTTGCAGAGAGCGATCGCGCACGGGTGACTGGATGGGTTGTGGGTTCTGGAGCGTCATCTCATATCTGCGCGAATCGACACTGGTTCTCAACATACTCACCTCTTCACCCTCCCCGTCCCATCTACTTAGGTGACAAGCACGCTCTCTTTGCTACTGGCCAGGGGCAAATCGAGGTCGTCCTGAACAATGGAACTGACGATCGCCACGTCATCATCAGTAATGTACTCTACTGTCCCAAGATCGGCACTAACCTCCTATCCGTAACACACTTTTGACATCCGTTGGAGCTCAAGTACAGTTCTCCACCAATAATTGCCGAATTCTCAACCCAAATAACGAACTACTCAGTATCGCCAAAGCTTCTGGCGGTCTCTACCGATTGCCTTGCATCGTGGCCGGATTGGAATCCGCTTTCATCACCAAATCCCTTGGGGACAGGAATGTCGATACTGCGCTGGTTGTTAGAACAACAACAGCGACGGCATCTCTCGATGTCTGGCACGCCCGCTTAGGACACATCTCGACACAGTCAATACTGAAGATGGTCCGTAGCGGGATGGCCACGGGTATGGAAGTAGTTGGAGATGGGAAGGGAGGTTCAATCTACTGCGAAGAATGCGAGGCCTCAGGACACACACGTTCCCCCATTCCCAAACAGACACTCACCCGTTCAAACGAAGTTCTTGGACGCGTGTTCTCCGATGTTTGCGAAGTCCAGACTGTGACTCGCGAAGGATATCGGTACTTCATCACCTTTGTTGACGACCACTCCCGATACCTAACCGTCTACCCGATCAAAAAGAAAAGTGACGCACTTGAAACGTTCAAGACCTTCTTGGCCCAAGCTGAACGGCAATCGGGCAGGAAGTTAACAGTCTTGCGCACTGAAGGAGGTGGTGAGTATTTCTCAAATGAATTCTCACATTACCTCAGGGAGATTGGTATTGTCCACGAGAAAACGAATCCCAATACTCCACAAGAAAATGGCGTCGCCGAGAGAGTCAACCGAACCCTCGTTACGATGACGATCGCCATGCTCGAAAGCGTGAAGTCGCATGTGGGTCGAACAGCTTGGCCTTATGCACTCCGACATGCCGCGCTCATTAAAAACATCGTTCCCCACTTCGCACTCCCCGATGGCATCTCTCCACACGAACTCTGGACGGGAAATAAGCCGTCAGTCTCCACCATACGTACCTTCGGCTGCAAAGCCCACCTTGGACACCCAGTGGGCGAAGCCTCGTTAGGTGGATTATTTGTATAACTTTCGTTGGCCCCTAATAGGCCAAACCCGGCCTGTATCAGACTCGAACCCTGTTGGAGGAACCGTGTGCTAGGGGAGGCCGGACGAGTTTTCCGTACAGCCACATTCCCACATCCGAGCGAGGAACTCGCCCGGACAGCCACATTCCCGCGGTAGCGTGACTACTTGGTCACAACACCTTTTTTCTTCTTACTTATTTTGGTCACTTCGGACTTATCTGCGAAGACCACAAACTATATTCAATCTTTTCCTTTTCCCTCAGTTCTCGCGCATATTGCTTGAGACTGAACTTTCTTTCATTTCTTATATCATTGTATATTACCTTACAGCTATTGGCACTAGGTAATACATTAGTTCTCGCGCATATTGCTTGAGATTGAGCTATTGGCACTAGAGCAAGCGGTTATTCCGTTAAACCCAGCCGTCTCTGCTCCGTGGACACGCAAAATGTTAGAAAATAATGAAGTCTCCTTTGTATTACGATTCAAAAGTCACGTTCTCTGGACAAATCTGCACCGCATTAATCAATAAATAATATTGTCAATACAAATAACAAGTCACATGTAACAGGGCTAATCTCCAATCATCTACTCCGAAAACCAGCACCGCGACACTTCGCTACGACGACTGGCACACTATGGCAGTGGCGATGCTCTCCGGCAAAACCCAAAACAACTCTTGGATCTCAAAAAGGAATCTCTTAGAAGCACCGAACCCCCCCCTCACTCCTACACCATCTTCCACACCATGGACTCGCCCACAGATCATGCAATGAATGTAATTAGTTGCATGTTACCTAATGGGTTCACCCTTATGTCTTTTCTATCAACAATCTTGACCTCCCGGGGCTTTGGTGATAAATTACGAGAAATTCAGGTCCAGATTCTCAATCCTAAGCCTGAGCTTGGCACAGCGATTGTCAGAGACTGGATCCTTCACTGAAGCGATTTACATGGAAGAAATACAAGTACTTATGAAAAAGGGGAGTGGGCTTCACATGAATGCCACCCACCTTCACCTGGCACAGCTTGAAGATGGAAGAATTAGCACACTGAAGTCATTATTCGAATCAAAGGCACCAGCAACTTGGGCCCTGATCAACCACTTACTTACTGTGGAAAGCAAAACATGGGCAAGGCAATGGGCAAAGCCGGCACCTCTGAGTGCTGAGATGGGCAGTAGGAAAAATGGGGACAATGAAAAAGGTGTAGGTTTTCCCTGTCCCTGTTGCTGCTGTTGATACTAAATTCTGCTTTGGCTTGCGAAGCAGAAACTCTGTGATCTCAGCTTGGAACCAGCAAGCACGTCGGTTCCAAGCTACTTCACTTTTAATCCTTATATGTTCAGCGGATGGTGTCCCAGCATTCATTGCATGATCTGTGGGCGAGTCCATGGTGTGGAAGATGGTGAAGGAGTGAGGGGGGGGTTTGGCGCTTCTAAGAGATTCCTTTTTGAGATCCAAGAGTTGTTTCGGGTTTTGCTGGAGAGCATAGCCACTGCCATAGTGTGCCAGTTGTTGTAGCGAAGTGTTGTGGTGCTGGTTTTCAGAGTAGATGATCAGAGATGAACACTTTAGCCCCGTTATATGTAACTTGTTATTTGTATTGACAATATTATTTATTGATTAATGCGGTGCAGATTTGTCCAGAGAACGTGACTTTTGAATCATAATACAAAGGAGACTTCATTATTTTCTAACATTTTGCACATCCAGGGAGCGGAGATGGCTGGGTTCAAGTTTGGGCCTGTATATACAGTTGTATATCTACTTGTATATACAAGCCTGCGAATTAACTTTAGCCGCCACCGCCCCTACTTACAGTTTGTGTGGAGTGGTACTGTGATATTGAACGGAAATGAGATTGCACAAACAGAGTAGCATTGCGATGAAGACATGTGAGAGTATGTACAAATGATATCAAGACAACCATTAGTGTGATATGGAGTATGTGTTAGAGACCAGAAGCGAGACGAAGGAGATGTCTCCGTGGCTGAGGGCTTTGGCCTCAGCGACTCAGACCAGGAGCGCTGTGCCTAGTTACATGTCTGTGCCCTAATTTACTTACTGGCAGTGAGAACTAAAAGGGGGGTCAACTCTAGTCGATTTTATCACTAGGGTGTAACCTATCTACAAGTTATGTATATATAGTTACAGCGAGGGCAGGCCCATGAATGATGGGACCAAGTGGAGCGGAGCTAATGGAGTTAAACGTTAGCTAACTGAATATTACTGATGAGTTGGGTTATGGGGTTAGTGGAGTGGCAGGCTATAACCCAGAAATGGAAAGGAGGGATAGGCCCAAAGGTAGACTTACAGGGCAAACAAGTGAATTGCCCAGCGGGGGTGGGAGTGTGCTACCGGATGTTGGAGCTGTCTGGAGGCCTTCAGGGTTCTGTACTTAGGGAGGTGTAGGTAATATATTGAATTGAGGGGGTGGTGACCATTGAGGGAGTCAGAGGTGATTGTGGAATACGGGGGCTCCAAGGTAGTGACAAAGGAGTGGAGGTAGTCTGGAAGGATCAGAGGTAGTGGAGGATGATGGCCATAGATGGATATGACAGTATGAGTGCAATTGTATATACAAATGAAGCGATGACATTAAGATAATGAGATAAATGTTAGCATGAGGGGAAAGCTTGCAAAAATATTGTACAAATGGAATGATTATAAGAAGCTTACGTGTTCATATGATTAAAGTTGAAGAAAGTCTGTGATTGTCATGGATCAGCTGTCGGGACACTGGGAGACATACCTGGCACCTCCATACCCATCATAGGTGGGAAATGGTGTTGGTGAGGGATGAATGGGTAGCTGAAAGGCTAAATTGCTGGGGTTGAAACCAGTCCATATGGCATGCCATGAAAAGTACTGGTAGGCTGGCTGTTTGAGGGGTCAGGGAGAGATGCAAAGATATCGGGATTGTGGATGGACATGGGAGGGAACCCCACAAGTCCAGCATTGCTAGGCAATGGTTCTTCTGCCACTAGAGTCAAGACACTGGTAGAAGAGACTTGGCAATCTTCCTGGGGAGCAAAAGATTCACTGTTTGCAGACCCAGCAAAGCGGTCACATTCGGACCCCACCCTATGATGCTTGGCCACCTTCTTTCCATCCTCACAATCCTCTACAAGAGTTACAGCTTTTTGAGTGTGCTTCGGCTTTTGCAAAAACACACCTGCATTACTGGATGACAATATGGCCTCCTCATTAACAGCAACAACAATAATGTCGCTTCCAGAAGGCCTTGACTGTATGGAAAGCTTAGGTTGATTATTGGCTCCAGTGCAGGAAGTCCACAGCATCTCCCAGGTGTCCATCTTTTTCTGCAAGTATTCCCCCAAAAAAACATGTGCTAGTGGGAGGTTGTCATGCCAATTCACAAGCTATTTCCCCTGCCGGATCAAATGAGCAATGAACTGGTTCCACTGGAAGTTCTTTTTGAAGGGCATGCTGGCTTGCTCCATGATCTGGCATAAGTATTCCTGGCATTTGGACCTTAATTTGTCCCACCCCATGGCTTCTGTAGCCGGTGCATCAACACCTGAAATTATACTGTGTAGCTCAGGGATAAATGTAGTCTCCTTGCTGAGCTTACTAGTGATAAATTGGTGCAGATGTGGTGAATTGGACTCGAAGGTGCCCATGTCGGAAGCAGCCTTATGGGATGGAAGAATCATCATGGCCATGTGAATGCCAGTGAAATGTGCTGCAACAGAATCCTGCTTCCAGCTCTTGACAATCTGCTTTATCACCCCCCCCTGGTCCTTGGCATCATCTTGGATCATTGAAATGCTATCCCGCTTCTTTGTGTCCTGAAGTTGGATCAATTCTTGCACCTTACCCTGCCAGCCCTGGCTGCCCTTTCCACCATGATCCTGAGTAAGCTTGTTATAGTTGGGCCGAGCAATGTTCTGAATGTACTGGTCATAACACATGCTGGAATCTGGATTGGGGTTGAGTTTGAGGTATGCGTTCCTGTTAGAACTGGGTGTCACGGCCATGCATTCCAGCCCGTTCCCTGCCCATCCCGATGCCACCTGAGCCCGTTACCGCTATGCGAGCATGAGCATGAGCCCCGACCTCAGCCCTATCCTCCCTGAGGACTCCCTGCTCACTCCCCCACTTGCCCCTAGGCTCCCCTGCACCCGGCTGACTCCCCCACAGCTGCACCAACCTCCCCACCCTGAGTCTGCCTCCAGCACCATGCCCAGCGTGACTCCTCTACCCCGCCCACTTGGCCCCTACAGTGCCGCTACCATTCCCATGCCCGACTCCAGCCCAACTCCAGCACCGCTATGATACCATCGCTGCTATCACAGCCCTACACTCCTTCCTTTATTTATCTGTTATTGTTTGTTTTGACCCTCGGTCATTGCTGGCCGCTATGCAGCCAACCCCGCTCCTTATTCTTGTTTGCTTCCGGACCCTTCAGCCTTTGGCCCAGGTCTGCTTCCATTCATTCCTTCCTCCTATATATATCCTGTATGATACTTTATTGTACCTTAGCTCTAATATTGATGTGACCACGACCCCTAAGTCCTGACCCCAACAAGGCAACCCCAGTAAGTCTGAAATGAGGGCCAAGAGACAGCTAGGGGGCACAGCACTCCCTTTAGAGTTGCTGAGGCCAAATGCCCTACCCTTGGGCCTTGTCTGAGGCATCACAGCCATTGCGGCCAATAGCGGCCCGCATCGGTGACCTTCGGTGCCGACTCCGGATCAGTGTCTAACACTGGGTGAGGGTGGATGATTCTGGAGGGGAACCAGAGACTTAGCAAGGAGGGACCTTGGCCTCAGTGACTCAAGTGGAGCGCTGTGCCATTGCTGTTTGTCCATTTGGTCCTTAATTTCATAGGAGGCGAGCAGGAAGTCTCTAGGGGGCATTTCAGGTTGATTTTAGACTAAAGGCTTAAAACAAGTATGTACAAGTGCCAATATATATAATGGAGAGGGCGAAAGCACAAGGAACAAAGGGGTTGGGTTGGATCCGAATCGGAATGAAGGCATCCGAACAGGAACAAAGGGGTGACAGAAGCGGAGCGGTACCGAAGGTCATAAGGCAGAACCTGTGGTACATCCGAAAGGAGGTAAGGAGGGCAAAGCCCAGAGGGGCAGGAGGACGAGGGGAAGTGGGGATGATGACTAACTGGCTAGAATGGGAAGAAGCAGCAGTCCAAATAGGGATGATGGGAAAATGCGAGAGACAAGTGGCGAAAGAGCTGAAGATGATCCATGGAGCTTGGAGGTTACGGAGGCAGGGTTGAAAGTCTGAGGAATATTGGCAATGGTGTTTATGTAGTATGAGGTCACCAATGCAATGGACTAAGGCCAAGGTGGAGTCAAAGTCCAAGGTAGGAGCTATGACTGAGTCTTGGAGCAAAGGTACGAGGGGTGTCCGAGTACGAAGTACGAGACAGCGGTGGAAGGTCATAACTTGGTGGGGGATCGGTGGAAGAGGGCCAGAGGGAAGAGAGAGGAAGAGGAAGGAGGAAAGGTGTCAGTGTCAGGGCACACCCGCCTGACCCAGGTCCACCCGGACCCACCCAGCCACACCACACCCGCTCCCCATTGTCTATCCCCCTCCCCCCTCCTTCCTCCCTCTCCTCCCCTTTCTTTTCCCTCTTCTTTCCCCTTTCTTTATTTCATTCTTCTCATCTTCCCCTTCCTGTTTATTTCTTTCTATCTACACGGACCACCTTCCTTTGTATTGATGTACTATTGACCCGTCCGGCCCACACACCCCGGACGGCTTCCTGCTGTGCCCAGCACACGCACATGCAGCGGACGCTCTTGGGATCCCCCACGGGGACACCCGGATGCCTGCGGCTGCCTCCGAGGATGATGTGGCACCCGTCATGTGACTCAAGCCGCATGTACATAAATGTACCTGAAGTGGGAACCGAAGAAGTAACCTTCTTCTCACATTCTCCACTTCAGGTAAGTAGTATAGTTTTCCCCTTTAATAATAATAACACATTCTCCACTTCAGTCTGAGTGGCCAGGGACCACTGTCCCGGATCGGGCCCACCAGTATGCACACCCGCTCCACACCCCGCGACGGCCTCAGTGCTGGATATTACCCCCGGGCCCTCTCGACCCCGGACGTGTCCCTGACAGTCAGGTCTGAAGGTGAGTATCGGAGCGGACAGGAGAAGAGTAGGAGGATGATGGAAGGGTGGAGGAGGGAGCGGAGGAGTGGGAGGAGGAGTAGGAGGAGGGTGGCAAGAGGAGTGGTGTTTGGTCCGAGGTGGGTATCGGAGTGGACAGAGGAGTGGAGGTGGTCATGGGAGGTGAGAGGAGGTGTGGTGTCAGGACTGAAGGTGAACATCGGAACAGACAGCGGTAGGGTAGGACTCCGGAGGTGGTGAAGAAGGAGGTCCAGGAGTCGGGTCGGGATCGGATATGCATGGATATGACAGTGGTGAAGCACCAGAGTTGGATGGAGCTCCTCAGAATGTAGCTGGAGTCGCAGCTGTGACCGTTCACACAATGGTTACGTGCATGCCAGGACCAAGGAGTAGAGAGGCCCCAAAGTTCAAGGGGAAGAAGGTGAAAAAGTTTTTGTATGAATTCGAGTTGCAGGCGAGGAGCGCGTGCCTATCGGAAGTGCAAAAGTGCAAGTATATTGTCTCATACTGCATGGAAAGCGTATGTGCACCAGGCTCTCATCTCATACATGCCATGGCAGAAGTCTGCAAGAATGAGAGGATCAGGGTTATGGCCTGTTTGTTGGGGACAGAAGGGATAAAGGGATGCAAATTGATGGGATGGGAAGACCAGGAAGGCCCAAAGGGGACAATATGAATACAACATGCAAGGTGGTTTCAGGCCAAGTGTTACAGGAATGGGTTCCGGGGAACCCAACCTGAGCCGTTCTGCTCATGGACAGAGGTGGCTGCGTAGCCATTGAAGGGAGAGCAGGAGGAGATCTGAGACCGGGTGTACTAACGGTAACTTGGCACTCCGAGGAGCGTACCGGCAGCGGGTATAATGGGGGCTCCTTGAGGGAGCCATCTAACAGTTGGCTAGCGGTGACTTGGCACTCATGTGAGCGTACCGGTAGCGTGGGTAGTTGGCACTCCTTGAGGGAGTAGCCCAGTGGTTGTCTATCAGTTACTTGGCACTCAAGGGAGTGTACCGGTAGCGGGATTTGTTGGGACAGGCAGGTTGGTTGACCAGTGCATGGTAGTGAGTGACTGTGGGAATTTGGGCATGCGGGTACGTGGCCAGGCATCCTGGGGC
The DNA here is from genome assembly GCF_015039405.1 of Cantharellus anzutake. Lineage (NCBI taxonomy): Eukaryota > Fungi > Basidiomycota > Agaricomycetes > Cantharellales > Hydnaceae > Cantharellus > Cantharellus anzutake. Next base: position 180,547 of record NW_024067003.1, read on the forward strand.
TGCCTGGGTCACTTCCCCTCCCAAGAAGGGAGGAAGGGTTGTAGGACCCAGTAGGGTACTACAGGAAGGATAGGAATGGGAGCTCAACCACCCAGTGGGGGGGTGGGAGCGGGAAGAGTGAGGTCCGGTGTCTGAGCACTCACTGGGCCATTGAGGTTTTCTCACAGATTGTAAGAATATGGACCAAGTCAGATGTTACAGAGAAGGCTTCCAGTGGTGGCACAATGGTGTGGCAGTTACAATCATGGTACAAGGTTTTGTGGGTTATGTATTAGATAAGGAAAAGACATTTTTCAGCATCTGCCTTACACATCATATGACTTCTAACTATCTAATATAAAAGTCATAATGGTCAAGGGAAGTCCCTTGAAACTCAACAAATCCCCCAGCCAGCACCAAAACCCGGTGGGAAAGCTTGGCATGGGGTTTGATGGAGAAGTAAAATGGGGAAGGTCCTGGGTCCATCTGCTTGCAACCACAGACCATAAGATTCTAGCCTATATCTATAACATCGCCCCCCAGACTCTTATGGGCCAGTGTGAAAGTCCAAAGGGGCAAGGTGGTAACAACAGGCTGGCACTCTGAACTCTGGATTGTGGAGTAGACTCCAATCCCTTCTCTGAGGACCTGACAGACAGCTGGGTCCTTAGGGTTGAGTGGATGTGTGTGAAACCTTAAATTCAAGAACCGGTAGGTCTCATCCTGGGAAGGGAACTTGAATATGGTGTGGGTGTGAACCTCTAATGAAGTTGGCCCGATTGTGAGGTGGACAAATCTAGACATGCTGGGATTGACATGGAATATAGCAAGATAGGCATGTCTGATCAAACAGCCGCTGAGCCAGTGGGTCGGTCTAACAGCTGCCACATTACATCTCGAGGGTCCAGCCATTCTAGTGAGCACTCCGGCAATGAGCAGGATGGATATGTGTACTGTGCAGAGGAAGTATTGGGCATGCATAATAGCATTGATGGTGAAGCCGGACATAAGTGCATTGGCTTGAGTGTGGACCATGACGGTGTGTATAATTTGTTCTCCCTGAACAATGAGGCAAGGAGGTGCATGACGTTGTCTCCTGGCTGGGCCCAGACACAACATGTGGGTGGGTCTTGCCACTTGGGAAGTACCTTCTGTACTGCTAGTCACATAATATTCCAGACAATACAGGGATTGTGTCTAATCTAGCCACAACACCCCTCAGTGAGGCAGTGGATGACCCATGGACTCGCATTGGAAATAGACGTTAGCGACAAAGTTGCACTGTCCCAGGTTGGGGCAGTCTGGCAGCTGGCCAGATGTCTACCAAGAACAACCTGGACATCGTGAGGGCGTGTCAGAGACCAGACTCGAGACGAAGGAATGTCTCCGTAACGGAGGGCTTTGGCCTCAGCGACTTCTGCCAAGAGTGCTGTGCCTAGTGACACGTCCGTGCCCTAACTTACTGACTGGCAATTAGAACCTAGGGGGGTAACTCTAGTTGATTTTTCTACTGGGGCGTAACCTATGTACAAGTGGGAGATATATATATGGTTACAGCGGAGATGGTTCCGCAATTGGCGGAGCTGAACGGAGCGGAGCTAACAGGGTTAAAACATTAGCCGACTGAATATTACCGACGAGTCGGTTTGCAGGGTTAGCGGAAAGGCAGGCGTTAACCCAGAAACGGAAAGGAGGGATAGGCCTGAAGGTGGGCTCTGCAGGGCAGGCGAGTGTATTGCCCAGCGGAGGCGGGGGTGCGCTAGTGGACGTCGGAGCTGTCCGGAAGTCTTTGGGGCTCCATACATAGGTAATAAATTGAAATGAGGGGGTGGTGGCCATCGAGGGGTATCGAGAGGTTTGCGGAATACGGGGGGCTCCGAGGTTGGTGAGAGAGGAGCGGAGTAGAACGGAGGGAATGGAGGGACCGGAAGTCGATGGCCGGGGATGGATATGACAGGGCGTCATGGTGTATGACCTGTAAGTTGGATAACTGATGCTCGAGTGGACTTCGGACTTCATCCAAAATGGAAACCGTCCATTGCTCAAACTAGGACAGTTCCCGCTTCTGTGTTTTGGGCGGCTATCGTGTCGTCATTGTTGCTCCAAGGCCTTCCAGACCTACTGGGGGCCGGTATAGATCTTGTGTAGGCTCATCATTCGAAATGTGCCTCGAGCGACCTGGCTTCAGGTTGCATGCACTGAGAACCACAAGAAATTGTAAGCTCTCTTCTGTTGGTGGTCACACCTTCAGTGGATTGGATCCTCAAGTAAGGGAAGTCCCCTCCACCCTGTATTTGCTCCTGCGTGCCTGTGAACTGAAGTCAACCATAGAACCATCGATATGTGGGCAAGGACACAGATGGGTACGTATACATGCCAATGCGCTGCAAGACCATATCAGAGACCTGCGATCTTGTTCCAGGTTCGACATCGAGCTTGTTTGAGCATGCTATTTGTCCACAGGTACCATATCTCGACCAGGCAACCAAGCAGTGGTGGGAATGCAGTGATACAGTCTGGTGCCGAGGGGTGGCAGACAGCATCGATGTGAGCAGGCGATCTCCTCTCGGCGAACGACTCAGAGTATATGGGGGGGGGGGGGTCCTGCTGAAGCGAGCAGCCATGCTGGTTTCCATGGGTGCATTTGACAGCGCTCTCTATGGGTGGTGAATGTGACAAGGGTGTGCACGGGTTCAAGATTGAGTGCTGTGACGGTGTATGTGTCCTTCCCAGTCGATATCCTATCCCATGTAATGGCATGCAAACAAGTCTCTCTGTGTGCATCAACTCTGGCAGGAGCGGAAAGTTTGAAGGGTCCGACCTTGGATTGCACGTCATCAGGTCCGTTTGACAGATCAATGGGTATCAAAAGAGTATCGGGCAACCTGGTGGGAAGGGACAATCTGCTATCGAAACTAGCATGCACAAAGTCATGAGGGTATGAGACTGCCCAGTTCAAGTGATGTGGCAATGACCAGGTTAGGCGCTAAGATATGCATACGGTACAATTTGTGGTGGGATTAGCCTCCGTTGGGAGGTGATGATTGATGGTGTGGGACTTGATGAGTCTGGTCGTAATTGGGACCGTGACGCGAGAGCATTTGATGCAAAGAAAGGCGGAAATTGCATGACTGCTGATGTCAGTTGCAGGTACCAATAGCTCCCCCCTCGCGACCAGAGGCATGGAGACCACCAGGCAGTTGAGAAATGTAGCTGGCGACTTCTGGCGCATCTTGGCTGCATGCCGAGGTTCAACTCAGTCCCAGCCCCTGATGCTACCCAGCGAATTTCGATCAGCCATGGCAGCTTTCAGGGGTCAGGAATGAGCGCAGAGATAGAACATGAAAGGTAATTATGACAGGAATTTCGAACCAAACATTAGTAAATAAGTTCGCTGGGCCGCATGTGTCCCTCCCTTTGTGCAGCAACCCAATATGGGAGCTGAGGTGGAGACTGGGAGTCTCAGCGGTGGCTTGGAAGGGAAGAGGGAGAGGCTAGTTTGTTTAATACGTTTGATCCCGAGTTGGATCTCTCATCCTTTGTATTCAATGGGTGCAATGATAAGGTGTCGTTCCTGGGAGCCTGGTTATTGTCAGGGCACGCCCCGCCCGACCCCGCTCCGCACCGCCACACCCTCTTCCTTTCTCCTTTCTCCTTTCCTCCTTTCTCCCTTTCCTTCTCTCTCTCTCTCTCACATGGACCACCTTTCCCGCTCTTCAATGTATCACCGGCGTACATGCCTATTTCCCCTCCTGTACCTTACCACCCCTACATCGCCGCCACTGCCGTCGCCGCACTTGCCCCGCATTTACAGCGAGCCCTCTTGGGATCTCCCGCGGAGACACCCGGAGAGCCGTGGCTGTGTGCAGGGGTGATGTGGCGCTCCCCACGTGACTGATCCCGCATGTATATAATACTGGCTGGAGTGGGAACCGAAGAAGCAGCCTTCTTCTCATATTCCCACTTCAGGCAAGTAGTGTAGTCCCCCCTTTTAATAATAACTCATATTCCCACTTCAGACTAAGTGGTCGGGGATGCTCACCCCGCGACGAGATCGCCACTATGCACGGCCGCTATCCCTCTCACCGAGTCCCGCGCGCAGGGACCTCGCCGCTTTCGGAGCTGTCCCTGACAGTTATTGGACTTTGATGGCTCGACTTCTCTCCACCCACACTGGGCCGACGTAACTAAACTGAGGGTGAGTGTGCAAGGACACAGGAGGGTTGTGGGTTTGGGAGTTGGTCTAGATGGACCAACCATACGGTGTGATGCTGGGAAGACAGGATGGGCCAGGTTGGGAAGCGAGTTTTCTCGTTTAATCAGGTAATGGAACCATCCCGGAGGGTGCAGCAAGACGATTGGATTTGACTGGTCTGACGACGTGACTGTGGACTCAGGAGCAGTTGAGGACACAGAGATAGACAGGCAGTTGGCCTGTAAGGGGTACCATTGCGAGCCTCTGGGAGGAGTCAAGACGATGGTTCCTGTTACAAAAATGGGGCCGGAAGCGCCCATTTTTGTCTGTTCTGGCGCAGGAATAGGAAAGGGGGTTGGACATAGGGGTTTACAGGTGGTTTCACAGATGGTTTAACATGTTGTTGAACAGGTAGTGTGGCAGCGGGTTTTTGTTGATTAATGATTGGTTAAACTTAATTACTATACAAATCATGTGACACAGAACCCATAAGAGTCTAAAATGGGAAAGTCCCATTTCCATAACAGTTCCTCTACCGAGGTTCAGGAACAGGATTCTATTGTTGTCAATCTCATAATGCCATATAGATACTCTTGGCCTCGAGTTCACACAGCTCCATGCGGCACGTAATTTGCCAGGCTCAGGACCACCTGAAACCACCAACGGGGTATAGAAGCTCTTCCCGGGTTTGTCCTTAGTTGGGCCCGGCAAGTAACTAACCACGGTTGCAGTCTGGATGAGAGCCTGTACTGCCGTGAGGATCACCTTCAGCTGGGCACAAGAGATCTTCAGACAGCAGAGCTTGGCAGGTGGACGTGCTGCGTTTGATGACCACCACGATATCTTGGAGGTGTGGCATGCCATATCCGGCAGGTACAACACCTCACGAGGGTGGTGCCACGGTGGCGCTCGTATCATACCTGTCATTTCCAAGCATAATGTCATGGCATATATCCTTTTGGTAGGTCGAGTTGTGTCCTGGACAGTTGTGCCTGGAGTAGCTCTGTCCGCGACAACTCAGGTTCTGACTGTGTCTGCACTTGTGAATGGACCTGCTCAGAGAAATGTTGCACAGGAACGATCAAAGTGTCTGACAGATCAAACAAGGGTGGCGGTTCATGTGCGTGATGGATCATAGTACCCGCCGATTCTAGAGGACAGCTGATTGGTACCACCAGTGGATTCGACTGATCGTGCAAGGATGACTTGATTGTATATTGTGCTGAACTGACAGGTGGCATTACCAATGGTGAACAAACCACAGATAGGCCATACGAATGCACCTGCTCGAGAAGGTGGTGCATGATATCATCTGGCGGATCTGAGTGGACATGCAAAGGAGTTCTCTCAAACACCTGACACATTGTCTTGGTGGAATACACCGGCATCGGTAGATGGACTACCGGCAAACAACATAGCCCATGCAGATATGCTGAATCAAGAAGTTGACAAGCGGGAACGACTGGAGGATCCAACCGGTCATGGGAGGATGCCAACCCGATTGCCTGGTACACCGAATTGGTGGAGCGAGTTGCAATTGTTGAACGTGTTGCTACTGAGTGGTGTGATGACTGCAAGTGAGCTGACTCGAGAGAGGAGTGCGTAACAACAATCTGAGAACCTGTGCGAGTGGACAAAAGGGTTGGTTCGACCACTTGGCCAGACGGACAGACATGATTCATTGTGATCGACCATCCAGCCCTGACTGTAAGACACAGAGGGCATGAGCACTCGGGCTTGAGGGAACTAGACGAAAGAGCAACTGGGTGGTCCATCTGGGCAAGTGGAAACGTCGGTTCTGCCACATAACGCATCGAGCTAATGGTGTGCGTTGTGCTTGTTAGTTCACCTGCCCCTGAATGACCTGGCACATGCAGACGTGCCAGCTTGATAAGACGGCAAGAAGAATCGGCTAGAGGGTCCAGCTGGAGGGACACTTTGGTAAACAGATGGTCCACCAATGAGCTGTCAGGCTCAAGCAGGCATGCTGACTCGAAGGGACGGCACAATTCCTCAGTCAAAGAAACTGGTTGGGCCAGCAAAGACAACGGCTCGCTGTCCCAATTGTCGATGGGCGAGGTAATGGGGAGATGGCAGCCCTTGACATAAGAGATGGGGCATAGCCACATTAACGTCATAATCCAGGTTCTGCCCAGATGGGAGTTAGTCGTGTAGATTCCACAGCTGGGATCCTCATCAAGTGCCAGGGCATTAATGAGGATGATTGTCCTTCCTTCGACCTGAGTGTAATGGTGGCCAGGACAGAGGCAGTATGCGCCAGTGCCAATGGATCGTGTGTCCCTTTGACGCTCTGGACTAATGGGGTGCATTATGATCAATGAGTGTACTGCCGCTGAACAATGCAGCGCGTGCCAGCATGCCAACATGAGTGAGGGAAGCAAAAGGGCGGCTGGATGGTTCGATTGGTTAGATGAGGACATCAGTTTACGATTCCAAGTGTTGATGAGCAAGGTAATTGGAGGACAACCGCTAGGGTCGTAGCCAAGCCTCATCGGTACCATTGTTCTCTCAGAATGGCTTGATGCAGACCCGTGAAAAACCCCATTCCTATGCCCAATCTGAGTTCCACCTGGCATGAAGTTAGACATGCAGATTTTGTGGCCGGGACCTTTGTTGAGAACCGGATCACCTGCAAGAATGTTGGGCTGCCCTTCAACCTGAGTAGGTTGATGTGCTGGACTGTATGGTCCATTTGGGCATGTCAGCTTGAGTGGTTGACACACAGGAATGGCAGGAAAATCCAACTGGTCATGCTGTCATATCCATACAATCCTGACCTCTGCTCCGGGCTCCTGGAACTCCGAACTCCGACTTCTGGAGCCCTACTTCCCTTCTGTCACTTTCTCCTTGCCGACTCCCAAGAGGTTATCCCACCTCCGGCTTGGACACCACCTTCGGTCCGACTCCGGAACATTCCAGGTCCGACCCCAACCTCAACACCTTCCAGATGAGTATGCAAAACCTATGCTCCCGACTCCGGACCTCCACTCCGGAATCCCGTTCACATCTCTGTCTCCGGAACCTCCGGTCTTAGCTCCAACCTCGGACTTTGACCCCACCTCCGCTTATACCCATTGTATTGGTTAGCTCATTCCATTTAATTATGTTTGCCAATATTCTGGAGTTTAACTTCCGAGTTCGGACTTTCCGGACTTATGTCGGACCTTGCAACTATTGCATTGCTCCATTCAGTTCTGCTATTCTCCCTCATTCCTATTTGGGCTGCTGCTTACTTTCTATTCAGTCAGCTAGCCATTCCCCACTCCCAACCTCCTTCCTTCCTCCTTGGGCCATGGCCCTTCATTCCTCCTTTGAGAAACACCATTGAGTCAAACCCTTGACCCTCGGTGTTGTTCCTCTTTCCATCTCCCTTTGTCTCCTTTCATCCTACCCTTGCTCCTTTTGATTCTGGACCCCTCCTTATATACAATGTACCTAGTAACTGGTAACCTCAGTCCGAAATCGACATGAATTCCCCCCAAGAGACTTTCCCTCTGCTAGATCCGAAATTAGGGACCTCTAGGACAACCAGCAATGGCACAGCGCTCCACATGAGTTGCTGAGGCCGAGGTCCTTCCACGCTAAGTCTCTGATTCCACTCCGGAGTCGTCCGAATCTGCCCGGTTCTAACACATGCGATGATATCAATCTGATCTCAAAGTGCGCTGGATTGATGAAGCATGTCATGGTTGGTGTATATGCTGATGACGACATCGGTTCAGACACTTGGCCCACTGAACTGATGGGACCCATCTTAATCAGCAAACCAGCCATGACTGTTTGACGTGGTTCATGGGAGTGTTCTGACTCATATAGGTGATGTGGAGGATCCACCTGGGGATCCGGCCAGATAGGTGAAGACAACCGTTCATGGGTCCAATCAAAGGGTGAGATGGTTAGGGAATGAATGTCCTTAGCTTCCGCTCGCCACATTAGTGTCATGACCTGAGTTCTGCCCAGCTGGGGGTCGGATGCACTGACTTTGTGGCTGAGAGTTTTGTCGCAAGCCTGAACACCACGGCTGACCGAGGATGCGGTCACTTGACATGTCGAAACAATAGGGTTCGTTACAATCACCAATCCAGCGCTAGCTGGATGATACAGGTCATACCAGTGCCTCAGCTCTCGGGGACGATGTGAATAAGCTGCTGGGAGGCCCGATAGAACTGGCGAGAGTATTGAGCTAGAAAGGGGTCTCACACTTGATGGGTCATCAACTAAGGAGTCTGGATGGAAGAATTCCATGATTGACATGTAGACCCTCACTGGGCTATACAGCTCGAGTGTGTGCACTGACTTGGGAGTTCGATGCAGATTGGCAATCCAGGGAACCGGTTGGGCCTGAGGTAATGTTGAACTGATGGCATGATGTGCTATGCTAGCATGATGTGTCATGCCTGATGGAGAGGCTGTGTCTAAGCAGGGCAGTGACCCATCTGAATATAACAACTCTGGTGATTGCCATGAAAAACCAACAGAGAGCTTCTTGGTGGGCAAGATGACAACCAGGTGGTCGAGCACACGTGAGTGCAATGGTTCAAAAGGGCGAAGTGAAAGAGTGACCGATGGGTCCGGCTGGCCATTCAGGAGTATGGGATTGCCTATGCGGCTCTTTGTGCTAATCGCGAGTGTGGTGCTCGATGGACAGACCACCTCTGACAGATGTAGTGCAGGCAAGTGCTCTGAGTTGTGAGGATGATGTAGAGATGCAATCAGAGTTTTCGTTTGGGCAGGCGGTGACGTCTCGTTGGCTGGGTAACGCATCGACTTGACGATGCACGTTGCAACCAGTGACAAACCGGTGGAGACTGGTCTGCCTGGTTTGTTTGATCCCGGGTGACATGAGCAAACAGCTACACGATCCGAATGAACAGGCAAAGGTGCCGGTTCAGCCTTACAACTTGTCAAACTGATGGAGTTTGTTATACTTGACAGACAAGTCACGCTTGAATGAGGTTGTTCAGACAGGCGTGCTGGGTCCAGTGAGCATTGCAAAGGGGCAGCTATGTAACCCGATTGACATGGTAAGGCTGATGATTCGACCTTGTGACATGTAGCACTGAGGGAGTGTGTTGCGATTGACAGACAACCAGTAGCCAAACAAGTGTCAGGGATGGCTCGAGGAAGGCGGAGGTGGCGGCGTAGCGCTCAGCGCTAGCGGCCTGGACAGCGGTGGGGTGGTGAGACCATATAGTGGGCAGCCCTCACTCAGGCTTATGTCCCTGTGTGGCTTCTTAGGCTGAAGCGGGAAATGTATTGTTATTAGGGTGGGAAGCTAGACTAAACTAGGGTACTTGCCTGAAGCGGGAAATGAGAAGAAGGTTACTTCTTTGGTCCTGCTTCGGCTTAGTTTATATACATGTGTGAATGGGTCACGTGGAGGTGCCACATCACCCCCGGATGAAGCCGGGTTACCATGGGTGGCTCCATGGTCAATCCCGAGTGTTGGAGGGGAAATACAAGTAGGGGTGTGCTGTCATATCCACCCCCGGCCATCGACTTCCGGTCCCTCCGATCCCTCTGGTCTACCTCCACTCCTTCTTCACTAACCTTGGAGCTCCTGTATTCCACAATCCCCTCGGTACCCCTCGATGGTCACCACCCCCTCCTTTCAATTTATTACCTATGCCTCCCTAAGTACGGAGCCCCAAAGACTTCCGGACAGCTCCGACGTCTGCTAGCGCACTCCCGCCTCCGTTGGGCAATACACTCGCCTGCCCTGCAGAGCCTACCTTCAGGCCTATCCCTCCTTTCCGTTTCTGGGTTATCGCCTGCCTTTCCATTAACCCTGTAACCCAACTCGTCGGTAATATTCAGTCGGCTAATGTTTAACCCCGTTAGCTCTGCTCTGCCATTTGTGGACCCATCTTCGCTGTAACTATATACTTGTACATAGGTTACACTTCAGTAATAAAATCGACTAGAGTTTACCCCCTTCAGTTCTGGTTGCCAGTTAGTAAGTTAGGGCATGGATGTGTTACTTGGCACAGGCCTCCTGGCATAAGTCGCTGAGGCCGAAGCCCTCTGCCACAGAGACTTTCCCTTGTCTCAACCTGGTCTCTGACATGTGCAGCACATCCGTGCTACAAGTGTAGGAAAGAAAGAGAGGTCGTCTGTATAAAGATAGAAGAGCAGAAGAAGGAAAGAAGAGAGAATGAGAGGATGAGACAAAGGAAAAGAGGTGGCAGCGGCGGCGGCAGTGGCAGCGTGCCCTGACATCACCCCCCTCTTAAGCCACTTCACCTTGAAGTGGCTAGAGGGTTCCCTCGTTCTCTCCCGGGGGCGTCTGGGTGCGCTCTGTGGAACTCCTTGATCTGGTCGCGTGCATTGGCCAGGTTGTCAAGGGGGAGCCATTCATTCTCGGAGTTTGGCCAGCCTGTGAACTTTACCAAATACCAGAGCTTCCTGCAGTGCCAGTGGGAGTCGAGGACCTTCTCAACTTCGTACTCTTCCCCCCTGTCTATGATTTTGGGGCCTGGGTGAGGGTCGGTGGGTCGTTCGGTGATCTCATCTGGGCGGTGGGGTCGGACATTCGTTACTGACACCACTGGGTGGACTCCCTTTTGCCGTGCTGTAAGTTGGAGCTTGACGGCGGCAGGGGATACAACCTTGAGAATTTTAAAGGGGCCCATCCATTTGTGATCTAGCTTTTTGGTTGGGCGGTCCGTGGTGTAGTTTTGGGTGCTGAGCCAGACTTGGTCACCCTCTTTGTACTCAGGCGCCGCTTCCCGATTCTGGTCATAGTAGCGGGCCATCTCCTCTGCTGCATGCTCGAGCGCCGCTTTCGCCTCCTCTTGCATTTTCATCATCCTTGAGGTGAATGCATCTGCAGCTTCGACTTCTGATGTGCACGTGGGTTCTGTCCCCATTCTGGGGTGCTGGCCAGTGTCGAGCTCGAAGGGGGTGCGGCGGGTGGATGCATGGATGCGGTTGTTATGGGAGAACTCCGCTAGTGGGAGCCAATCTGCCCAGTCGTCTTGGTGGTGGTTGACAAACACTCGGAGGTATGCTTCTATCTCTTGGTTTACCCGCTCTGTCTGTCCATCTGTCTGTGGGTGGTAGGGCATCGAGGGGGTCAGTTTGACTGCTAGCAGGGCTGCCAGTTCTTTGGAGAACTGGGAGACGAAGGCGCTCCCTCTGTCGCTGAGAATTTCCTCGGGGAGGCCATGATGCTTCCAGACATGTTCAAGGAAAAGTCGGGCGATTCCTGCCGAGTCCACCGTCGTGACTGTGGGGATTGTATGGATGCGCTTGGAGAGGCAATCTACTACAACCAGGATGGCATTGTAACCTTTTGACTCGGGGAGCTCTCCGATCATGTCTACAGAGATTACCTGCCAGCGGTGGGTGGGGATCTTGTTCGGCATGAGTTTCCCCACCTTCTGTGAAGGGAATGATTTGACCCAGTTGCAGGCGTCACACCCCGCTACGTAGCGGCCCATGTACTCTGCCATCCAGGGCCACCAGTAGTCACGGGAGACGAGTTCCAGGGTTTTCCATCGCCCTGGGTGCCCCGTCGCCCGCGCGTTATGGTGTAGCCACACCAGGTCATGGCGGAGTTGCATGTCTTTCGGGACATACACCTTTCCTCGGTAGAGGACCAGCTCTCCATCTTTGCTCCATTCATCTGACCTGAGCATCCCATCTCCTAATTCCTTTCACCACTTTCTCGTTGCAGTCCTTCACCACGCGTATCCTCTCCAGGATGGTCATCTCTTCTCCCTCCACTGTGATGGCCTCAGTCGTGTGGGCTTCGAACCACTCTGGCTGCAGGAGGGTCAAGCTTTCATTGTCGTCCTTCCCTTTCGGGTGGTCGGCATGGTGTGAGAGGGCGTCCGGTTTCCCCATGAGCTTCCCTGGGCGGTGGATGAGGGTGAAGTGGAAACGGGATAGGAAGAGTGACCATCATGCTTGGCGGCAATTCAGCCACTGTGCAGTGCAGAAATAGCCCAAGTTACAGTGGTTGGTGTAGATATCGACCTTCCTTCTGCGAAGTGACGCCACTCCTCTAGTGCTCGGACTATCGCGAGCATTTCCTTATCGTAGATTTCATAGTTTCGTTCTACCTCGGTGAAGCTTTTGGACATGAAGGCTACGGGGTCGAATTCGCCATCGGCTTGGAGCTGGGACAGGACAGTGCCGGTGGCGAAGTTGGAGGCATTGCACTTGAGTTTGTAGCGGCCACTGTCAGTGGGGAAGGTGAGGATGGGGGTGGAGGTGACGGCTTTCTTAAGGGCATTGAAGGCGTTTTCTTCGCTCTCCCCCCATTCCCAGACCTTCGCTTTGCAGGTTAGCACATGGAGCAGGCATGCTGTCTCGGAGAAGTCTTTGATGAAGCGGCGATAGAAGTTTATGAAGCCTAAGGACTGCACTTCTTTCACCTTCGTTGGTGTCGGCCAGTCAAGGACTCCTTGGATTTTCACCGGGTCCATGGCCACATTACCTTCGGAGATGACAAGTCCGAGGTACTCGATGTGGCATCGCTTGAACTTGCACTTCTCTGGTTTGAGGAAGAGTTTCCTCTTCCGCAGTGTTCCCAGCACTTCCCACACGACCTTCCGGTGTTCCTCTAGGGTGGGCGTGAAGATCAAGATGTCGTCCATATAACAGATGACAACTTCTCAGTCAATGAAATCCCAAAGAATGTTGTTCATCATGGTTTGGAAGGTTGCTGGGGAGTTGCACAGTCCAAAGAACATTACCATGGGTTCAAACAGGCCTCGGTTGGTCGCGAACGCTGCCTTCCACTCATCGCCGTCTTTGATCCGCACGTTGTTAAACCCCCAGTGCAGATCCAGCGCCGAGAAATACTTTGCATTTCGAAGGTGCGCAAGGACGTCGGAAATGAGTGGGAGGGGGTACGAGTTCTTGACTGTTTTCTCGTTGAGCTTTCGGTAGTCCTGAACCAGGTGCAGGGACCCATCCTTCTTCTTGACAAAGAATACGGGGGCACCCATCGGCGACTTTGATGGGCATATGCACCCGTTCCGCAGGTTCTCATGCAGGAACTCGTCTAGTTCCTTCTGTTCCGGCCGGGATAGGGGGAACATCTTGCCTCTGGGTAGCTTGGCATCGGGGGTCAGGTCAATGGCGTGGTCCCAGGGTTTTCACGGGGGTAGCACATCGAAGGCTTCTTTTGAGAACACATCCTTGAAGTCCCTGTAGTGCTCGGGTACCAGCTCTTCCAGCATCAGCGGCTTTGCCTCTGTGTCTTGGGCTTCCTCCGCTAGGCGTTGGGATGGCGTTGTGGCTGCCCTTAGGTTGTGTCCCCACCCTGGTGGGATTATGGTGGCATAGATTCCATCGCTGGGTTCTACTTCGAGGGCTTGCCTGACATCTGCTCGCGGCGATTGGCAGGAGGAGGGGCAGCAGGACATGATGACCTTCTGCTGTGCCCAGTCGACCTCTGGGTTATGGTGTAACAACCACGAGTGCCCAATGATGAGGGACTGCTGTCCCAAGTTCGCTATGGCGAAGCGGGCGTGCTCCGTGTGTTGGCTGAATGTCAACAGGGCCTCCAGTTCCTCTGTGATGGCTCCATTCTCGTTAGGCATCCCGTCCACGTTGCAAACTGGAATGGGTTGGGGGAGTGGGGTCGTCTCGAGCCCATGCTTCCGGATGAAGTCTGGGTTCACAAAGTTCCCGGTCGCACCAGAGTCTAGCAGCGCTGACATGGCGACTGCAGTGAGGGACGGTAGGGCGGTCACCTTCACTTTCATATTGAGGGAGCGGGGAGATTGCTTGGCAAGCACATAGATGGCAGGTGGGGAGACGGCCACCTTGGGCAGGCTAGCGGTTTTGGTGCTCTTTCTGGTTGAGGATGCGATTTTCCTCTGTTTCTTAGCAATCACCTGGTGGAATTTGGACAGCGGTGCAGACTCGTGCGTATCTCTGTATTTACACTGGGTATCATTGCTTGCAGGTGGCTGGGACGCATCCCTCACCAGTTGCCTTCTTGAAAATCTGCAGAGGGGTTCCCTTCCTCTCTCTCCTCCTCATTCCCCTCAGGTGTCCCTATCAGCTGGCTCCTCAGCCCTTCTGCGAGTGCTCGAAGGTCTTCTGGGTGCATGCGGCACACTTGGCGGACCTTTGGGAGGGGGCAGTCTCGTGCGAAGTGCCCAGGGGCATTGCAGTTGTGGCATAGCCCTCGTTGTTGATCTGCCCTTGAGCGGTCAAGGTCCATCAGCTGAGGCAGTGGGGCTGTAGTCGTGGGGGTAGTAGGGGTCATGGCAGGTCACGGTGGTGGCCCCAGTGGCGGGCATGGGAGGGTCTGAGAGAGTGATGGCAGCGGTCTGGCAGGGGGGAGGGGCGACTTGAACAGGGGGAGTTGGGGTTGAGTCGCCTGGAAGTGCCACCATTGGTTGTCGAGGAGGGTAGCCTCTTGTTTCCATTCTGCCCAGGTTCTTGGCATGGGGCACAGATGGTAGATGCTCTCACGGAGCCAGGTGTTGGTCGCTTGTTCAAAGTGGTCTACCAGCCCTATGTCACCTAGCCACGAAGTGGGACTGTGGAGTTCGAACTCCTGGATGATTTTATCCATGGAGTCAGTGCCTTGCCATAGAGCGGTGAGCTTCTGCCGGGCGGTGGCTTCCCGGTTGGGGTCTTGAAACATGGCATCCAGCTCTGCCATGAACTCGTCCATAGTGATCATGGGGGATCCTGCTGTCAGCAGCGCGATCGTGTGCTGTGTTGCCCATGCTCCCACAGCTCCTCCTTTCATGTACAACAGGACGAAAAGGATTTGGGACAGGGTGTCAGGGAACTCTGTGGCACGGACATGGAAGTAGATTCTGCATTCCGCTTTGAAGCAGTCGAGGTCCTCGCTCGCTCCGGCAAAGGCGGTGGGGGGGCAACCTTGGGTGCTTTGGGCTTGGGTGTAGGTGTGGGTGCAGGTGGAGGCGGGGCTGGTGGGTTCTGTTGAAACTTTCTTCTGCTGTCAGGGATGGCTCAAGGAAGGCAGAGGTGGTGGTGTAGCGCTCGGCGCTAGCGGCCCAGATGGCGGTGGGGTGGTGAGACCATATAGTGGGCAGCCCTCACTCGGGCTTACGTCCCTGTGTGGCTTCTTAGGCTGAAGCGGGAAATGTATTGTTATTAGGGTGGGAAGCTAGACTAAACTAGGGTACTTGCCTGAAGCGGGAAATGAGAAGAAGGTTACTTCTTCGGTCCTGCTTCGGCTTAGTTTATATACATGTGTGAATGGGTCATGTGGAGGTGCCACATCACCCCCAGACGAAGCCGGGTTACCACAGGTGGCTCCATGGTTGATCCCAGGTGTTGGAGGGGAAATACAAGTAGGAGTGTGTGGCGCGTCCGTGCTACAAGTGTAGGAAAGAAAGAGAGGTCGTCTGTATAAAGATAGAAGAGGAGAAGAAGGAAAGAAGAGAGAATGAGAGGATGAGACAAAGGAAAAGAGGTGGCAGCGTGCCCTGACATTGCTCAGAAAGATGTGCTGACTCAAGCGAGTGCGGCCAAGAAACAGCCAGTTGAATTGACTGAGCAGCCAGGGACCCAAACGACGACTTGGCTGCACGATCTGCATGACACATCAACCTGGCAGTGTGCATCGTGGTTGTGGAAGGTGAGCTGGATAGCTTATTTGAATGTGTCAACCTGCATGGATGCCACAAGGATGTAATTGGGCGCAACTGGGCAGTTGGGCACTTAAGTGTTGATTTGAGCACACAATGCATCGAGCTGGGGATGTGGCCTGCACTCGATGCCCAGGCTGCAACCCCACAATGCAGTTCACCTGAATGTGTCGGCTTGGACAGACACTGTGAAGGACCTGAAATGGAGCTCCGCTGGCCAGACGGTGTTATTAGCTGGGCCACGGAAGGTGCCAAACTGACTGAGTGCATCTCAGTCACTGAGCAAATGACATCTGAGCGATTTGACTCAATTGGACATGCCAGCTCCGATGAATGCTGGGGTGTCATGCTGGAAGGGTGCATCGCATTCGATGAACCTGCTGGTTGACCAGATTGAACAGACAAAAACGATGACTCCACCATGCAGTATGTCGATCCAGTGGTGTGAGTTGCACTCAGTGGACCAGCCTGTACTGGGCAATGTGGTGCGAACAGGTGTGCCAGCTTGGGTGAGCCCATCAGAGGGGGAACCAGTTGATCCAGCTGGGTAAGGCGCTTAGACATTGGTTCACCTATGTGCACTGGCTCCAGTGAGTGCTGTGAATGAGCAGATGATGGGTCCACCTGGATATTCAGGAGTGTTGATTCCGCTATGTGTCGTGCCATGCCGCCAAGGTTTGTTGCACCAGATGGACAGGACACATCTGAATGCAGCGATTCGGGTGAGCATGATAGCTCAGGCAGACATTGTGAGTTATCGATCGAGAGATTTGACTGAATGGGCAAAGATGATGGTTCGGGTTTGCGACAAGTTGGGCTAATGGCACCCATTGTGCTCATTGAATGGGCCATAACCGAACGAGGCAGCCCGAATGGGGATACTGGCCCAAGTAATTGCCATGGAGATGCGACAGGGAAATCCAACTGGGCAGGCAATGACAACGATTCTGCCTTGCTACAGGTTGGGCTAGCGAAGTACCCTGTGCATGACAATCATGCTACAACTGGACGAAGTTGCACTGTTGGGCGTCCCGGCTCCAGTGAGTGCTGCACAGGAGTGGTCATCTGATGAGAACGGGGCATCAGGCTGTTGTAATGTGTCGTATTGGATGTACAAGCTGCAACTGGGCCATCTGGTGCTGAGGACGGGCGCAGTGAGGGCAACTCCAATTTCACTACAGTGGGCAATATCGCAATGACCCCAGGTGTACAAGGTCGTACCGGTACCAACGAGGGGTTGGCTGTGACGATATGGGAGCTCGCTGCTTGGGACTGCGTGAGGACAAGGGCCTCCTTAACACTTTTGAAATGTAGAACGAAATCAGCTAGTTTTCGCTGTAAATAGTTCCAAGTTCGATGTAAAGTGCTTAACTCGGTCCAGCCCAATGTGATCAACGTCGTAAGGATGATCTGTCCTGGGTCTGCCTTGAACATGGCAGGGATGAGATTGGAGTTGGAGATGGTTTGGGTGAACCAGTCCATCGCTTGAAGGATCAGTATCAGCTGTTGACTGCGCTCGTCTGTGATGCGGTAAGAGGTTGAGGAGTCTGTAGCCAGTTTGCGGAATGACTGAACCTCTATGTTGTCTGGGCCCAGCTGTTGCCACTCATGTAGCAAGTCCATAGGTGCACACTCATAATAGAATCTCCATGGTGATGAAAACTTGTCTAACGTGTGCTTTAGTGGGATGGTGGAATGCTGGTAGTCTGAGTTGACGGCACCCAAATTAGATGAGTAATCCTCCTGTGTGTGAGCTCAAGGTTGCACGATTGAGTTTGATGCTGGTGTGACCAGGGTTGGGGCACCAATGTTACAGGAATGGGTTCCGGGGAACCCAACCTGAGCTGTTCTGCTCACGGACAGAGGTGGCTGCATAGCCATTGAAGGGAGAGCAGGAGGAGATCTGAGACTGGGTGTACTAATGGTAACTTGGCGCTCCGAGGAGTGTACCGGCAGTGGGTGTGGTGTCATGCTAAGGGTAACTTGGCACTCCGAGGAGCATACCGGCAGCAGGTATAATGGGGGCTCCTTGAGGGAGCCATCTAACAGTTGGCTAGCAGTGACTTGGCACTCATGTGAGCGTACCGGTAGTGTGGGTAGTTGGCACTCCTTGAGGGAGTAGCCCAGTGGTTGTCTATCAGTTACTTGGCACTCAAGGGAGCGTACTGGTAGCGGGATTTGTTGGGACAGGCAGGTTGGTTGACCAGTGCATGGTAGTGAGTGACTGTGGGAATTTGGGCATGCGGGTACGTGGCCAGGCATCCTGGGGCTGCCTGGGTCACTTCTCCCTCCCAAGAAGGGGGGAAGGGTTGTAGGACCCAGTAGGGTACTACAGGAAGGATAGGAATGGGAGCTCAACCACCCAGTGGGGGGTGGGAGCAGGAAGAGTGAGGTCCAGTGTCTGAGCACTCACCGGGCCGTTGAGGTTTTCTCACAGATTGTAAGAATATCGATGTAGACATCGATATGGACCAAGTCAGATGTTACAGAGAAGGCTTACAGTGGTGGCACAATGGTGTGGCAGTTACAATCACAGTACAAGGTTTTGTGGGTTATGTATTAGATAAGGAAAAGACATTTTTCGGCATCTGCCTTACACATCATATGACTTCTAACTATCTAATATAAAAGTCATAATGGTCAAGGGAAGTCCCTTGAAACTCAACAAATCCCCCAGCCAGCACCAAAACCCGGTGGGAAAGCTTGGCATGGGGTTTGATGGAGAAGTAAAATGGGGAAGGTCCTGGGTCCATCTGCTTGCAACCACGGACCATAAGATTCTAGCCTATATCTATAACACCAAGTATAACTTGTAGACGACCTCGAACCAATTGACAAGCCTCTCATGAAGGTGTTGACTCATTATCCATGGCCTAGTGTTACAGAAATCATCTTGTATTATACTGTGGTAATCAAGGGGGGGTCATCAGCATAGCGGGTGAGGTAGGGATAGTGAGGACGGTGCAAGAGGGCTAGCAGCTCTCTATGCCGACTAAGCTCGTGGGGCCAAACTCTCCAAACTCCTACTTTCTTGACTGAACTTCGCTATGCTCGATCCTTGAACTCCATGTGGGTTCTCCAGGATTCTGCAAGGTCCGGGCTCAACTAATCTACTACCCACTCGTTGTGGGCTAGACAGTTGCCCTTATTCCTACTGTTGGATTCCACACACTCACACCCACTCTAGCACGTCCTAGCACCTTGGAGAATTTTTTCGGGGGAGGGGAGAACTTCTTTTCCAAAATCCGGTATGTACAGGATATAAGGAACAATTATTTTTAGAAATAATTAATGGGGAATATTGGTACCATATGGCACCTGGGTACCTTATTAGGCGAAATAATAAAAAGGGTAACAGTATCAATAAAAGAATATTGATCAATAACTGAAATGATGCAAAAATATGAAAATATAAGAAAATAAGCGATATCTCAACGGATTTACGGAATTAAAGGCCAAAATTGGAAATGAAGCCGGAGATAACTCTCACGCAGCCAATAAGCATTTTTACCAATTTATTAAATGCCGTGG
This sequence comes from Cantharellus anzutake, assembly GCF_015039405.1. Taxonomy (NCBI): domain Eukaryota; kingdom Fungi; phylum Basidiomycota; class Agaricomycetes; order Cantharellales; family Hydnaceae; genus Cantharellus; species Cantharellus anzutake. The sequence continues at coordinate 199,861 of NW_024067003.1, forward strand.
GAACGAGTGAGGCTGGAATTCTGGGTTGCCGCTTGAGATTCCCACGCCCGCACATGCCCGTGCCTAACTTGCCCAACATGGAACTCCGTCAAATCTCCTCCGATTGGGACGTTCTTGGTATCGTCAGAATTGTACGAATTAGGACTATTTTTAGATACCAATTCCATACCGAGTCGTCGCACGAATGAAAGTGGTTTTCTGAATGTGTGAACGGGTATCCAAGCCGGTTCTGCGTGTGGGCGATTATCCCGCCTACAACGGCTTAAATGATAAATGGTGGGGTTCTCCACAATGTCACTTGGATCAATCCTGGGGTATCCCCATGAATGACCATTGGAGAGGGGGAGTGTGCCTTGCTGACTGTATGGATCTGCAGCCGAAAAACCTTCTGGATACCCCTGAAAATGATAGGCTTTTGCCTTCATACTGTTTGATGCAACTAGTCGCCAATGTATAACACAGTATACGTTGACAGATGCTAACGAATGATTTAAAAGTGCCCACAATTAGATTGAGTGACATGACATGAGGAGATGGATCCAACACACTGAAAAGTTCATTATCCTCTTTGATGACATCCTCAAGACATTTGTGTCGAGATTTGGTCATGGTCCACTGATCCTGCAGCCAATGTACATTAGTGCACTGTAGATGACCAGAAACACGGTTGTAATTGAAAGGATCGAGAACTGGATACCATTCTGAAGGCATCAAAGGCACTGGAGTGCTGCCTTAAAATTCAACCATGACCCACCCAGGTCATTCTGGCAATGAGAATTGCAGCTCTCCACCACCAAACCCATGACCAGGGGGGTCTGGGCTGGATAGCTGAACCTGATGAAGTACCAGCATTGGATGGTGTTGGCTTTTTTTTTTGGTAAAATGCAAGTTATGAGGTATTGGCTGTAAACAAGGAACAATGAGAACTAGCTTTTGATGAAGGAAAATCGTGCTAACCTTAGTGGTCGAGGGGCCAGAAGAGGTGATGGGTTTGCCTGTAGGTTGTTTCTCCACAGCGACCTTGTCAGCTGCATCAGAAACGAGAGATGGTTGCCCAGTGTTGTTGCCTGCCACATGCCCAGTGCCCTTGGATGTAGAGGAAGCCAAACCACGCTCAGTGGCTGCACGGTTCATGGAAGGGTACTGTTTTTGAGACATTGTTTGAGCTGGGGAGTGAATGATTGTACGGTTGTGGAGTGAAATGATTAGACAAATGAATTTGGCCAAGTCCGCTTCACTATAGCAGCATGACCTTCTGGGACTGCCAACAATATTGGCTGACTCCAAACTATTCTCACAGGCTCCGGAAATGTGACTCACCCATTGTGCACCTCACAGCGACGATGGGTCCTGACTCTGCAAAGTGATGGCTATCAAGCTGCAAATGTTTCTACTTACTGGACTCGGTCTCAAAGAATATTGGGCCTCCTTATACTCTCTTGTTTGTTCTCTGCATTTATCAATCCATCGGCCTCAAAGAATATTGGACCTCCTTATACTACATTTCTTGGGATTCAAGCACACACTGAGGCCAACTCACTTTGTTTATGTTGAGTCTTGTGGTGCCTTCGATTTATTTTTTCTTGCCTGATTTGGCTTGGTTGCTGCCAAAGATAGTGCGCATTCACAGCGCTGATTATATAAACCACAATTTTTGGACCTTACAACTTTTCCTCAGTTCACGTTGAAGGAGCGGAGCTGGATCACCTTATGTAACCAGTTTCCTATGTCCAATAATGATATTAGAGTTTGTGCTGATTTGCGTACTGACCGTGTTTTGGTTGCCAAATATATAATTGTTCACTGTCTAAACAACAATAAACACCCCCCAACGATCTCACCTGACGTATAGATCGTCTATAGATAAAATTCTATATTGACTTTACTATGATTTCTAGTCAATATTACACCTAGATATACCACTTTTCAGTAGGATGTGATTTTCCTGATAATTTACTGAAGGAAAACTACTAATAAAATAATTCCGCAATAAATGTTACTCAATACAGGAGCGACCAAACTGCTCTTTCTATCGCTTAGAGTGCGTGCTAGTTATCTAGCAGGTTCAGGATCGCTCACTTTTCTCCTGTGGTGTGATAACCAAGTATTGCTGAGAGATTATTCAATTAAGAAGTCCCTCCACCAAATTCTCACTAATTCTCACTATGACACTTTTGTTCAGCTGTGTCTAACTGACCCTAACTCACGCTTAGAGTGACGTGTTAGTTTGATATTAGCTAACAACTAATATTTGCTTTTATCTTTTGGAGCAAATGAACCAACCACTGGTGAGGAGAATTAAACTTTTATTTCTACCTCAGGTTTGAGAGGGGGCAGAAGCGGCGGCCCTTTATGCTTTTCAGAGGCCTCTCTACTCCCACGCCTCGCACTAGTTACATGTGCTACATTTGTATTATAGATAGTTCTAGAATGATATAGGGGCTTGGGCTGTGTAAGCTTAATAATGGACTTAGGACATGACTCAGCAATAAGTAATTCATTTCTTTGTCTTTTGGCCCGATCTTAGCGGGATCTTGTAGCGCCGAAGCTATGCTCTACACCGCCCTAATTAAGAACGGTTATCTTTAGAAATGACTCGGCTATAAAGGAACTTTCTAGACTGTTCTCTAATTGACCCCTTTTTGTGAAGCCGCATCATTACTAATGTTCTACAGCTTTCCCAATAAATTAACTGATCCGCGGACTTCTAAATCACTTTATGATCATGATCCGAGATCCAGATCATCAATCATTTCTTTGTTCCGATTTATTTGAGCTTAAAATCAAAAGTTTTGATGAATCATGGGAAAATATACAAGATCCGGTTTTTTAGCATTTTCTCCTCTTCTGATGCGATCAAAAACTGTCCGCCCGCGCCGGGGAATACTCTATCATATGGTATTTGGTCCGCCAGACTTCCGGGCGCCAATATATTGCCCTTGATTCACATTACTTTTTGTAAGAATTAGCAAATAAATATATATGAATTATAAGGTGTTTCGCCGTTTGAGCGATATCTCCGTCAGTTTTGAAGCTTTTAGAATGAAACAAAACCGTGGATAAAGTTAAGAAACGGTCCTTTCAGATGGTAAAAAGATTACAGTCAAAGGTTTACTGGTTCCCGAGATATTCACATTTCTTTCCCAATGTTCCTTCTTATTCTGCTGTCTATGTGCTATTTTCTTGTTGTAGGGATATATTCTTTGAATATTACACCTATGCCGGGTTCTAGGCATGCTTGTAGTAGATTAAATCTCATGCTACATGGGTGTAGATAATTTATAATGATCTTCTAATGTCTGTCCAGTCTCATAAAGATCATGAGATCTGTTAAACGTCTGAACTTGTCACCTGTTCGTTGACTATTCTGATAGATCATTGTTTTTATTCTTTGAATATTATTTCTCCTACAACATACTATGGGACTGAGGTGAATATAAGCTTTTCCCTTTACTCTTGTGTCCATCAAGTTGTATCTCATTCTTGTACACCAGCAACATGATTACTTCAATATATTTCTAGTTCACATACTATGGGACTGAGCATCGATATCGCTAGCCCCATTTTGTCTTATTCTCTGTATTTATCACACCTCTATGCCTGGAATCCTATCAATCCATTGGTCTCAAAGGGATATTAAGCCTCATACTGTCTGGTCCCCTGCATTTAGCAAACCTCTGTTCCTGGAATCTTATCAATCCATCAATCCCAAAGAATATTGGGCCTCCTTTTACTGTCCTGTTCTCTGCATTTATCACACCACTATTCCTGGAATCTTATCAATGTATCTAGAACTGAGGTCCATTTACAGTAATGTAGTAATTTCATATTATGTAACTGTAACTAGCATTCATTCAACACTAGGTAACTATTGAGTAATGGATTTATGTAGTTTACATGTCTAGAACTGAGTGGTCATGCAATGCTAGGCATTGTTATGGAAATGGGAATTTCCCATTTTAGACTCTTATGGGTTCTGTATCACATGATTTGTATAGTAATAGAGTTTAACCAATCAATTACAACCAGAAAACCCGCTGCCACACTACCTGTTAAACAACATGTTAAACCACCTGTGAAACCACCTGTAAACCCTTATGTCCAACCTCCCTTCCCTTTTCCCTTTCCCTGCGCCTTGAATGGACGAAAATGGGTGCCTCTGGCCCCATTTTTGTAACAGGCATTCTAGTCTAAAATATTACATATCAATCCACCAATCCCAAAGAATACTGGGGCTTCTTACTGTTGAAACACAGCATGCTAGTGTGGGTTTTGCAACAGCCAAATTTGCATGGCTGAGCAAGTAACTTGCCCACATGTCCCTTTATTCTGACTATATGGGAAATTCCGTTCATTCAAAATTTCCTTTCTGTATATTACCTTGGTTTGCATGCTATGCTAGCTCACCCTTCTCTGTGTTTGTCACACCACTATTCCTGGGATCTTATCATAATATATGATCCCATGTCAGAGCTGACCCTTTTGGAAGCAACTGAGAGGGCGTGACCTGGAATGGTTCAATGTCCACTTGCTTGCTACAGCCCCTGAGCCCTCATAAGTGAAACCTCTCAGTCCAGATGCAAGTTCTCATGCAAGTTCTTCCATTCAGATCCCTTACTTTTCCATCTGTACTCTGCAATCGAAACCTTTTCGTTTTGGCTTTGTATTTGTGTTGTCATTTGGGCTCTGCTGTTGAACACCTTGTTGTCTGATGTCAAGGCTTGATCGTTTAGTCCCCTTGGCCACATCGGATTTGAACCCTTTGTTTGAACTTTGTGACCAAACGCCTTGTTGTCCAACATCGAGGCCTGATTGCTTAGCTGTCATATCCATTCCCGGCCATCGACTTCCGGACTCTCCGACCCCTCCGTTCTAACTCCGCTCCCCCCTCACCAACCTCGGAGCCCCCGTATTCTGCAAACCTCTCGGTACCCCTCGATGGTCACCACCCCCTCATTTCAATTTATTACCTACGCCTCCCTAAGTACGGAGCCCCGAAGACTTCCGGACAGCTCCGATGTCCGCTAGCGCACTCCCGCCTCCGCTGGGCAATACACTCGCCTGCCCTGCAGAGTCCACCTTCGGGCCTATCCCTCCTTTCCGTTTCTGGGTTAACGCCTGCCTTTCCGCTAACCCCGCGAACTGACTCATCGGTAATATTCAGTCGGCTAATGTCTTAACCCCGTTAGCTCCGCTCCGTTCGGCTCCGCCAATTGCGGAACCGTCTCCGCTGTAACCATATATATACACTACTTGTACATAGGTTATGCCCCAGCAGATAAATCAACTAGAGTTACCCCCACTAGGTTCTAAGTGCCAGTCAGTAAGTTAGGGCACGGACGTGTCACTAGGCACAGCGCTCCTGGCAGAAGTCGCTGAGGCCAAAGCCCTCCGTTACGGAGACATTCCTTCGTCTTAAATCTGGTCTCTGACATTAGCGTTGTACACCCACTTGCTTAGTGACTTCAATATTGCTACACCTGTGTATTGATCTTCTTTACACTTTAACACGAGTGTATTTTCACTGGTGCTCTACATTGTTGGCCAACAGCAATTGTTCAGATGTACTCCAATTACAAAAAGTCAGCGAAGTGTCGAGTTCGGGATGCTCTCAAGCGTGAACAGAAATCGGGTATCATAAGGACGACCCCAGTCAGCAGTATCCCCTGCATCCAAGCATATGAGGGATTCCAGAGGCAAAAGTTCAAACTGGCCCCATTACACGATGCCCCCACTTCATCTCAGGGTCCTTCAGCTGCAAATCCTAGTTCCCCTCCCCACACCTCACCTTATCCTATGGACGAATATATATCTGAGTCTCTTCACATCATTTCCGGCAAGGAAAAGACATGCGAGCCAGCCCCCCCACTGTTACCCCTTGATATCATGTCTAAGCATTCCATGTGATGCAACCATCAGAGGACGCGGTGGCACATAGATGTCCTGCCACATCTGATATGACTGAATATGAAGTGGATGCAGGAACGTTCTGCTTCATCAGAACGAAGCGACCCCTGTCAGCACTGTGATTGTGCTGGCCCTCACCAAGTGATGATGTGCTCTGCATCTACATGTCACAGCTTGAGAAGCAGCAGATGAGGGATTGTGAAGAGCAAACACTACTGTGGTCAGGGGACGACTCCTGGGTCCCCATGACCCTCCCCTATGGTCCACAACCTCTGGTGTAACCAGCCCTATCCAGGGCACAACCTACTGTGGTAAAAAAATGAATAGATAAAGAGGCAAGTGGATACACTTGCCTACTGTGGGTAAGAAGATGAGAAGGAAGCTAACTTCTCATCTTCCCACAGTGGCCACAATATCAGGCAAACTTCCAGGGATACTGGAAGCCACATGAGGGGGTGGGAACCGGGCCCGGAACATGCAATGCACGGAGCGTGCACATGTGCAGGAAGCGCAGCAGGTGGATGTGGGTCTGGATGCGGGTCCGGGTCCGGGCTAGTCAGGGTGTGTGCCCTGACAACTGTGCAGCTTGTCGAATGCGGCTTGTGCCCCAGTCCAACCCAAACTTGCTGTGAGCATGGTAATGCTTGACTGGGCCTCTATGCTGTTCTTACACATGGCACCGAACATACAGGCATGGACAACAACTGCCGAAATTATGCTTCAGCGTGAAAGGCATCATTTCGAGACTGCAAGTTCATTTCGTCATCGCTTTAGCAACTCCCTTGTGCACTATCAATTGCTCATCAGACTTGTTGATGCAGAGATGGACTGCATGGCAAGCGCCATCCCCATTCCACGTCGTCTTCTGCCTGGCCACCTCCGCAAACCATCCTCACCACCTTCAGTCTCAAATTGCCTTCTGGAATCAGACATGGATGTCAATCCTTCCCATCCAGATCCCAAGATCCCATCAGATTTAATGTCCAGCATACCCAGCGTTCTTCAAGCTCCGACCATTCATGTAAATTTGGATGAGAACACTTCGATCGATGTGTGAGAATATCGAAATGCTCATACATCCCCTATGTTTTCACATCCTGACCTTGTTAGGTATGGGTCAGCAAACGGGGACGACTGGCAGGGACAAGGCTCCGGGGTTGGGCTTCGGCCTCAGCGACTCCAAGAGAGTGCTGTGCCCACCTACTGTCTCAGTGCCCACATTTTGAAGTGGCTTGGGCTGCCTTGTTAGGGGGGACAAACCATGTTGATATTCAGACTAAAGTTATAATAATGTAATATACATATATATAAGTAAGAAACTGAATGAGTCAGGTGACAAAATAAAACAAAAGGAAACAGAATAAGGGCCGGCATCTGGGTCAGAATGCATGGTCGTGACAGACCTCCCCAGTGACTACCTCTGGGGAGGGTGTCCATGTTGTTTTGGCTCTACATCTAGTCCCATGTCCAAGTTGTCAGCAGATTGCATCATTTCATTCGATGCAAATTTTCAGCTGAAGAGGATCAAAGACTATGATAGGAGGCCCCAGTACCATGGATTGAACAAGATTGGTTCTCAGGATGTCACCTCAAACAATTGATGTTCCTCATGGTTATGCTGAGATGTGGCAGAGCAAGGTTGCTGAAATACGTGAACCCAAATGGAAATTTTGGGCTTCAAAAGGCAAAGGAAACATGGGTAGCGGCAAGGATGATCTTCCCAAGCAAAACCATGTCACCCCAGGGCTCAACCTGACAGAGAGCATGTATGATGGCTGTGAAGGCTCATTCACAGCTGCTGACAGGGAGTGCCAGAAGGCATCCAAGAAGTACTTTGATGAAATGGGCATTATGTCTGCTGTCTGTCGTCACAGCATACTGTTATTCTACATCAGCATTTGGACTCCAGGGGAACAACAGTTCTACATACTTTCATTACTTGGGAAGCTTATAGAGCATCTCTCTTTGTCATGGACCATTGGATGCCTGTATGACATTGGTTGCCAGACTGATTGTGCGCTTCACAAGTGGAATATTGCACCTGAGTCAGGGTCAAGGGGTAGTCGATGTCAGGGAGGAGAGTTCAGTTGCCCACCTGAATGGGTCTTATGCATCGATGGAATCTCGATTGTCAGAGGTGATGAGGGTCCGAGGGTGTGTGAGGCACAGGGTGACAAAGGTGGAGGTTGGGTATGATGTCGAGTGTGTTTTTGGCATCAGAGACGGAGCTGACTCGAGGGTCTTTGAGCAGCTAGGGTTGTCTGTGGGGAAGATGCGAAAATACTTTTGGTGGAGACTGGTGTATAGCACTGAGGTAGATAGAAGCGGGGTCCATATCCCTTTTTAGGATTAGACGTCCCAGCATCTGATTGACACAACAGGCTAGAGTCGGATCATCCGGAAGCAGAAGCTGAACATCATAGGAAGTGGAAGAGAGGTGTGTGGAGTAACTGGAGGGTTTCAGAATACTTCCAAGGAGAAGTGGAGGGGCAAGGATCGTGATAACGATCGTCCAGAGAGCTCTTGGAGGTGAGCCCGAAGGCAAGAGAGTAAGTGGAGTAGAGATGTGTGCATGCCATGTGCAAAGGTTAAATGTTAACCGGTAGCAAGCTTTGGTGAAGCATACAAGGTTACCAATGGTGTAGGAGTCTTCCTCATGGTTAGAGGTAGACAGAGAAAGAGTGCCAGCCATCGGAACAAGTCCAGAGGCAACAGGGAAAGGCAATGGTGAAGAGGAAAGAAAGTGTTCTCATACCTAGACAACGTTTACTCAGGTCCATTACTCGTCTCAGGGTGAGCAGATATCAGCCAGATACTTGAGCACAAACTTATCCAATGGGGAGACATAAAGACGTCAACAGATGGGATCCTAACTCCAAGAGAGAGGACGGAGGGAATGAGTCAACCAATGGAACTAGGTCCAGAGGCGATGGAAAGAGTATGGGGGAGTTGCGGTGGGGTGTCCAGTGGTTCGGAGGTACTGCTCATGATCTAGGCTCAATGGAGCACATAGGTGAGACAGCTATCCCAGTGGTGGAACACTGACCGAAGGCAACGAGGCAAGGTAGAGTCGGAATGGGAGTGTGAGGTGGTCAAACTGGGGTGTCTGAAGAGTCCGGGGTAATGTACTGCAGTACCAGTCACTCAACGGAGCAAGGGGGTAGAGTACCAGTGTCCTAGACAATAGACAAGGTCCATTTGACAAGGGAGATGTATCAAACATCTTCGAAGTTGGTAAGGGGGTGTGTGTCAACCAGCGGTGTGAGGTCCGGAGGCAACGGAAGAGTAAGTAGAGTTGGGTGAGTTGGGTTGTGGAGTTTGGAGGTCCAGGCAAGGTGAGCTCAAGAACTACCGCTCAATGGAGTGCACAGGAGAGACAGGTTATGCCATGAGACGACTGAGACACAAGCCAAAACAGCCAGGGTGGTGTAGAACGTCATCGAGAGAGAGGAGGACGTGGTATCAACCAACGGTGTGAGGTCTGAAGGAAGATGGGGCCAGATGGGGTGGAAGCGGAGCGTGGCTCGCTGTCTTGGAGTAGGGCGCTTGGCATTACTAATGGAATGCCAGGCAGTGGGGAGTGCAATGGGGAATCGGGTGAGGTGCCTACCGATGGATGAAGTCCAAAGGCAAACTGGGGTGATATATCGCGGAATAGCCTGGGATGTTCAGAGTACGGACCAGGTAACTGCTCTTAAACCCTCGACCAACGGGTCAAATTGTGGGTGAGTCAGTTGGTGTCCTAGAACTAAGAGACAGGGTCCAGCTATGGGTGACAAGGGGTGTCCAGGTTGATTCGATCCAAAGCGAAGCGGATTGGGTAGGTCGATGGCCTGGGTACTGGTGTGCCAGCAGTGCGTGTTGACGCTTGGGTGATGACCAGCGAGGAGCCGGTGCATCGGAAGGTGGGGGAGGTCAAGGACGAAGTGTCCAAGACAGGGGTAGAAGGACTGAGAGGCAGGGGGGAAACGAGGGGCGAGGTGTGGGAGTGAAGGTGATAGAAGGTGGCTCCCAGGGACCTAAAAGTGGTGTCAGGGCACATGTCAAACGCATCCAACGGTGCCGAAGGGCACGGACCAGACTGGTCCGTATGATGGAAGGTGGTTCCCATGCAACACAGTGGATGGTGTGTGCTGCGAAGTGACAAGGGACCGGGGAAGAAGGAAGGTGGGGGGTGGCTGGCTTACCTGAAGCCAAGACAAAGGGTGCAGTCGACTGCGGAAGGTGGAGGCAGTCGGGTGCCAGGTGCTCGATGTCAGAACTAGACAACAGCAATGGGGAGTCTAAAATACTGTTAGAACTGGGCGAGGGTGGACGATTTCGGAGGGGAACTGGAGACTTAGCAAGGAGGGACCTTGGCCTCAGTGACTCAAGTGGAGCACTGTGCCATTGCTGTTTGTCCATTTGGTCCTTAATTTCATAGGAGGCGAGCAGGAAGTCTCTAGGGGGCATTTCAGGTCGATTTTAGACTAAGGACTAAAATGAGTATGTACAAGCGCCGATATATATAATGAAGAAGGCAAAAGCACAGGGAAACAAAGGGGGTCTGAATCAGAACGAAGGCATCCGAACAGGAACAAAGGGATGACAGAAGTGGAGTGGTACCAAAGGTCATAGGGCAGAACCTGTGGTATGTCCGAAAGGAGGTAAGGAGGGCAAAGCCCAGAGGGGCAGGAGGATGAGGGGACATGGGGATGATGACTAACTGGCTAGAATGGGAAGAAGCAGCAGTCCAAATAGGGATGAGGGGAAAATGCGAGAGATACATTACAAGCGGCGAAAGTGCCAAAGATGATCGGTGGAGCTCGGAGGTTGCAGAGGTTATGGAGGTTACGGAGGCAGGGTTGAAAGTTCGAGGAATATTGGCAATGGTGTTTACATAGTATGAGGTCACCAATGCAATGGATTAAAGCCGAGGTGGAGTCAAAGTCCGAGGTAGGAACTATGACGGAGACTCGGAGCGAAGGTACAAATGGTGTCCAAGTATGAGGTACGGGACAGTGGCAGAAGGTCGTAACCTGGCAGGAGGTCAGCGGAAGAGGGCCAGAGGGAAGAGAGAGGAAAGAGGAAAGGGGAGAGGAGTGTCGGAGAGGAAAGGTGTCAGGTCCAAAGGTGAGTGTCGGAGCGGACAGGAGAAAGGTAGGAGAATGATGGAAGGGTGGAGGTGTTGTGAGGAGGAAGCGGAGGAGTGGGAGGAGGAGTAGGAGGAGGGTGGTGAGAGGAGTGGTGTTCGGTCCGAGGTGAGTATTGGAGCGGACGGAGATAGGACAGGAGAAGGACGGAGGAGTGGAGGTGGCATGAGGGGTGAGAGGAGGTGTGGTGTCAGGACCGAAGGTGAACATTGGAATGGACAGCGGTAGGGTAGGACTCCAGAGGTGGTGAAGGAGGAGGTCCGGGAGTCAGTTCGGGATCGGGTATGCACGGATATGACAGCCTGAGTCACTGAGGCCAAGGTCCTTCCACGCTAAGTCTCCGATTCCACTCCGGAGTCGTCCAAATCCGCCCATTCTAACAGAACCAAGATCTGCACTTCAGCAGATTGCGAAGACCAATTTCTGTCCAAATATGGAAGACTCCAGTCAAAACAAAGCACAGAGAATGTGAAAACACCTTAGAACATGATGGAAAAATCTGAAATAAATCATGAAAGCCTGTATTAAGAATATAAACACCTATGCATACAATAAATCCTGAATAATTAAACAGAAACGTTGACCACACACAAACGAGTGTGAGAACAACACATGTGATTACCGATTGTGTGCATGAACTTTTGCTAACTTGACAAATACTGAGAGTTAGAGTATGTCATATCCTGGAATCTTGACCCTGCACCTTCCTAACAACCTTGCCATCCCCTACACTATCCCTCCTTGTGTTCTCACCCCACTTCCACCCCTACTGTCTCAGAATTGCCAGATTGCTCTGACCCCCTGACGGACCTCTGACATTTTGTTATATACTACTAAACCCTTCCTCTCTCCATTTCATTTATTGGAGCCACCCAACATTTCTTGGGTATTAACTCTGGCTTCAGAGCTACCTGTATCTCCTGGTGACTCCACCCTCATCATCTTAATTAGTCATCTTCCACTTATTGCATGGCTGACACTGAAAGAGGGCTAGCAGCTCTCTATGCTGACTAAGCTTGTGGGGGCCAAACTCTCCAAACACTCTACTTTCTCTCTTGACTTCACTATGCTTGGTCCTTAACTCTGCAGTGGGTTCTCCAGGATTTCCGCAAGGTCTGGGCTCAGTGTTGCCATATCCATACAATCCTGACCTCCGCTCCGGGCTCCTGGAACTCCGAACTCCGACTTCCGGAGCCCTACTTCCCTTCCATCACTTTCTCCTTGCCGACTCCCAAGAGGTTATCCCACCTCCAGCTCGGACACCACCTTCGGTCCGACTCCGGAACATTCCGGGTCCGACCCCAACCTCGACACCTTCCAGGCGAGTACACAAAACCTATGCTCCCGACTCCGGACCTCCGCTCCGGTATCCCATTCACGTCTCATCTCCAGAACCTCCGGTCTTAGCTCTGACCTCGGACTTTGACCCCACCTCCACTTATACCCATTGTATTGGTTAGCTCATTCCATTTAATTACCTTTGCCAATATTCCGGAGTTTAACCTCCGAGTTCGGACTTTCCAGACTTACTCCGGACCTTGCAACTATTGCATTGTCCATTTCAATTCCGCTATTCTCCCTCATTCCTATTTGGGCTGCTGCTTCCTTTCTATTCAGTCAGCTAGCCATTCCCGACTCCCATCCTCCTTCCTTCCTTCTTGGGCCTTGGCCCTTCATTCCTCCTTTGGGAAACACCATTGAGTCAAACACTTGACCCTCGGTGTTGTTCCTCTTTCCATCTCCCTTTGTCTCCTTTTGTCCTACCCTTGTTCCTTTTGATTCCAGACCCCTCCTTATATACAATGTACCTAGTAACTTGTAACCTCAGTCCGAAATCGACTTGAATTCCCCCCAAGAGACTTTCCCCCTGCTAGATCCGAAATTAGGGACCTGTTAGAGATGGGCGGAAACAGACGACTCCGGAGTGGAATCGGAGACTTAGCGTGGAGGGACCTTGGCCTCAGCGACTCAAGTGGAGCGCTGTGCCATTGCTGTTTGTCCATTTGGTCCTTAATTTCACAGTAGGTGAGCAGGAAGTCTCTTGGGGGCATTTCAGGTCGATTTCGGACTGAAAACAGACGAGTATGTACAAGCGCCGATATATATAAGGAAGGGGCAAAAGCACAAGGAGAACAAAGGGTGACCGAATCGGAACGAAGACGTCCGAACGGGAACAAAGGGTTAGAGGGAGCGGAGCGGTACCAAAGGTCATAGGGCAAGACCTGTGATACATCCGAAAGGAGGTAGAGTGGGCGAGGCCCAGAGGGGCAGGAGGATGAGGGGAAGTGGGGGTGATGACTAACTGGCTAGAATAGAAAGAAGCAGTAGTCCAAATAGGGATGAGGGGGAATTGCGAGAAATACATTACAAACAGCGAGAGTGCCGGAGGCGGTCCGCGAAGCTCGGGGGTTGCGGAGCTTACGGAGGTTACGGAGGCGGGGTTGGAAGTCCGAGGAATATTGGCAATGGTGTTTACGTAGTATGAGGTCACCAATGCAATGGACTAAGACCAAGGTGGAGTCAAAGTCCGAGGTATGGACTATGATGGAGGCTCGGAGTAAGGTATGAACGGTGTCCGAGTGTGAAGTACGGAACAGCGGTGGATGGTCGTAACTTGGCGGAAGGGTGGCGGAGGAGTGACGGAGGAAGGAGAGAGGGGACAGGTAAGGAAGAGTAGTCAGGTCCGAAGGTGAGTATCGGAACGGACGGAGAAAGCATAGGGGATGACAGGAGGGTGGAGGTGTTGTGAGGGGGGAGCGGAGTTGTAGGAAGGGTGGCGAGTAGGGCGATGTTCGGTCCGAGATGAGTATCGGAACGGACGGAGAAGGGGTCGGAGAGGTAAGAGGAGGGGTGTGTTGCCAAGACTGAAGGTGAGTATCGGAACGGCAACAGTAGGTTATGACTCTGGAGGTGAAGAGGGTGGAGGTCCGGAAGTCGGGTCGGGGTCGGGTATGCACGGATATGACAGGACCCCTAGGACAACCAGCAATGGCACAGCGCTCCGCATGAGTCGCTGAGGCCAAGGTCCTTCCATGATAAGTCTCCGATTCCATTCCGGAGTCGTCCGAATCCGCACATTCTAACAAGTGTCCACTACCCACTCATTGTGAGCTAGACCACTCCCCTTATTCCTACTGTTGGAATTCCATGCACTCACTCCAACTCTAGCACATCCTAGCACCTTAGAGAAATTGGGGGAGGAACTTCCTTTCAAAAATCCGGTACAGTATGTACAGGATTATAAAATAATAATAAAAAGGTAACAGTAACAATAAAAGAATATCAATCAATAACTGAAATGATGTGTCAGAGACCAGATCTGGGATGAAGATGATATCCCTGTGGTGGAGGGCTGCATCCTCAGTGATGCAAGTGGGCTAGAGATCTAAACAATCACAAAAACTCTTTAAGAATTACGTACCCCCAGTCCATCAGGGATTCCTTATAATACTCAAGGAGTTAAGCTTAGGGTTTCTTTTCTACTTGGATCTCTCAGCACTACAGTCTCTTTGTAGTCAAAAGGGAGGTCTCTTTTCCATTCCTATGTGTACAGGGCTTTTAAACACATGGAATGGCAATAATGTGGAAAAACAAATGAAAAGAAAATATAAAACGAAAGATTGTTGTTATGGGCACCGTGTGGACAGTTATGTATGGCCGATAAGTCCAATGGCTGATGTGGAAGTTCAATAAAAGAAAAACAGGAGTGATAAGCAGGCCATATCCACTAATAATTGCTGTCCTCCACCAATTTCCATCATCACACCACACTCATCCGTCTCTTCCTCCCTTCCCGACCTATCCATTTGATTCCCCAGGTTCATAGCTTTCTCCCAATACCAAATTTGTCCCAAATGGTTGAGATTTGACTGAGTGGTGGGCATGGGTGTTACGAGGATGGGGAGAAATCCCTTTTCCTTGATCCATTCTTATAGAGGGAGGACAATCATTGTAACTAGTCTGTACCATAATGGGATATGTAATCGATGAGTGTTCCCAGTCTGGCATGGGAGTGGACGATTGAATTCCCATCAATCGTGGTTTGTGATGTAGTGAGCTATTAAGGAATTGATGGTAGGTAGTCAGAGACGTTGGGACAGATGGGTCAGCCATGGGTACTTGGCGCTCCTCAATGGAGCGTACCATGTGCACAGTTGTGACTCGCGAGGCGGGCAAGAACTTTGTATAGTTGCCATCAGTTACTTGGCATTCACAGCGCGAATGTACCGGTAGCAGGTTGATGTCATGAGCATACAATGAGGACTGACTAGCAGGGCCTTCGGTGACTTGGCGTTCCCAAAGGGAACGTACCGTTGGCAAGGGAATATGATGACTGACGAGGGAGGGAACAGACAATGGATGGATGGCTACTTGGTGCTCGTGTAGCGAGCGTACCGGCATCATGGGAATGTGGGCCTCTGTCAAGAACCCGGATTGTAGGGGAAAATGCATGAGTCCGAATGCAGGTGGGGCTCAACTAGAGGGGATCCAAGAGCTCCGGTAGTGGACTGAAGCTTCTCCAGGAAGCCTGGTTCTGCTGGATGGTACAAGAGGCTCTAAGAAGGACGCAGCCTCAGCGACTCAGAGGGAGCGCTGTGCCTCCATTACATTGTAACGGGTCTAGTCAATCTAAACTCGCGACTCAGGTCTGGGGGGGGTAGGTCTCTCTCTAGTGTCACACAGATGTAGTGGGGTCCTTGGGTACGGTGCTGATAACCCTCTCTAACTACTATACAGCGGGTCATGGAAGAGTCCAATACAAATAGAAAAGGAAAGTCACATGTGTGAATGAATGAAAATAGTAAAGATAATAAAGAAAATGTCATATCTCCTCAACAACCCAACCAAATCCAACAATCTTAGACTCGTCAGAACCACCTCTACAACCTCTACAACTCCTACTATTACCCCGACTCACCAATCCTAATCCCTGATGCAGTAAAGGGTGAAGTGGCTTGTTTTAACCCACACAGACTTGTCCCCACAACAACGTCTCAGTTAGTCCTTGTATTTCTTATGTCTGAGGTATCTTGTAGAAAGGGGCCAGGATTCACTCAGAGGGACTTGGGGTAGCATTTTAGTCGAGATTAGAACTAAGGAAAACTACAGGTTCTAATCTACAGGTATATATAAGGGGGAATGGAAAGGACTTTAGTCAAAGTCTGAATGATAATAGAAAAACACCAAAAGGTGCCGAGTGATACCGAGAGGTACTGAAAGGTCCCAAACGATATCCTTAACAGGGAACCGAGGTGTCAGGTCAAGGGGGGTGAGTAAGAGGCTGGAAGATGAATGGGAACGAGGAATGGGTAAGAGGGGGTTAGCTGACTGAATGGTAAGAAGAAGATAGTCATGCTATGAATGGAAGGTGACTAATAAGTGATGACATTGTAGGAGGGCACAGCAAGTACCACACAAACAAGGCCAGAACCACACTTTTTGAGGCTCCAACGAGCACCCTCAAGCCTCCGACACATTCACAATGCCCACGGGACATTTCCACATTTTTTCCAATTTTTTTTCATGCTTTTTTCTCAAGACCCATATTGCCACTTCCCCAAAATTCACGGATATCCACCATTTCCCCCATATCTCCACCAATTTTCCACCAATTCACACGATTTTGAGCTTGAAGGACAGCGACGGATCAGGAGAAGAGGATGGAAGGACAGGACGGGAGTTAGGATGACGGATATGCGGTGGAGAAGCGAGATTGATGGTTGATATTGACCTTATGGGCCTCAATTATTGATTTTATTGTTACCTTGTGGACATTTTTTTGCCTTATTGTTTCTTAGCCGAGCTCTCAACATTCTTCCTGTTTCCATCGCCACCATCCATCGGCTATTTTACTTGTTTTTTGTTCTGATTTCTCTTTTTTTTCTATATATACACCCAGTTTGCGTTGTACTTACAGTTGTTGGACCCCTCATCTGTGCTACAAAGACTGTGGTGTTGAGCGACCCTCCCATACGTTTAAAGAGCTTAGTCTGACTCCCTGACGACTGTCCAAGAAGGACCAGGGTGAGTTCTGAGTTTTAAAAGAATTTACCAGTATCGTGCACTTGCACCGGGACCGTGTGTGGCCATACCAGTAGTAAGATTTCCTTTGCCCCCTTTTTCTTTTCTTGTTTGCTGCTGGGTTACATCCCTAGCACGCTTACAACGTGAGTGGGGTCACCGAAGGATGCGGATAGCTCTGAAAGTGGAGTTACATATCCGAAGGATGTTGGGTGACTCCAATAAATGAAATGGGTGGAGAAATGGTTTAGGGGTATGTCATGGGATGTCAGAGGTCCATCAGGATATCGGAGCAAATCCAGAGTCTCCGAATGTTCCAACTTGGGACCGAGCTTCCGGGATGGGAGTGGCCAGGGTTTGGTGTGCTGCAAACAGGCCGGAGCTGAGACAGTTAGGAAGGAAGGTGACTTGGGGAGTGGGGAGTCATGGTGTAGGGGATGGTGAAGTTGTTAGGAAGGTGTGGTGTGGTGGGAGTGTGTGGGGTCAGGATTCCAGGATATGACAGCCTCAGAGTATTCACGATCTATAAGATCGTGATATGATGTCATCCATGGAGCACTGGGGGGAGAGCTGAGTGATGAAGACCCATAGGATACAGGTTCCATAGGATGATATACAAGTCGAGAGGCTTCGACTTGCAACTTCGAGTTCTCACCGTGAGGACCGCTGGAGGACTCGACATAACCAGACTTATAGGACATGTTGCAAGTTGTACAGTCACAGGTTCAGTTGAGTCACAAGAAGGGGTTGTTACATGGGACGGTGAAAGAGGGCTCATGGCTCTCTATGCTGACTAAGCTTGTGGGGCCAAACTCTCCGAAACTCTCTACTTTCTCTCTAAACTTCGCTTCGCTCTCGATCCTTAACTCCATAGTGAGTTCTCTGGGATTTTCGCAAGGTTCAGGCTCAGTGTCCACTACTCACTTGTTGTGAGCTAGATCACTGCCCTTATTCCTACTGTTGGAATTCCACACACTCACACCCTCTCTAGTGTGTCCTAGCACCTTAGAGAAAATGGGGGAGGGGAGAACTTCTTTCCAAAAATCCAGTATGTACAGGATTATAAGAAATAATTATTTTTAGAAATAATAGATGGGAAATATTGATGCCATATGGCACCGGCATACCTTATTAGGTGAAATAATAAAAAGGGTAACAGTATCAATAAAAGAATATCAATCAATGACTGAAATGATGGCAAAATATAAAAATAAAAGAAAATAAGCGATTTCTCAACGGATTTGCGGAATTAAGAGCCAAAATTGGAAATGAAGCCGGAGATAACTCTCACGCAGCCAATAGGCATTTTTACCAAATTATTAGACGCTGTGGGAACGAGTGAGGCTGGAATTCTGGGTTGCCGCTTGAGATTCCCACACCTGCACATACTCGTGACCTGCTGTGCCTAACTTGCCCAACATAGAACTCCGTCAATTCTCCACCGATTGGGACGTTCTTGATATCGTCGGAATGTACGAATTAGGATTATTTTTAGATACCAAATCCGTATCGAGTTGTCGCGTGAATGAAAGTCGTTTCCTAATTGTAGAATCGGGTATCCAAGCCGAGTCTGTGCATGGGTGATTATCCCACCTACAATGGCACACAAGACAGTTGTAGAGAGTAGTTGTAGTTAGCAGGAACCACCTTCGGCAGTTTCCGTACAAGACGTGTGACTATCTACAAATGGAAAGGGTTGTGGGAAGTCCTGCGAAACACAAGTAACCTCAGCCAGCACCAAAACCCCAATGGGGAAAGCTTTGCACGAGGGGGGGAAAAGGAGTAGAATGAGTAAGGAGGGTAGGGTATCAGGATAGAGGGCAAAAGGGAGAGAGAGGGGAAGTCTTTGACTATGCGATGGATATGGACGTTGGAGACTCTGTATCCGTAACAATGGGGGTTGTGAAATTGGCCCACACGCAGGGTTAGACATCCTGGAAAGTGTCTGCAAGGGCCCCCATGTCAATTGAATCTTCATACGCATCCTTTGTGATTTTTCTGAAAATTTCTGAGCACTCCAGAGTGCATTTTGGTTGTTTGTTTACTTCGGTACAGCTTGTGATTTCCATTTTGGGCTGAAAACCAGTCTTGCAATCTCCCAAAGTACAGATCTCAGCTCCACTGCACAGGACTTTCGACACCGCCATGCTCACATGCCTTTCGACATTGTGTGGAACCTGTTAGAACCAGGCAAGAGTGGACAATTCCAGAGGGGAACTGGAGACTTAGCAAGGAGGGACCTTGGCCTCAGTGACTCAAGGGGAGCACTGTGCCATTGCTGTTTGTCCATTTGGTCCTTAATTTCAGAAGCAGTGAGCAGGAAGTCTCTAGGGGGCATTTCTGGTCGATTTTAGACTGAGGGTTTAAAATGAGTATGTACAAGTGCCTGTATATAGTGGGGAGATGAAAGCACAAGGAAATCAAAGGAGGTCCAAATCGGGACAAAGGCATCCAAACGGAGACAAGAGGATGATGGAAGCAGAGAGGTACTGAAGGTCAAGCTCCAGACTGAGGTTCTGGGATGGAGATGGCCAAGGGCAAATGTGCTGAAGTCCAGGCCAGAGTTGAGACAGTTGGAGTGGAAGGTGACTTGGAAAGTGGGGAGGTATGGTGTAGGGGATGATGGGGTGTTAGGAAGGTGTAGTGGGGTGGGAGAGTGTGGGGTCAGGATTCCAGGATATGACAGTGAGGGAGAATAGCGGAATTGAAATGGGACAATGCAATAGTTGCAAGGTCTGAAGTAAGTCTGGAAAGTCTGAACTCAGAAGTAAAACTCTGGAATATTGGCAAAGGTAAATAAATGGAATTGGCTAACCAATACAATGGGTATAAGTGGAGGTGGGGTCAAAGTCCAAGGTCAGAGCTAAGACCGGAGGTTCTGGAGATGGAGATGCGAATGGGATTCTGGAGCAGAGGTCTGGAGTTGGGAGCATAGGTGTTGCGTGCTTGTCTGGAAGGTGTCAAGGTTGAGGTTGGACCCTGGATGTTCTGGAGTTGGACCAAAGGTGGTGTCAGAGCTGGAGGTAGGATAACTGCTTGGGAGTCAGCAAGGAGAAGGTGATGGAAGGGAAGTGGGGCTCCAGAGTCAGTTTCAGAGTTCCAGGAGCCCAGAGCAGAGGTCGGGATTGTATGGATATGACAGGGCCTGTCTATAAATGAGCAGGGGACTACAGGGGAAGACATCTGGGAAGGTCCAGAGCCCAGAAGTTGTGGGGTTGTAGAAAATATCAAATGATAAAACAATAAGGAATAACATGACTGGAGGTAAGGTAGGAGTGGGGAGGTACTGGAGGAACAGAGTTACTGGAGGTATGTCATATCTGTGCATACCTGATCCCGACCTGACTCCCAGACCTCCTTCTTCACCACCTCCAGAGTCCTGCCCTACCGCTGTCTGTTCCAATATTCACCTTCGGTCCTGACACCACACCTCCTCTCACCCCTCATGCCACCTCCACTCCTCTGTCCTTCTCCTGTCCTATCTCTGCCCGCTCCGATACTCACCTCAGGCCGAACACCACTCCTCTCACCACCCTCCTCCTACTCTTCCTCCCACTCCTCCTCTTCCTCCTCACAACACCTCCACCCTTCTGTCATTCTCCTACCCTTCGCCCATCCGCTCCGATACTCACCTTCAGACCTGACACCTTTCCTCTCCTCCACTCCTCTCCCCTTTCCTCTTTCCTCTCTCTCCCCTCTGGCCCTCTTCTGCTGACCTTCTGCCAAGTTACGACCTTCCACTGCTGTCCTGTACCTCATACTCGGACACCGCTCATACCTTTGCTCCAAGACTCCGTCATAGCTCCTACCTTGGACTTTGACCCCACCTCAGCCTTAGTCCATTGCATTGGTGACCTCATACTACGTAAACACCATTGCCAATATTCCTCGGACTTTCAACCCCACCTCCGTAAGCTCCACAACCTCCAAGCTCCACAGATCATCTTCGGCACTTTTGCCACTTGTAATGTATCTTTCGCATTTCCCCCTCATCCCTATTTGGACTGCTGCTTCTTCCCATTCTAGCCAGTTAGTCGTCATCCCCACTTCCCCTCATCCTCCTGCCCCTCTGGGCTTCGCCCTCCTTACCTCCTTTTGGATGTACCACAGGTTCTGCCCTATGACCTTCGGTACTGCTTTGCTTCTGTCATCCCTTTGTTCCTGTTTGGATGCCTTCATTCCAATTTGGACCCCCTTTGTTTCCTTGTGCTTTTGCCTTCTCCATTATATATATTGGCGCTTGTACATACTCGTTTTAGGCCTTAGTCTAAAATCGACCTGAAATGCCCCCTAGAGACTTCCTGCTCACCGCCTATGAAATTAAGGACCAAATGGACAAACAGCAATGGCACAGCGCTCCGCTTGAGTTGCTGAGGCCAAGGTCCCTCCTTGCTAAGTCTCCAGTTCCCCTCCAGAATCGTCTGCCCTCACCCAGTTCTAACAAGGTACACAACTGGAGGTGCCAGAGGTGCAGAGACCAGAAGTAAGAAGGAGGGTGGATAGGCAAGTTGAGGGTTACCAACAACAAGATCCATATCCTTTGAACAAGAGGTTTGAGGAGGTGGAGGTGTGGTAGGGGGGTCCAGAGGTAGGAGTGAGAGTTGAGGTATGTCCTGAGGTTCCTGACACCTTGCCAGTACTCTAGTGTCAGGGACATGTCCAGGGTAGAGGGGGTGGATGTATCGCCTGGCAGAAGGGCCCTTGCAGGGTGTGAACCAGGTGTGCATGCTGGCAGGTCCAGGAAGGGACAGCAGTCCCTGGTGTCAGAGACGAGATTCGAGATGAGGGAGAGTCTCCGTGATGGAGGGCTTTGGCCTCAGCGACTTATGCCAAGAGCGCTGTGCCTAGTGACACGTCCGTGCCCTAACTTACTGACTGGCAATCAGAACCGAAGGGGGGGTAACTCTAGTTGATTTTATTACTGGAGTGTAACCTATGTACAAGTGGGATATATATATGGTTACAGCAAAGACGGGTCTGCAATTGGCGGAGCCAAATGGAGTGGAGCTAACAGGGTTAAACATTAGCCGACTGAATATTACCGACGAGTCGGGTCATGGGGTTAGCGGAAAGGCAGGCGATAACCCAGAAACGGAAAGGAGGGATAGGCCCGAAGGTGGGCTCTGCAGGGTAGGCGAGTGTATTGCCCAGTGGAGGCGGGAGTGCGCTAGCGGACGTCGGAGCTGTCTGGAAGTCTTCAGGGCTCCATACTTAGGGAGGTGTAGGTAATAAATTGAAATGAGGGGGTGGTGACCATCGAGGGGTACTGAGAGGATTGCGGAATACGGGAGCTCCGAGGTTAGTGAGGAAGGAGCGGAGTTAGACCGGAGGGATCAGAGGGACCGGAAGTCGATGGCCGGGGATGGATATGACACCTGGCCACTTAGACTGAAGTGGAGAATGTGAGAAGAAGGTTACTTCTTCGGTTCCCACTTCAGGTACATTTATGTACATGTGGCTTGAGTCACATGACGAGTGCCACGTCATCCTCGGAGATAGCTGTGGGCATCCGGGTGTCCCCATGGGGGATCCTGAGAGCATCCGCTGCATGCGCGTGTGCTGGGCACAGCAGGAAGCCATCCAGGGTGTGTGGGCCAGACAGGTCAATAGTACATTGATACAAAGGAAGGTGGTCCATGTAGATAGAAGGAAATAAACAGGAAAAGGAAGATGAGAAGAATGAAATAAAGAAAGGAGAAGAAAGAGAGAAAAGAAAGGGGAAGAGAGGGAGGAAGGAGGAGGGAGAGGGATGGACAGTGGGGAGCGGGTGTGGTGTGGCCAGGTGGGTCCAGGTGGACCCAGGTCAGGCAGGTGTGCCCTGACATCTAGTAACTTACCAGAACAATGTAGGAATTCTGGAGGTGATGCAGACATAGATGGGAGGAAGAGTCGAAGAGAGTCAAAGGAGGTAGTCCTAGGATCATTGGCATCAACAGAGAGAGATTGGGAGGGCTGGTGGAGGTCATAGGAGTTGTCTAGGACTAGGGCAGAGGGAGGTGGAAGATCTGGGATATGACAGACGCTGGTCACAGGCCAAGCCCACACCCCTCTTGTTAGAACCGGGTGGATTCAGACGACTCCGGAGTGGAATTGGAGACTTAGCGTGGAAGGACCTCGGCCTCAGCGACTCATGTGGAGCACTGTGCCATTGCTGGTTGTCCTAGGGGTCCCTAATTTCGGATCTAGCAGAGGGAAAGTCTCTTGGGGGGATTCATGTCGATTTCGGACTGAGGTTACAAGTTACTAGGTACATTGTATATAAGGAGGGGTCTGGAATCAAAAGGAGCAAGGGTAGGACAAAAGGAGACAAAGGGAGATGGAAAGAGGAACAACACCGAGGGTCAAGGGTTTGACTCAATGGTGTTTCTCAAAGGAGGAATGAAGGGCCATGGCCCAAGGAGGAAGGAAGGAGGTTGGGAGTGGGGAATGGCTAGCTGACTGAATAGAAAGGAAGCAGCAGCCCAAATAGGAATGAGGGAGAATAGCGGAACTGAATGGAGCAATGCAATAGTTGCAAGGTCCGAACTCGGAAGTTAAACTCCGGAATATTGGCAAACATAATTAAATGGAATGAGCTAACCAATACAATGGGTATAAGCGGAGGTGGGGTCAAAGTCTGAGGTTGGAGCTAAGACCGGAGACGGAGATGCGAACGGGATTCCGGAGCGGAGGTCCGGAGTTGGGAGCATAGGTTTTGCGTACTCATCTGGAAGGTGTCGAGGTTGGGGTCGGACCCGGAATGTTTCGGAGTCGGACCGAAGGTGGTGTCCAAGCCGGAGGTGGGATGACCTCTTGGGAGTCGGCAAGGAGAAAGTGACGGAAGGGAAGTAGGGCTCTGGAAGTCGGAGTTCAGAGTTCCAGGAGCCCGGAGCGGAGGTCGGGATTGTATGGATATGACACCTCTAATGACAGCATGGACACTGATGTGTCCATGCCATCACTTGACTCACCTCATCAACCATTAATGCCTGACATTGACGAGCTAGACTCAGTACTCCCCCTGGATTTGCAACCAGCGGACCCAGCACCTATTCTGGCCATATCAGGCCAGTCGTCCCCTGCCACAGGTGAGTTTGCTCAGTCCCAAGTCGACTATTCATCAAACGTGCCCCAATATATGGGGCAAAATTACACCCCAGAAATGATGGCACCTATGCAGGCACCACCATACCCAATGTTTGCCCCATGCATGTGGGGGTATAATCCCCACATGCAGCAAGAGCTGGTGAGACTGCCCATTGTGGCCTCGAATGACTCAATACTAGGCAACCTTCTCAAGGAAGCAAGTCAACGAGTCTGCTTTTGGGAAGGCAAACTCTCCCGTTCTCGCAACAAGGCCAATAGCCTCTGAAATGAGAATAAGGAACTACAGGAGAATTTCCATGGGCTCAAGATCAAGAATGTTCATCTCGATCTCGAGTTGAGAAACTCTTCCCATCACCAATCATGGCTCTGAGACAAGTGCGACAACCTCAAAAAACAGATCAATTGCATGGAAAAGGAAGCTAACGTTGTAATGGGTCTATCACCTAGACTCAAGACAGAGAGAAGGGGGAGGGTGGTAGTGTGTGCAGGTGTGGTTCGTGAGGCCGGGTCTTGGTCCGTGGGCGCTACTGAGTCTGCAAAAACCTCAAACAAACACTCACCTACGTCTCTCTTGAACGTCAAGGCTGGGTATTATGATGTGAGGAGTCTTAGACGTGAGCAACTAGCTCAGAGGGGGCGTTAGGGTCGTGGATGGCGTCTTTGCCACTTGGATGTAACTTCTGCTTATCCCTTCACGGGTCTATTCAATACTAACTTGTTATGTACAAGCTGTTATCTATTTTATATGAGTTGGAAATGGAATGAATGGACTGGGGGAATGTAAACGGGCCGTTAGGCAACCGTAAATGATGAATATCCAATTGGGAACAAAGAAACAATAAAAGAAAAATGAATGAATGGGGAATATGTGATAACAGGTCCGAAATGGAAATTGTGAAAATTAACTCCGCAACAGTTCGCCACAGCGCCCGCCTATCCTCCCGTCAGCAACCTCCTCGTCTCCAGCTTTCCAACAAGCCCCTATTCGTCTCATTTGGTGCAGTACTTCTTGAGATGTGGCCATTGACAGGTGCTGTCAAGACCACATGAGAGTATACTCCGTGCTGAACCATCCGGGTATGGGATTGCCATTCTGGGAAATGCTCCGGGGGTGAAGAAGGGTGGTAGAGCATCACTATCGGGTGGAAAAACGGCTGGGTTGTGAGTGTGGGTATGGAGGTCTGGAGAGGGGGTGAAATTGGCGGCATGGTTGGGTGTGGGAATTTTGCTTGGGGTTGTTGGGAATGATGGGGAAAATATGGAAAATATGGAGTGAGTGTATGGAGTGTTGGATAGTGATAAAATGAGTATTGGGAGCATCAGCGGATATGTACTGCGTGTTGGTGACCAAATTCCGCAGAATCCGACTTTTTGCAGTACACAGAGTTGTCCCCACAACAACGTCTTCGAGGGCTCTTGCCCTCGTAAGATCCCTCACATGCCAAGGGTAAGTACACCACCCATCCCATCTCAACACAGTCAGCATAGGGCACCAGGGGTCCCTATGTCTGCTTCAAATGTGGAGGCACATAACTGTGCTGTGAGACTTCCTGTCCCAACAAGGGTAAGGGTCCCTCTTGCTGGCCTCATGAACAGTGTCATATCCATACATTGTATTGGTTAGCTCATTCCATTTAATTGCCTTTGCCAATATTCCAGAGTTTAACTTCCGAGTTCAGACTTTCCAGACTCACTTCGGACCTTGCAACTATTGCATTGCTCCATTCAACTCCACGATACTCCCTCATTCCTATTTGGGCTGCTGCTTCCTTTCTATTCAGTCAGCTGGCCATTCCCCACTCCCACCCTCCTTCCTTCCTCCTTGGGCCTTGGCCCTTCACTCCTCCTTTGGGAACCACCATTGAGTCAAACCCTTGACCCTCGGTGTTGTTCCTCCCAGCTCCCTTTGTCTCCTTTCAGAGTACCCTTGCTCCTTTTGATTCTGGACCCCTCCTTATATACAATGTACTTAGTAACTTGTAACCTCAGTCCAAAATCGACCTGAAATGCCCCCTAGAGACTTCCTGCTTGCCACCTCTGAAATTAAGGACCAAATGGACAAACAGCAATGGCACAACGCTCTGCATGAGCCGCTGAGGCCAAGGTCCCTCCTTGCTAAGTCTCCAGTTCCCCTCTGGAATCATCCTCCCTCACCCAGTTCTAACAACCTCCACCCTTCCATCCCTCTCCTACCCAACTCCCATCCACTCCAATACTCACCTTCGGACCTGACACCATTCCTCCTCCACTCCTCTCCCCACTCCTCTCCCCACTCCTCTCATCACTCTCCTTCCTCCAACCCTCTTCTGCCAAACCTCTGGCAAGTTACGACCTTCCACCACTGTCCCATACCCTGTACTTGGACACTGCTTGTACCTTCGCTCCAAGATCCCATCATAGTTCTGACCTCAGACTTTGACTCCACCTTGGCTTAAGTCCATTGCATTGGTGACCTCATACTACATAAACACCATTGCCAACATTCCTTGGACTTTCAACCCCACCTCTGTAACCTCTGTAAGCTCCACAACCTCCAAGCTCCATGGATCATACTCAGTACTTTTGCCGATTGTAATGTATCTTTCACACTTTCCCCTCATCCTTATTTGGACTGCTGCTTCTCTCCATTCTAGCGAGTTAGTCATCATCCCCACTTCACCTCATCCTCCTGCCCCTCTGGGCTTCGCCCTCCCTATCTCCTTTCAGATGTACCACAGGTTCTGACCTATGACCTTCAGTACCACTCCGCTTCTATCATCCCTTTGTTCCTGTCTGGACACCTTTGTTCCATTTCAGACCCCCTTTGATTTCCTTGTGCTTTTGTCTCCCTATTATATACAGGCACTTGTACATTCTTGGAGCGACGGTACGAGCGGTGTCTGAGTACAGGGTAAGGGACAGCGGTGGAAGGTTGTGACTTGGCAGAGGTTTGGCAGAAGAGGGTCAGAGGGAGGAGAGAGAGGAGAGGAGTGGGGAGAGGAGTGGAGGAGGAATGGTGTCAGGTCTGAAGGTGAGTATTGGAGTGGATGGAGGTAGGGTAGGAGAGTGACAGAAGAGTGGAGGTGTTGTGAGGAGTAAGAAGAGAGGGTGGCAAGGGGAGTGATGTTCGGTCCAAAGGTGAGTATCAGAGCAGATGGAGATAGGGTAGGAGAGTGATGGAAGTAGAGTAGGAGAAGGACGGAAGGGTGGAGGTGAAATGAGGAGTAAGAGGAGCAGTGTCAGGTCTGAAGGTGAATATCAGAACGGACAGTGGTAGGGTAGGACTCCAGAGGTGGTGAAGATGGGGGTCCGGGAGTCAGATCAGGATCAGGTATGTACGGATATGACACAAAGAGACTCCCCCTGCTAATCTGAAGTTAAGGACCACCTTAGACAACAAGCAGTGGCACAGCGCTCCACTTGAGTCGCTGAGGCCAAGGTCCCACCACTCCTGAGTCCCTTCTCTGCTTCCGGACAACTCCACCTGCTCATCTAACGATTCCTCCCAACCCTCAACTGGCATGCCACCCCTTCAAGTCACTCACAAATCGACATGGCCATAGAAAAAATGCAAAACCATGTCAGGAAAGGTACTGTCCCAGCAGAAAACCATACAAACCTTTCTGGTCAATGGAACTAACGCAGAATGGCCATTGTAAACTCCAGGGGAACTGCTTGTGTTGAAAAGTCCACTATTGGCATAATCTCAGAACACTCCAGAAACTGCATGAAACATGCAGCCACACAATTCAAATGACTCTTCAAGAAAACCAAAAAGGTGTTCTTTACTGACATCGGGAAAAACACTGACAACTCTAACTTTTGGCCCCTAGTTAGAAGGTACTATGAACTACCTAACCCCACATATATCCCCAGGTGACAACCTTCCCCCTGCAACCTCCTTTCAAGATAAGTGTGAGACCCTTTGAACCCACCTCCTCCCCACATCACCACCCATCCTCAATCCCCCAACAATTGACCTCCAGCCCAGCAACTCCGACCTAGAATGGAACCCCATCACAAGGAGTGCGAGCCCTAAAGTGGCCTCATTCAATGCTCCTGGATCAAGTGAACTCAGCAGTTTCGCTTACAAACTTGCATGGAGTGTGGCCAAGAAGGGGAACTGGCATCCATCATACAGGCAGCCATAGAGACAGGCTTCCACCCACCTTTCATGATGCTCTGGTAATAACCCTCCGCAAACCCAAGAAACCCAACCCCACTCATACAGACCCATCGTTCCTGGGAAAAGTGATTGAACGTATCACTGCAAACTGCCTCTCTTACTATGCCAGCCAACACAGCCTACTACCCCCCACCCAATGGGAATGAAAGGCTGCTCAGCAGATGATGCCATGCTTGCAGCAAGTACACGACATTGAGGCTGCCCAACCACAAACTGGTAGCAACCTCCCTAACATTTGACATAACTGGATTCTTTGACTTCATATCACACCCCACCTACTAAACACCCTAAGACAAGGGAACCCCCCTCCCAATGGTCAAATGGGTCACATCCTTTCTAAGATGACAACACACTGCCCTCATCCTTGATGACACCAGGGATGAAATGAGACCCACACTCACCAGTATCCCTGTCATGGGTCCCCAGGTCCCCAGGTCCCCAGGTCCCTAGGTCCCCATGACCCCTCTCCACAGTCCACAGTCCAACCTGTAAACACAGCCCATCTCAGGGCATGACTGCTGTGGGTAAGAAAGTGAGAAGAAGGTTAACTTCTCACTTTCCCACAGTGGCCCCAATATGGCGAAAACTTCTGGGAATACCCGGAAGTCACATGAAGGATGGGAACCAGGCCCGGAGCATGCGGCATGTGGAGCATGTGGGGTGGAAGTGCACATGCAGGTCCGGGTCCGGGCTAGTCAGGGTGTGTGCCCTGACAATCCCCCAAGGAAGCTGCATCTCACCAGTACTAGCACCATACTTCTCCACTCCCTCCATTGACACAGCTACCTAGCTGCAGAAAAGACAGAGGCATCTCACTTAACCCAACCTCATCCCCTCATCCACTTCACACGCTCCAGACAACCCCACCTACACCTCACACTACCCCCCAGCTTCACAATCGAACACTCTAATGAAGTCAAGATCACATAGGTGTCAGGGACAGCTCTGAAAGCGGTGAAGTCCCAGCACAAGGGACTCGATGGGACAGGTTTGGCTGTGCATAGTGGCGATCCCATCATGGGGTGAGCATCCCCAACCACTTAGTCTGAAGTGGGAAATTGAGAAAAAGGCTGCTTCTTCTGTTCCCACCCCAGGTGCTATTATACAGGCAGTCAAGGTCACGTGGGGGGAGCCACGTCATCTCCGCACACAGCTGCACTTCTCTGGGTGTCTCTGCAGGAGATCCCAGAGGTGTGCCACTGTCAAGTACATGGCGAGGAGGAGCAGTGTCCCTGGACCTTTCCCCAGAAGGAGGCCAGAGGTAGAGGATGGGCAGAAGGACTGTGGCCTCAGCAACTTGGAGAGGAGTGCTGTGCCTACATTTGGTAATGCTTAAGATTGGTCCTTAACTTCAGAACAAGGGGTGCGAACTCTGGGGGATAGTCTTGTCAATTTTGCACTAAGGTGCCATCAACTACAGTACAGGACTTATATACATAATAGAAGACAAATGAGAGCAAAGGGGGAAACCCAAGGGGGACTTACCCACTTGCCAGGTTGGCAAGCTTGTGAGAGAATTGCCTTATCGAGCATTGTGGAGTGGGTAGGTGAAGGGTGGAATTAGTGACAGCTACTGGAGAGCAGGAAAACCTTTGTGGGGGTGGCAGAGGTCCTAGGAGGTCCGTAGTAATATTGGGTAGGTAGAAATATTAATAAATGTTTAAGGTGAGGATAAGAGGTACTGGAGATGGTACCAGAGATCGGAGGCAGAGGTGAACCGGAGGTGGACTGGAGGGTATGGCAGAGGTGCAGGGGGAGGATGGACTGGAGGTGGACTGGAGCTGTGGCGGAGTAGAGCAGAGGTGAGGTGGAGTTGGTATGGATATGACAGCCGCCGTGCAGGCAGGGATGCACACAGCAATTGGGGGAGTGGCATTAGATGTGTAGTGATACATAGAGAAAGGGAAGTTGACCATGGAACAGAAATAGAGAGAAAGAAGAGAAGGGAAGGAGGAGGAACAGGGAGGAATGGGGAGTGGTAGTGGGGGAGTGGAGTAGGGCAGCACAGTGTGGGATGCGGCATGGGGTCAGGTGGGGTATGCCCTGACAATAGGACTCCAAACTATCCTTCTCCCCCACATACAGCTGGTGGAAGAACTCCCAGGATGATTCCCACATCTATCTGCATACTGACGGATCACTGGTGCATGACCAATCTGGCATTAATGGAACAGAGTTTTGAACTCAACACTGAAGTTGCACATTTTCCTTAGCGTAAGGGCTGACTTCTGCCTTACATTAAGCATTCATGACTTTCCCTGTTACAGATCAACCAATTGCCAACATTGATTCGAATGGTTGATTGCAAGTCAAAGTGACCTAATTACTCAACATATGCCCCTAGACAAGTGGGTGAACGAGCAGGCTCCTTGGAAAATTGGAAACATGTCAGTTGCCAATAGGCCTAAACTTTTATAGCCTCCCATCCACTGATTGATGTTGTCAGAGTCTGGAATATCATCAGAGTCGGAAGTACTGTCAGAGTCAGAAGTACTGTCAGAAGATGGATGGAAGATGGATTGGGTTTCTGTCTGAGTTGGGGTCGGAGATTGTGGCAGAGGTCTGTTGGAGTGCACATGCACGGATATGCAGGCGGAAATGTGCAGCATGTCTGGAAGCGCTGTTCAAGGTTAGCAGAGTGGGATCATGGCCTCAGCGACTCAAGTGGAGTGCTGTGCCATTGCTGTTTGTCCATTTGGTCCTTAATTTCATAGGCGGCGAGTAGGAAGTCTCTAGGGGCATTTCAGGTCGATTTTAGACTTAGGGCCTAAAACAAGTATGTACAGGTGCCAGTATATAATGGAGAGGGCGAAAGCACAAGGGAAATGAAGGGGGTCCAAATCAGAACAAAGGCATCCGAACAGGAACAAAGGGATGACAGAAGCGGAGCGGTACCAAAGGTCATAGGGCAGAACCTGTGGTACATCCGAAAGGAGGTAAGGAGGGCAAAGCCCAGAGGGGCAGGAGGGTGAGGTGAAGTGGGGATGATGACTAACTGGCTAGAATGGGAAGAAGCAGCAGTCCAAATAAGGATGAGGGGAAAATGCGAAAGATACATTACAAGCAGCAAAAGTGCCAAAGATGATCCATGGAGCTCGGGGGTTACAGAGCTTACAGAGGTTATGGAGGCAGGGTTGAAAGTCCAAGGAATATTGGCAATGGTGTTTACGTAGTATGAGGTCACCAATGCAATGGACTAAAGCCGAGGTGGAGTCAAAGTCCGAGGTAGGAACTATGATGGAGTCTCAGAGTGAAGGTACGAGCGGTGTCCAAGTACGGGGTATGGGACAGCGGTGGGAGGTCGTAACTTGGTGGAGGGTCGGCAGAAGAGGGTCAGAGGGAAGAGAGAGGAGAGAAGAAAGGGGATGAGGAGAGCGAAGGTGTCAGGTCCGAAGGTGAGTATCGGAGCGGATGGGTGAAGGGTAGGAGGGTGACAGAAGGGTGGAGGTGTCGTGAGGAGGAGTAGGAGGAGGAGTGAGAGGAGTGATGTTCGGTCTGAGATGAGTATTGGAGCAAACAGAGATAGGGTAGGAGAAGGACGGAAGGGTGGAGGTGTCATGAGGGATGAGGGGTGGTGTGGTGTCAGGTGTGGTGTCAGGACTGAAGGTGAATATCGGAATGGATGGTGGTAGGGTAGGACTCCAGAGGTGGTGAAGATGGAGGTCCAGGAGTCAGTTTGGGATTGAGTATGTACAGATATGACAGTGTACATTACACTGCCAATATGAGATTGATAATCACAGATATTGACTTCAGGTGCATCAAGTCAGGGTAGCTTAAAATTGGATGCAATTGGAGTCAAAATAGGGCGAGAATTAGTGAAATTAACATGACAGAGGATGTCTTCAATGTAGCATAACTGGGAGATATAGATTAAGCACCGTGGTCAATCACAAGTGATCTTGAGTCCTAAAAACCAGTTGATCTCACCAAGGTCCTTCATATTGAATGCCTTCATGAGTTGGGCCTTTTGTGGCTGAGTAGTTTGAGGCTGTTAGACAGAATCATGAGATCATCAATGTAGAGCACGATGATACAGAAGATCTTCCCCTTCCCACGCTGAACAAACACATCATGATCAGAGTTGCATTGGAGAAACCTGAGTTTCCCAAACTCCTCTTTCACCTTCTCATACCAGGCTCTGGAAGCCTGCTTCAGCCCATACAAACTTTTCTCTAACTTCCAAATCATGTTGTCCTTCCCATAATCGGTGCAGCCCACTGGTGGCTTCATATAGATAGTGTGTTCTAGGTCACCATTCAAGAATGCGGTTTTAACATCCATCTGATGGACTTCAAGATCGAGCCACACAGCGATAGTGAGTAGAATCCGGATTGAGACCCATTTGACAACAGGTGCAAATGTCTCATCATAGTCGATGTGATAAACTTGACCAAAACCTTTGGCTACAATCCTAGCTTTATAGCACTCGATCGTTCCATCAGCCTTTTTCTTTAATGAAAATACCCAACGACACCTGACGATATTACGAACCTCAACCTCATCAGTTTTAACTGGAACATATGTCCAGGTTTCTTTGAGGGAGAGTAGTTCGTCTTGACAGGCTTCAAGCCATGCATCAGAGTTGGGCCTGTTCATGGCATCATTATAGGTGAGTGGCACTTTGGTTTGTGCTATGTGAGCATGTTCGATGCCCACTGGTTGGGTGTCTACAGGCTGATTGGCCCGATTGTAGGAAGTGACAAAATACCGGTCATCATCATCTCGGATTCGCATATGCCATTCACGTGTTGATCATCGGGGAGCTTCTGGGATCACCTCGTCCTCCACATCTCCCCCTAAGAGTTCATCACCCTGTCCTTCATCCCTGACTTCTACCTCCTTGCCATCATCTGTTATAAAAATGGGGCCTAATTGGCCCATTTCTATAGCGTCCGGGTGCAGGAGAAGGCTGTGACATTGAGAGTGTGTTACAGTTAATGTAACAGAAGTTATAACAGTGGAGTTTACAATAACATGGACAGGAGTGTTTTTGAGTAGTAATTGTTGGTTTAGTTGCTCATATATACATATCACATGACTTTGTACTGTACAGAGCCCATAAGAGGCTAGAAATGGGAAATTCCCATTTCCATAACATCATCTATCCATCAATCTCATCTCCAATCTCCTCTCCTTCTCCCATTCTTTCATCACCATTCCCATTTCCTCTTGCCTCTTCATCCTTATCAACAATGTGCGATGATGGCTCTATGACAGAGGATTCAATCATAATGCGTTCGGGTTTGGGAGACTCCTTGAAGAAATGTACATCGTGAGATTCGTGAACCTTGCAGGCTTCAGGCTTGTAGATCATGAAGGCCTTCTTGCTGACAGCAAGACCCAAGTGGATTCCCATGATAGACCTAGGGGCAAGCTTGTCCTGTTGCTTTTCAGGGATAGCAAGTGTGGCTTTGCCAGGCTGGTCAACCCTCTCTCAGAGACCTTAAGAGGTGGGGTATTTGGCTGAATAAAATAGGCCTAATAGGCCAAAACGAGGCTGTATATCCAAGGATATACAAATCCCAAAGTGTGGCAAACTGGGGAAAGTTGTGCAAACATTCATGTATATCCACTGTGTATATACAGGTGGCACCTGAATACATTTGCCACAGCTGCCGATGTCATGTGGTCCGTTGCCACATGTTACTGCAGAGTTGTCCAAATTTATTGTTGTTATGGAAATGGGAATTTCCCATTTTAGACTCTTATGGGTTCTGTATCACATGATTTGTATAGTAATTAAGTTTAACGAATCAATAATCAACAAAAACCCGCTGCCACACTACCTGTTAAACAACATGTTAAACCATCTGTGAAACCACCTGTAAACCCTCATGTCCAACCCCCTTCCCTATTCCTGCGCCAGAATGGATGAAAATGGGCGCCTCTGGCCCCATTTTGTAACAATTGTTATATTGTTATATCAATCTCTCTCCTCTCAGTTGATGTTGGGTCCCCCGCTTTGCAGGTTGCTTAATGTAGCTTGGGCCACTGCGGGCTGAAGGTGAGACCCTCACTTTTCATATTTCATACGTTCTTCTGTTTGACCATCACACCTCTTGTGTCATATCCGTACAATCCCAACCTCTGCTCCGGGCTCCCGGAACTCCGAACCTGACTTCTGGAGTCCTACTTCCCTTCCATCACCTCCTCCTTGCTGACTCCCAAGAGGTTATCCCACCTCTGGCTCTGACACTACCTTTGGTCCGACTCCGGAACATTCCGGGTCTGACCCCAACCTCGACACCTTCCAGACGAGTACGCAAAACCTATGCTCCCAACTCCGGACCTCCGCTCCGGAATCCCGTTTGCGTCTCTGTCTTCGGAACCTCCGGTCTTAGCTCCGACCTCAGACTTTGACCCCACCTCCGCTTATACCCATTGTATTGGTTAGCTCATTCCATTTAATTACCTTTGCCAATATTCCGGAGTTTAACCTCCGAGTTCGGACTTTCCGGACTTACTCCGGACCTTGCAACTATTGCATTGTCCTATTCAATTCCGCTATTCTCCCTCACTCCTATTTGGGCTGCTGCTTCCTTTCTATTCAGTCAGCTAGCCATTCCCCACTCCCAACCTCCTTCCTTCCTCCTTGGGCCTTGGGCCTTCATTCCTCCTTTGAGAAACACCATTGAGTCAAACCCTTGACCCTCAGTGTCGTTCCTCTTTCCATCTCCCTTTGTCTCCTTTCGTCCTACCCTTGTTCCTTTTGATTCCAGACCCCTCCTTATATACAATGTACCTAGTACCTTGTAACCTCAGTCCGAAATCAACCTGAATTCCCCCCAAGAGACTTTCCCTCTGCTAGATCCGAAATTAGGGACCCCCAGGACAACCAGCAATGGCACAGCGCTCTGCCTGAGTCACTGAGGCTGAGGTCCTTCCATGCTAAGTCTCTGATTCCATTCCGGAGTCGTCCGAATCCGCCTGGTTCTAACATCTTGTGCTTTTAATGTCCTTCACCTCTCCTTATCGCAAGGCAGAGGCGAGAGTATCACCATTGTTTGTCAGGATTCTCCCTGACAAATACTATATCCTGAGTATCATAGTGCTGCAAATTTGCTGCATTGCGCCCTTTCCTGTTGATGACATGGACTCTATGCTTCTGATGCGTGAGCTCCTCTGTCTCCTTCAGTCATCCATATCATCCTGTCGCCTCTGCTTCCCATCACGTTGAAAGAGGGCTCGCAGCTCTCTATGCCAACACAGCTCGTGGGGGACAACTCTCCCTAAACTCCTACTTTCTTGACTAAACTTTGCTATGCTCGATCCTTAAACTCCATGGTGGGTTCTCTGGGATTCCGCAAGGTCTGGGCTCAACTAGTCTACTACCCACTCTGGGCTAGACAGTTGCCCTTATCCTACTGTTGGATTCCACTCACTCACACCCACTCTAGTGCGTCCTAGCACCTTAGAGAATTTTGGGGGAGGGGAGAACTTCTTTTCAAAAATCAGGTATGTACAGGATTATAAAAAATAATTATTTTTAGAAATAATTGATGGTGAATATTGGTACCATATGGCACCTGCATACCTTATTAGGTGAAATAATTGAAAAAGGATCAGTAACAATAAAATAAAATCAATCAATATCTGAAATGATGGCAAAAATATGACAATATAAGAAAATAAGCAATATCTCAACGGATTTATGGAATTAAGAGCCAAAATTGGAAATGAAGCCGGGGATAACTCTCACGCAGCCAATAGGCATTTTTACCAATTCATTAGACGCCGTGGGAACAAGTGAGGCTGGGATTCTGGGTTGCCGCTTGAGATTCCCACGCCCGCACATGCCCGTGACCTGCTGTGCCTAACTTGCCCAACATAGAACTCCGTCCATTCTCCACCAATTGGGACGTTCTTGATATCGTCAGAATCGTACGAATTAGGACTATTTTTAGGTACCAAATTCGTATCGAGTTGTCGCATGAATGGAAGTAGATTTCTGAATGTTGGAAGCGGGTATCCGAGCCGGCTCTGTGCATGGGTGATTATCCCACCTACAATGTCACCATTCTATGCTTAGTGTAAGCTTCAAGTCTATATGGCTGGGATACTGGCAGTCCATCCCCCTGGAATGTCTCAAACATGCCCTCCACAACACCTGTCTCTCCTGGGCTGCATCCCCTCAACATTAAGTACTCTCCTGCATTTAGGTTAAGTCTGGTGGCCAACCAATTTCTTGATATCATGAAGGATTTCAAAGGCGATCCTCACGCTTGGCTGTACACTATTGAATTCCCATGACCAACACTCTCATCTTAACAGGATGCCACTTCTGCAAAGCAACCTGTCAAACTTGCCAGTGTCATTAAAGTTTTGGGTTGAACTGGCTCTCACAGAGGTGTGACCCAGGTCTGCAGATTTCTGCAGCTCATCCGCAGGGCCTAATGTCACCCACAGGTTCATGTTGAGTTGATGGACAAGACGCAATGCTCTATCATTCGAAACATCAAGGTACCAGTTCGTGAGTCAGATGTCCTTGCCCTCTTGGAGTCTGAGTGTGAATTCAGCTCAGTGTGTCCAGTGACTTGCTAGACAGTAACAATATCTGCTGATGATAATTTTCGGCATTGATTTTCTTTTTCAACCCTGTGCATCTATTGAGATTTGCATATTGAAGAGTTTGACCTATGTTCCACTATCAATTCCACATGGGAATGAAGTGCCTTCACATTGATTCCATGCTTGTTGTTGTGTATTGAAGCCGAAGGTAAGCGGGAAAAGTACCATTTGCAGACATACTGTGATTTAGAGTGTGCACATCATTGTATAAACGTATTGTAAAGAGGCTTCCCAAGTCATCAGGTGCATAGCAGCAACCCACTAGGATGTTGCACACTGTTAGAATGGGTGGATTCAGATGACTCCTGTCAGGGCAATAGCCCTGAACCCCGAGTCACATGTAAATTAGATACATATAGTCACGTGGGCAAGTGGGAACCTCCAGGTAACTGCTTACACACCACCGTAAAATACACTATCTTGTATCGCTTACGGCCTTGTGTGCTGAGTGTTAGATACTGATCCGGGGTCGGGCACCGAAGGTCGCTGATGCGGACCGCTAAGGGCCGCGATGGCCACAATGCCTCAGACAAGGCCCGAGGGTAGGGCATTTGGCCTCAGCAACTCTAAAGGGAGTGCTGTGCCCCCTAGTTGTCTCTTGGCCCTCATTTCGAACTTACTGGGGCTGCCTTGTTGGGGTCAGGGCTTGGGGTCGTGGTCAAGTCGATATTAGAGCTAAGGTACAATAAAGTATCATACAGGATATATATAGGAAGACGAAATGAATGGAAGCGGACCTGGGCTGGAGGCCGAAGGGTCCGGAAGCAAACAAGAAGAAGGAGCGGGGTTGGCCGCGTAGCGACCGGCAATGACCGAGGGTCAAAACAAACAATAACAGATAAATAAAGGAAAGAGTGTAGGGCCGCGATAGTGGCGATGGTATCGTAGCGGCGCTGGACTCGGAGTTGGGCCGGAGTCGGGCGTGGGGATGATAGCGGCCCTGTAGGGGCCAAGTGGGCGGGGTAGGGGAGTCGCGCTGGGCACGGTGCCGGAGGCGGACTCAGGGTGGGAAGGTTGGTGCAGCAGCAGGGGAGTTGGCCAAGCATAGGGGAGCCTAGGGGCAAGTGGGGAAGTGAGCAGGGAGTCCTCAGGGAGGATAGGGCTGAGGTCGGGGCTCGCGCTCACACTCGCATAGCGGGAACGGGCTCGGGCGGCATCGGGACGGGCGGCTAATGGGCCGGAATGCACGGCCGTGACACTGAGCCACCCTAAGACCTCACACTTTTTTAAGTGCATGAGGTGTGTTTTACAACACAACCCACAACTCTACAATCTTAACATCTGACTTGGAAGCGCCTATGACGCCTAAACATGCCCGCAAGGTTGCATCTGCAGCGACACTAAAAAGAAACGAGCGGTTTATAAAGAAACCACAATCCCCCATCATGGGAGATTCAAACCAAAAGCCGTCATCAGACGACGACGAGGATCAACATGATCCGGCATTAGCAACCACCTCAGGGCTGGTCCCTGAAGGTTTTAGAAACTTATGTGGAGTAAGTGCGGGGCAAAATACCCCCAGAACTCCACAACATACCGATCTAACCCAAGTGTCATATCCGTGCATACCCGACCCCGACCCGACTTCCGGACCTCCACCCTCTTCACCTCCGGAGTCATAACCTACCGCTGCCTTTCCGATACTCACCTTCGGTCTCGGCAACACACCCCTCCTCTTACCTCTCCGACCCCTTCTCCGTCCGTTCCGATACTCATCTCGGACCGAACATCTCCCTACTCGCCACCCTTCCTACAACTCCGCTCCCCCCTCACCACACCTCCACCCTCCCGTCATCCCCTACGCTATCTCCGTCCGTTCCGATATCCACCTTCGGACCTGACTACTCTTCCTTACCTTCCCCTCTCTCATTCCTCCGCCACCCTTCCGCCAAGTTACGACCATCCACCGCTGTTCCGTACTTCACACTTGGACACCGTTCGTACCTTACTCCGAGCCTCCGTCATAGTCCATACCTCGGACTTTGACTCCACCTCGGTCTTAGTCCATTGCATTGGTGACCTCATACTACGTGAACACCATTGCCAATATTCCTCGGACTTCCAACCCCGCCTCCGTAACCTCCGTAAGCTCCGCAACCCCCGAGCTTCGCGGACCGCCTCCGGCACTCTCGCCGTTTGTAATGTATTTCTCGCAATTCCCCCTCATCCCTATTTGGACTACTGCTTCTTTCTATTCTAGCCAGTTAGTCATCACCCCCACTTCCCCTCATCCTCCTGCCCCTCTGGGCCTCGCCCACTCTACCTCCTTTCGGATGTATCACAGGTCTTGCCCTATGACCTTCGGTACCGCTCCGCTCCCTCTAACCCTTTGTTCCCGTTCGGACGTCTTCGTTCCGATTCGGTCACCCTTTGTTTCTCCTTGTGCTTTTGCCCCTTCCTTATATATCGGCGCTTGTACATACTCGTCTGTTTTCAGTCCGAAATCGACCTGAAATGCCCCCAAGAGACTTCCTGCTCACCTACTGTGAAATTAAGGACCAAATGGACAAACAGCAATGGCACAGCGCTCCGCTTGAGTCGCTGAGGCCAAGGTCCCTCCACGCTAAGTCTCCGATTCCACTCCGGAGTCGTCCGTTTCCGCCCATCTCTAACACCAAGCTGGGGAAGATCCCTCACCTCCTCACAAGGTGATCGACTTGCGCGAAAAACGCGTAAGCACCGAACGATCAGCCCAAAAAGCTGATCGGATAGAGTCGCAGGAAACTCCAGGGCCCCACTATCCCCTGGAGCCCCCCCTCACATCCCCAAGTCAAGCCCCAAAGGCAGACAAAGGGAAACAAAGGGAAGAGCCCCTGCGTCGGCTATCCGAAAAACTACTGGACTTGTTCCAGGTTCCGTCTGAATGGAGGACAGAAAGTGAAGATCAACTTCTTCTCAGGCTGAAAGCCCGAGAAGGCGCGAAAATACACCCTGAGAGCAGGATCTCCCAGAGCATGGAAGCTCCAAAAGAACTTCCGCTGTTTACACTCCCACACACCATGCCAGACAAGGCAAGGTTGCCAACCTCGGAGGAGGTCTCCGAGATAATGAAGAGGAGGTGAACTGAAATGAGGGAGTTCGCTGAGGAAGCCTTACGTAAAAGTAAGGAAAAACCAGCGAACAAACCCCTCTATGAAAGGGAAGCACCCTCCACAACGGCCTCGCCTAAACAAAGCGAGCATGGAGTGTTCACTCCAAGAACCCATTCTGGAACCCCCAGAAGCGGAAATGTCAACTGGGGAGAGTCTCTGCTCGCCCAACCAAACTTCCTCCTGGAAAACCAGGAATCGCGCATAATAAACGTGATAAACTCGATCCAAAAAAAGATCGAGGAAACGAACCATAATAGCACGGCTCGTCTAGAGATAACTCTAGAAAGAATGGCCAACGCAATCGATGCGTTGACTGAAAAAATCAGCGAACAAACAGATTTGCTGAAGGAAATAAATTTCTCACAAAAAAGTGAGGAAACAAATAAACACCCCTGGACCACGGTCCAGGACATAAATAGAACTCGTGAAAAATTCACGAAAAGAACCACCAGTGAAAGCACACTGGAATATCATCAGCAACTCGACAGAGATGCTAAGGAGATCCTTCTCCCAAGGATAGGAGAAGACGATGCCGAAAGAAGGCATCATTCAGAGATTAGGAGGAGAATTGGCACATACCAAAGGTTCGGCCAAACATCCACTTATGACGGACCTCTCAAACAGAGAGGTAACTCATTCACACCCTCTCAAAACAATGAGAGAATAGAAATACAACTTCAGGCGAATTCGCCTGAAACCAAAGAAACGCTGCGAGGAAGATTTCCCCCAGCAAAAACCCCCCCAAAGGAGAGATCTCCATTGGATAGCAGCCCTGCGAAGGCAGGGGAGCAAGAAGAGTACCTGGAGAAATGGTACGAAAAGGCCATAAGAATGGCCAAAGTGAGAATACTCACTCCCTACCCAGAAGGAGTGAAGCCAGAAGCCCTAAAGAATGGGCCGGCATTCCCTGACAAGAAATGGTCAGGGGAGAACGACATGGAATCGTTCTGGCAGTGGTTCACAGAACTACTGGGATTCCTTGCCTCACAAGGATGCAAAGGTCCCCAATTTGACGAAGTCCACCTGGACTGCTTGATTCGTGGATTAGGGGGGCCCACATTCGACCTCGGAATTAGACTCCGAGACGAAACTCTCCTCAGAGGAGATGAGGGCATGTTCCTCGAAGTTCTCAACATATTGATGAGAACCTTCATCAAAGCCTCCGCCACGTTGAACGCAACAAAGAAATACTGCAACGTCAAATACGAAGCGGAAAAAGGCCTAAAACAGTTCTACTTAGAACTGTCAAAAGCAGCGTCCCAGATGGTGACGCCGCCAGACCAGGCGTCCTTCAACGCCAGGTTCCTAAACTACATTCCCCTCGAATGGAAGAGGGAAATGATTGCTCATGATAGAATCAGAGCAGACTTCTCCTCAAATGAGGAGATGTTAAAAGCAATATCTCGTGTAGATGAGATAATTGACGGGCTGAAGATGTCTTCAGCCTACAAATCAGGTTACTATACCCGAACAACTACCACGGCAACCACGAGCCGTGGCAGAGCCCTCCCATCAGGAAAGAAGGCGGAAGAGCTGAAACCCAGATGGAAAGAGGATACATCCTCGAAAAACTCGAGGAAAACTGACCAAAAGTCAGTTCCAATTTGCAGCAAATGCGGCAAAATAGGGCAAACGAAAGATTGCCCAAGACACAATATAACAAGTGATGAAAAACCAAGGTGCATAGCTGCCATGGAGATCGCGAACTCAACGGATGAAGAGTTGAAAGGCTCATCAGATGAGAAACCAGAGAACAACTCTGGTAACTCCGAAGCATCAAGCTTCAAAGTAGAGGACCCATACGAAGGACCTCAATACTCACCCGACTCAGAGGGTGAGGAAGTCAACGTTGGGACCATAAGGATGGGCCCAATGTCAGTTGTCGATCATGATGACATAAATTACAAAATCAAACTGGCTGTAGCACACCAGTTAGAAAACACAGCAGACGAAAAAGTCGCCGAAGCCTTGGTGGAAGCACCAAGAAAAGACGCCTTGGGGAAATACACCAAAGTACCCAAGGAAAACAAGGACAAAGGGGAGAAGGACCAAAAGTCCATCGAAACCCAGTCCCC
Organism: Cantharellus anzutake; assembly: GCF_015039405.1. Lineage (NCBI taxonomy): Eukaryota > Fungi > Basidiomycota > Agaricomycetes > Cantharellales > Hydnaceae > Cantharellus > Cantharellus anzutake. The sequence goes on from NW_024067003.1 coordinate 241,910, forward strand.
CTTGTTTGATGCGAAATTCCGCATCTCAAAAGACGCGGGAAAATACCCCGCAAACAGACCGCTCTCAATGAAGAGAATGCTAACGGCTCACATAAAAATAGCAGGCATAAAAGCCTATGTGCTATTTGATAGTGGAGCCAAAATGGATGCGTTATCGCCGGACTTTGTCCACGCGGTCCACATCCCAATTCTCCAATTGGAGAACCCAGTCGTCCTTCAAATGGGGACGAAAGGAAAAAGATCACAGATCCTGTTCGGAACCAATGTGGACGTTGAGATCAATGGCCATGTAGAAAAACACTACTTCGATGTAATTAACATCGACAGATACGACGCCATCTTCGGTGCCCCCTGGTTAAACAAAAACCAGGTAAGCTTAGACTTCCGGTCCCACAAAGTGAGAACGGTGAACAAGGGCAACATAGACACCCTTGGAATAAGCGAAGACCGTGTGACGAGATCACATGGATGGAAAACTCGAGCAAGAGCCCGAGAACAACCAAAAAAGAAGCCCCCCTGACAGGGAGGCGGGATTGAAACACACCTCAGGGTAATCACAAGAAAATACCCTGAAGGTTGGCCCAATCCTAGTCCAGAAGGACTAGAACTTCCAGACGTACCACACCTGGAAGGTCTCTCCATGAACAACCCCGAGTTCGAAATACTCAGGGAGTGGTGGAGAGAAAAATTTGAAACCGTAATGGCACCAGCGCCATTAGAAATGCCTCCCTTGAGGGAGGTGAACCATCGAATCCCGTTGAAGGATCCGAACAAGAAATTTCGGGAAAACACCCCGAGATGTCCCGCAGCACTGCAGGAAGCACTAGCGACCAAAGTAGATCGCTATGTCAAAGCAGGATGGTGGTATCCTGCGAACAGCGAGCAAGCATGCCTGCTACTGTGCATCCGCAAAGCAGATGGATCTTTGTGCATGGTAATAGACGTGAGGAACCGTAACTCAAACACGATCCTCGACGTCACACCAATGCCAGACATGCGACTGATCCAAGAATCAGTCGCCAGAGCAACATACCGATCCAAGATCGATATGTCGGATGCATACGAACAAATACGCGTGGATCCAGAAGACGTCCATAGGACAACATTCTCCACGCCCCATGGGACGTACAACTCGAACACGATGCAGCAAGGAGACTGCAATGCTCCCTGCACCTTCCAGCACGCACTGACCTGGGAACTACGAGGAGAAGTAGGCAGACGCCTACACGTCTGGTTCAACGACATATTCACCAGCACAAGCTCAGTGGAAAACCACAATAAAGCACTATTGTGGTTATTCACTCACCTAAAAGGGGCGAAATTCTACATAAGCCGGAAAAAATTCCAGCCATTTGCCCCAATCCTAGACGTTCTAGGAAGCCAAGTGGACGAACAGGGCATCCACGCTCAAGTGGATAAAATGGAAAAAATCCGCAACTGGCGAGAGCCAGTAGACCACACAGGAGTCCTAAGATTCCTGGGAATGGTAGAATATCTATCAATATTCATGCCAAACGTCAGCGGTTACACAGGATCACTGCAAACAATCTGCTCAAACAAGCAGACATTCAGGTGGACACCACTCCACCAGAAATGCTTCGACGAAATCAAACGTCTAGCATGCAGGGCTCCGATCCTGAAGCCCGTCCAGTGGAACCCACCAGAAAGCCTCTCAGAAGAAGAGAGGACCAAACTCCACGTCTGGGTCATAACAGATGCATGCCCAGCAGGCATGGGTGCATTAATTGGACAAGGCGAAAGGTGGCAGACTTGCCGCCCGGCCACATTCATGTCCAAAAAGTTCACCAACACACAACGTAGGTACTTCGCCTATGAACTCGAGGCACTGGGTGTCCTCGAAGCACTCATGAGATGGCAAGACGACCTCATGGGAGGCCGTGAATTCACAGTAATCACGGACCACAAAGCTTTGGAATATTTCAAAGCGAAAAACCACAACTCAGGGAGACACCTGAGATGGCAAGCCTTTTTTGCAAGCTTCAATTGCGAAATAAAATACGTGGAAGGCCACAAAAATAAAGTGGCAGATGCACTCTCACGATACTACAACTCGTCAACGGACGAGGATCTGCATTTCGACGATTATGTGTCGGTGGACATCCACCTGGACAAAAATGCAGAAGACATTATCCCCGACAGAATCGAGGAATACGAAGAACTGCTACTAAGCAGTACCCTGAGTAAAAACTCAGAGAGAAAGAGACTCGCAGCGATACACGCGAAAAACACCCTAGAGGAAGCTCTAGGGGGGAGCGATAACCTAGAGGAAACTCTAGGGGGGAGCGCCCAAAATCTGGAAGAAATCATAACTCCAGAAGAGAACCTTCGAAAACAATTCGAAGAAAAAGACCTCATTGAGGCAATAAAATCTGGATACTTGAAAAGCCAGATCCACCGGGAAATCCTAGAGAACCTGGGGAATTTCAAAAACTTCTCCGTAAAAGACGGGCTGATAACCCGACTTGGAGAAGGAGGAACGACCCAAATAGTAGTCCCGAAAGGAAACTACAAAAGGAAGCCCATTTGGGGAATAATCCTCGAGAACATCCACAAAACACTTGGACACCTAGGATCCAAGAAAACAGTGGAAACCCTCCGTCGACACTTCTGGTGGAAGTCGATGAGAAAGGATACCCACAAGTTCTGCAGGTCTTGCGGAACTTGTCAAATGACAAAGAAAAGCACCAGGAGAAATCCCGGAATGCTTCACCCACTCCTGACCCCGGAGACACCATGGTCGTCAATAGCCATGGACTTCACAGGTCCATTCCCAACAAGCTTGGGATATGATTACCTCTGGGTAATCATCTGTAGGTTGACGTCCAACGTCCACCTAATTCCAATAAAGACAACAACAAACACACTAGAACTAGCATTCATATTTCTTCGTGAAGTTGTAAGACTCCATGGTCTACCACACTCGATCATATCAGATCGAGACTCAAAATTCACGTCAAAATTTTGGCACGAACTACACCAAATACTCGGTGTACAGTTGAAATTCACAACTGCATTCCACCTGCAAGGCGACGGCCAAGCGGAAAGAATGATACAAAAAGTAGTACAAATACTACACACGATGGTTAGACCAGACCAACACGACTGGGCAGCGAAACTGTCGATGGCGGAATTCACGATCAATGCAAGCTCGAACACATCGACAGGATTTGCCCCATTCGAATTAATCTATGGCCATATGCCAAAGATGTGCCTAACAGCACCACTCTCGGACTACCCGGGAGTAAATGACTTCGCTCAAAAAGCGAAGGAGAACCTCATGGCAGCACACGACGCGATAATACATAATCGTGCTGCTCAAACAATCCAGGCGAATAAGAAAAGATGCCTGGACCCGCCTTTGAGAAAAGGCGAGCTCGCATACTTATCCATGGATAAGCTGAACCTACCCAAAGGCAGGGCAGGAAAACTAAAGCCCTTATACATAGGGCCTTACGAAATTCTGGAAACATTTCCAGAAACGTCAAACTACATCCTCAAGTCGCCACCACAACTTGAACAACACAGAATCCACCCAAGATTCCATGTATCCTGGCTTGTACCTCACGAGCCGAATGACCAGGAAAGCTTCCCAAATAGGGAAGTAAACATATTCTACGATTTTGGGGAAGACCCCGATCGTGAAGCAGTAGTTCGTGAAATCCTAAACCACGCGTGGGTTCACAACGAACTCTGGTTTCAGGTTAAATGGGAACTAGGGGACACCACATGGGAACCCCTAGGAAATTGCAACGACCTCGTCCACCTGGACAAGTACCTCACCTTACAAAATGTAAGGGAACCAGAAAAACTCCCTATCAAAGAAGACAGGGAACTCTCGGCATCACTACACCCCCAAAAATGGAGGCAGAGGAAGTAAAGCCGAGGGACGATGGCCCACAGCCAAGAGCGTGGGAAAGTTCTGGGCAAGTAACTCGCCCGGACAGCCACACCATGTACTAGAAATCACATGGGCTAGGTGAGTAACCTGCCTAGACCACGTGAACCACAGGCTCATGTGCAAAAGAACACACATCTGTGGCGAATCCCACGCACGCAAGAACGAAAACCCCTCCCACCACCACGAGTAACATAACGACGAAATGTCGTTCTCTGGGGGAGGCAACCCTCGGTTTGATCCAAACAAACCACCGGATATCGAAATACGACAACCCGGGGGGCAAGGCTCCCTGGAACAACAACAACACCAGGTGCAGATAAGCGCCATGGATTACATGATGCACGCAGCACAAATGAGTGCTGTGAACCAACAACCATCCGCATTGCTAACAGGCACCGCATACCCCCAGCCTCCCCAAAGAGGCTTCCAACCATACGTGGTGCAAACTGCACCGATGGCGCAACAAGTGCCATTCCAGGGCAGCATTTGCTGCTGCAGCCCCAGGCATACTCCCCAGGGAACTTCCCTGGCCAGATCAACCCCTGGATTAGCCAATTCAGCCCAGGTCCAACAACACCCCAGCCAAATGCAGGCTGGGAATCAGCTATCGTGTCAGTGGTAGCTGCTCAGACAGGTCAGCTCCGTGAGGAGCTGAAAGAGATGAAGTCCCTTGTAGGAGGGAGACGAGGGAGCGACAGCAGCTCCTCGTCCAGACCATCCAAACGGGCACGGTCTGATAACTCAAGGGTGTCAGAAGACGCCTGCGACCATTGCGCCCACTGGAGGCACGAATACAACAGAGCACAAAGAGATGCTGAGGGCATCTTTGACTCTCTGAAAGACACAGAGAGAGAAGTCGATCTCTGAAAAAGGGAGATCGAATTACTGAAATGCAAGCTCAGAGAGGCACATGCACTGGCAGACCTCGCTGCCAAACCCATCATGATGGGGGCCTCCCAGGTCAGGGGGAGGGGATACGGTTCCGGGCCTCATGAGACGTGACCCCACATGGGGACTAGCGCATCAAGGGGTGGGGCACCAACTATCCTGCCACCCCGTGGGCAGGCGACCCTGTCCGGGTTGCATAAGGGCCCACCCTCAGAGGGGCAAACCCATGTCGAGGGGAAGAGGGAGAGTGGTAGGCAACCGATGGCAGACCCTAAAATGGGGACCACTGCCAGAGGTGGCAGGCCGCTGAGTACCTCAGCACCCTATGGGCAAGCTACCCTGCAGGGAAGTGTCCACATGCTATACGAGACCGCCGAACTCAACGAGTTCGGCAAAGTCGAAGCTCCAGTCGACATAACAATCGACCCCAACTTCCCCATGAGGAGAATAGTGGGGTCAGAAGCGGCACATGACAGCACATACACTTGGTGGACAAGCGTGAGTGGGAAAGAATTCATACACTGGTACGAACAGGCCGAAGCTGCCTTCAAAAGCGGCAAGGTACACAGAACCCTTTGCAAAAAAGCGAAGGAAACCGAGAAATACTTCTTGGGACTCCCAAGTATCGCAAGACTCGCGGAGGAATATAATTCCCCAGAGAATAAGGGAAAAATCTCCTGGGAAAGTCTAGGCAAAGCTGCCTACTTCAAGTCCCAGTTCAAACCACTCAGGACTCCTGAGGAACGTGCCGCAAGAACTGCGGAACGGGAAGCGAAAGCTTCCAAATACCGGGAAAGAGACGCAAGTCTCTGTGCTGGACAACCAGCCCAACGACCATCCTTCCCCACAGGAAGAACGGTAGACCTACCGTACTCTACACCTGAGCCAAGCAGCTCAGGAACACAACAACCTGCTCCCACCCAGGGAGCACCCACTTCGTCAAGCCCACAGCCCAACAATGTAGCCCAGGCTACGTCATCGCATCCGACGCAGCAATCGGATGTCCAGATGAACAACCCGGAGGAAAACCCTCCTCCAGGGCAATGAATCCACCCTTGAGAGAAGGGAAAGTGACACGGTAATACACCATCGAGGTGCCCATGAAAACACCTTCCCCCAACTCGAGGCCCTGCACACAATACTGTATGCGAGGAACCGCAAGTAACAATTGCGGAAATCTCCACTCCGTCAAAAGACCCACATCCACCACCGCTCATGTGTAAACACCACTTACACATGAACCCTCACAGAACAAGTGAGGAACACCAAAGACATACAACCTTTGGGTCGAAATTCATTTTCGACAAACTCCACCATTTTTTCCCTTCTCTCCCTGCGATACCAATGTATCGCCGTTGTAGGAGAAATAACGGCCACACTATGGAAACCCATTATGGAAATATGCCAGATAAATCACAAAAACCTCATACGACAAGTAGATATGAGAAAATAGAAGGACCTGAATTTTAACGAATTTTACGAATTTTTACGAATTATTATGACTATACATGATAAATCGAAAGAAAGAAAAATAGCAAAAATACTTCAAGCTTACTATCAACGAGACGGAATTCTCGGGGGAATTTATAGCAAATACTAAACCAAGAATTAGGACAATCGACCAAGATTTGACTATAAAAATAATCAGAGAACCTCCATGGAAACTACTCTCCCACGTCCGAACACGTAGCCAAGGATGGAAGTACCACGGAACGAAGATTCCTCAGGAACTAATGCAAAAGTCAGAGTTGTGTTTACAATAGGAAATGTAGATGTCCTCCAAATGGAACCAATGAGAGTAATTACAGGGGAAACTACCTATAAACAATGGAGATATGACTAAAACTCCTGCAAAACGAGGACAATGCCTAAAAGGGAAGCGCAAAGATTAACCAGTAACGACCGAGACAAGCTTGATAGCCCATTAGAAAGGAAGGGATCCAATCTTAATCCTCCCAAATTTTCATAATAAAAGGATCATGCGTTAATGAGATATCCAATAACAGGAATAGTGACATCAAAAGTCCGAGCTTAGGGAAAAGACGATGTTTGCGTAGGATCCATAATTAAAACATACAACGAAATTTACACGGAAATTATTAAAAATGGGGAACTATAGTTATGCAAATTTTCAGCCCAAACAGTCCAGCCGTTGTGAAGTTATACCCATGACGGGAATATAGAAATCCGCATCATGTGTAATGACACGTGAGGGTGGCGATGCGCAGGGAACCGGCCATCGGAACCGAGATCCGCACTTCGGCAGATCGCGAAGACCAATTTCCGTCCAAATAAGGAAGAGCCCGGTCAAAACAAAGCACGGAAAGTGCAAAACAACCTTAAATCATGAGGGAAAAATCTGAAATAAATCACAGAAGCCCATGTGAAAGAAGTAAACACCCATGCATATCATAAATCCCGAACAATTAAATGGAAACGGCGCCCGCATACGAACGACTATGGGAATGACGCACGTGATTACCGAATGTGCGCGCAAACTTTTGCTAACTCAACGAATACCAGGAAATAGGACACAACCTTGGTACCATTGGAAAGGTGGGAATAAATGAAAATTTATGATACCAAGAACGTGAGAAAACATCCAGAAATGAATGAGATATAGGGACATGAAGTTAGAAACCTGAAAATGCGTGGGAAAACAGCTTCAAGAGGTCCAGAGTCCTAAATAAAATACATAAAAATATGAAATCTTCAAGGACGACCTACTATAACAACGAACAATACATATGGAGGATTAGGATGTGATAATACAAAAGGGAATCAGGGAATATGAACGAAATTCACGAAAACCACTAAACTACGACGGACCATGGTGGGAATTTTAGGGAACGATATTCTAATGAGGAGGAGAGCTATAACACATTCGTTTGAGTAATTCTTGATTACTAGCAACTTTTTCTTTCAGTTTTAAACCTGAATAATTCACTCATTTACCATTTTAGTCTCATTTTAACTAAATGTCACTAAATAAAAATGGAATAAATCAGCTGAAGGTCTCAGCACAGCCGTACGCATAGTAATGCGAAGTTTGAATTCAGAATCATCGAGTCATAGCAAATTTAATGGTATATATAGGGAATTTGAAATAGGTAACTGCGGCAAATGCAGCGCAGCCAAGTTCCAATTAACCATTAAAATAGCTTAGGTGAGGGAGGACAATAAGAATTCTAGGCGCAGTCTGACTGCAGTAGAACCGCAGTTCAGCGCAGCAAAAGCCCAGTAGAACTATAGCATGAAAATTCCATTTTTATTCAGTTTGAGAAAAATACACTGTAAATAAATCCTGTAAATAGAAGGTAGAGCGTGAAAAAGGAAGGCGACCCAAGGAGTATAAAAGGGAGACCCTTTCTGCGACTTTTCACCCCCCTTAGAGAAGTAAGAAAATAGAGTATTATTTTTCTCAAGCATTTCTGGTTGTCACTCCAGTGCGAAAAAGTGATATACAGTTAAGATTGCCACTGTAGTAAAAGGCAGCAATAAAGGAGAGAAATACAGTGCCCCAAAAAACTGTTGCAATGTTTTGCACTTTTCACTTCACAAGCTTATTGCACCCTGGGAAGGGATCCTAAAATTGCATGAAAATATGAAAATAATGCGCTAGTAGCTCATTAATAGCTCCACCAATTCTCTAATAAATGTGTCCATTTTCGGTAAAATTATTCACTTTACAAAGGACCCATGTCATTGCAACGGTTTTTTGGTGTGCATTTTGGAGACAGGAAAATCACATTAACTAGTATTTAGTATAACTACCTTTTGCCCTAAGTAGTGCCTCAATCCTCCTAGGCATACTCTCGATTAAATCCTGGCAGACACTTGGTCCTATCCTCTCCCACTCCTCCTGAAACTGATCCCACAGCTCATGAACACTACTTGGAGGTTCTTCATACTCCCCAAGCTTCCTCTTTACATGGTTCCATGAATGTTTGATTGGATTAAGGTCTGGGGACTGAGAGGGCCACTCCATGACCCTGATACCATGGTTATTGAACCAGTTCTGGGCCCTTTTGCTGGTGTGTTTTGGGTCATTGTCCTGTTGGAAGAGGATGTGGGCTGGGTTTTGTCATAATAGGAGGGGGTTTGCTGGAAGTCCTCTTCCAGGATTTGGCAGTAGAGCTCTGCATCCATCTTCCCATCAATCTTGCATGCCATTCCAACTCCATCTGATGTCATACATCCTCAAACCATGACAAAACCACCACCAAACTTTTTGTGCCTTGCACCAGCCTGTCTGTAAGAGGTTCATCCCCCCATTTCCACATTTCCTCCCATCTGAGCCCAGGCAATTCACCTTAGTCTCACCAGACCACACCACTCTCTTCCAATCCTCTGGAGTCCACTCTTTGTGGCTGATTGCGAAGTCCATTCTCTCCATCTTATGATGTCTGCTGAGCATGGGCTGCTTCTTCTTCACCACTGCTTTCCAACCAGCCTCCTTTAGTTGCAGACAAACAGCCTCAGTTGAGAGGCTGGTGCTGGTGACTTTTTGAAGAATTTGGGTGACTTGTGCAGCATTGTTGGCTTTACCAGAGTTGATAAGATGCATTGCATGATGGATATTGGTGTCTGACAGTATAGATGGGCAACCACCACTGGGCTTAGGAGTGTCAGGACAATGTTTAGACCAAATATGGGTAACAGTGGAATGGTGGACAGCAGTAATTGATGAGATCTGGTGAGCACTGTGGCCAGAAACAATGAGAGAAAGCACTTGTTCAATTTTCAAAGCAGCCAATTGACACATTCTAGAATTGGGGATTACAGCTTAAAATCCATGTGTATTTATGCTCCAGAAATGTTTATTTGTTTACTAGTGTGTATTATAAACAATATCACATGACCTATCAGATGATATTTCCAGTTTTAGTCCATTCTGGCAGCACACCAAAAAACCGTTGCAATGACATGGGTCCCTTGTGAATTGGATAACTTTACCAAAAATGGACATATTGCTTATGTAATTGGTAGAGTTATGGACAAGATACTAACACATGTTTCACATATTTATTTAAAAATTTAGAACCCTTTCCCATTGCTTAATAAGCTCTTGAAGTCAAAGGTGCAAAACATTGCAACGGTTTTTTGGGGCACTGTATTAAGTAGATATTTCAACAGGAGAGCTGGTTAACACTCCAGATTTCAAAGTGTAAACACAAAACAGTTATTTTGCTACTGTTAAAACAAGCAATAAAATAAGACAAAAATAAAACAAACTCAAGGGACACTCCAGACACAATCCAAATCCATTAACTGATTAGAATCTTTGAAACTTCACCAAGTAGAAGATTAAATCCAAATTAAAACAACGCTACACAGAATTACACCTAGACAAATTAAGAAATTTCAATAAAGATACAGCTCCGCAGGGCTCGGTTTATCTGTAAGTCAATTCCCAGGAACTTTAAAACTAACCCATAAAAATAGAATTAGCCAAAACACTCAGATTGGTACTATATTTACAATAAATAACACTAGTACACTTCCCCATCCTAACTAAAGAACCAGGGAACAGCTTGGTGGTGGTCTCGTTTGAACCTCCCAACTGACCTTCCTTCGTTCTCTCCTTCACCGTTCACTTCAAAGTAACGGCCCACACTCATTCATTCCTTAAACCCCCTCTCTTTTCTTCACTGACATGTACAAAATCGCCCACTTTAAAGTGGCGACAACAAAACACTCATTGATAATTCCAAACTCAATGTAAATCAACTATTAAAACTCTGTTTTATTCACTATCAACCTTGTATGCGTCGCAAATGCAACGCAAGGGGGGAGAATGTCAGGGCAATAGCCCCGAACCCCGAGTCACATGTAAATTAGATACATATAGTCATGTGGGCAAGCGGGAACCTCCGGGTAACTGCTTACACACCACTGTAAAATACACTATCTTGTATCACTTATGGCCTTGTGTGCTGAGCCACCCTAAGACCTCACAACTCCAGAGTGGAATTGGAGACTTAGCGTGGAAGGACCTTGGCCTCAGCAACTCAGGTGGAGTGCTGTGCCATTGCTGGTTGTCCTAGGGGTCCCTAATTTTGGATCTAGCAGAGGGAAAGTCTCTTGGGGGCATTTCAGGTCAATTTCGGACTGAGGTTACAAGTTACTATGTACATTGTATATAAGGAGGGGTCTGGAATCAAAAGGAGCAAGGGCACTCCGAAAGGAGACAAAGGGAGCTGAAAGGAGGAACAACACCGAGGGTCAAGGGTTTGACTCAATGGTGTTTCCCAAAGGAGGAGTGAAGGGCCAAGGCCCAAGGAGGAAGGAGGAGGATGGGAGTGGGGAATGGCTAGCTGACTGAATAGAAAGGAAGCAGCAGCCCAAATAGGAATGAGGGAGAATAGTGGAATTGAATGGAGCAATGCAATAGTTGCAGGGTCCGACATAAGTCCAGAAAGTCCAAACTCAGAAGTCAAACTCCAGAACATTGGCAAAGGTAAATAAATGGAATGAGCTAACCAATACAATGGGTATAAGTGGAGGTGGGGTCAAAGTCCAAGGTCAGAGCTAAAACCAGAGTTCCAAGATGGAGATGTGAATGGGATTCCAGAGTGAAGGTCCAGAGTCAGGAGTGTAGTTGCATACTTGTCTGGAAGGTGTTGAGGTTGAGGTTGGACCCAGAATGTTCTGGAGTCAAACCAAAGGTGGTGTCAGAGCCAGACTCCTTCTCAGTCACTCACATGATTTCTCCAAGGTTTAGCTGCAACTTACATTGCCTCCGAAATCTGTCAAGCGACTGGTACACTTGCAACACGTGTTCCCATGCTAAGTTGTAATTGTCAGGGCACACACCCTGACTAGCCCGAACCCAGACCTCCATCCAGACCCGCATCTGCCCACTGCGCTTCCCACATGCGTGCATGCTCCACGCACTGCATGCTCCAGGCCCGGTTCCTATCCCTTCATGTGACTTCCAGGTATCCCTGGAAGTTTGCTTGATATTGTGGCCACTGTGGGAAGATGAGAAGTTAGCTTCCTTCTCATCTCCTTACCCACAGTAGGCAAGTGTACCTTACCTACTGCTTTATCTATTCATCTCCTTACCCACAGTAGGATTGTGCCCTGGATAGGGCTGGCCAGACCAGAGACTGTGGACCATAGGGGAGGGTCATGGGGACCTGGGAGTCATCCCCTGACAGTAATGAGTTGTACATAGGCTGCAGAATATAATTTTTAGTATTTATGCATGCAGTCATTGCAACCTGTGGAGACTAAGGGAGCACATCCAAGGTTTTGTAGTCAATATCCAGGTGTGCACGAAGTTTAACAGTTTATATATTACTTGGTTCCCAACTGTCATATCCATACATACCTGATCCCGATCCAACTCCTGGACCCCCATCTTCACCACCTCCAGGTTCCTACCCTACCACCATCCATTCTGATATTCACCTTCAGACCTGACACCACTCCTCCTCTCACCCCTCATGCCACCTCCACCCTTCCATCCTTCTCCTACCCTATCTCTGTCCATTCCAATACTCACCTTGGACTGAACACCACTCCTCTCGCCTCCTCTTACTCCTCACGATACCTCCACTCTTCCATCACTCTCCTACCCTTCCCCCATCCGCTCCAATACTCACCTTCGGACCTGACACCTTTCCTCTCCTCCACTCCTCACCCTGCTCCTCTCTTCTCTCTCTTCCCTCTGACCCTCTTTCACCGAACCTCTGCCAAGTTACAACCTTCCGCTGCTGCCCAGTACCCTGTACTCAGACACTGCTTGTACCTTCGCTCCAAGATTCTGTCATAGTTCCAACCTCGGACTTTGACTCCACCTCAGCTTAAGTCCATTGCATTGGTGACCTCATACTATGTAAACACCATTGCCAATATTCCTCAGACTTCTAACCCCACCTCCATAACCTCCATAACCTCCAAGCTCCATGGATCATATTTGGCACTTTCACCATCTGTAATGTATCTTTTGCGTTTTCCCCTCATCCTTATTTGGACTGCTGCTTCTTCCCATTCTAGCCAGTTAGTCATCATCCCACTTCACCTCATCCTCCTGCCCCTCTGGGCTTTGCCCTCCCTATCTCCTTTTGGATGTACCACAGGTTCTAACCTATGACCTTTTGGTGCCACTCTGCTTCTGTCATCCCTTTGTTCCTGTTTGGATGCCTTTGTTCCATTTTGGACCCCCTTTGATTTCCTTGTGCTTTCGTCTCTCTATTATATACAGGCACTTGTACATACTCATTTTGGACCTTCAGTCTAAAATCGACCTGAAATGCCCCCTAGAGACTTCCTGCTCACTGCCTCTGAAATTAAGGACCAAATGGACCAACAGCAATGGCACAGCACTTCGCATGAGTCACTGAGGCCAAGGTCCCTCCTTGCTAAGTCTCTGTCAGGGCACACCCACATGACCCCATGCTGCACCCCGTGCTGTACTGCACTACTGCACTTCCCCCACTATCACTCCCCATCCCTCCTTTCCCATTTTCCCCCTTTCTCTCTATTTCTATTCTATGGTCAATTTCCCTTTCTCCATGTACCACTACATACCTAACCCTGCCCCCCTGATTGCCACACACACCGCGCACACTCCTGCCTACTGAGCAGCCACCTCTGGGATCTCCTGCAGAGACACCCAGGGAGGTGTGGCTGTGTGCAGAGATGATGTGGCTTCCTCCATGTGACCCTAGCCACATGTATATAATAGCACCTGGGGTGAGAACAGAAGAAGCAGCCTTCTTCTCAACTTCCCACTTCAGACTAAGTGGTCAGGGACGCTCACCCTGCAATGGGATTGCCGCTATGCATAGCTGGTATTCATCCCATCGAGTCCCACACACCAGGACCTCGCTGCTTTCAGAGCTGTCCCTGACAGTCTCCAGTTCCCCTCCGGAATCGTCTGCCCTCACCCAGTTCTAACATTGGCCCTTCACTCCTTTGGGAAATACCATTGAGTCAAACCCTTGACCCTCAGTGTTGTTCCTCCTTCCAGCTCCCTTTGTCTCCTTTCAGAGTACCCTTGCTCCTTTTGATTCCAGACCCCTCCTTATATACAATGTACTTAGTAACTTGTAACCTCAGTCCGAAATTGACTTGATTCCCCCTTAAGAGACTTCCCCTCTGCTAGATCTGAAATTAGGGATCCCCAGGACAACCAGCAATGGCACAGCACTCTGCCTGAGTCACTGAGGCCGAGGTCCTTCCACACTAAGTCTCCGATTCCATTCCAGAGTCATCCGAATCTGCCTGATCTAATGGACTGAGGCTGAAATTCACTCTTACCAGTCAAAGTGTTTAACTTGTCACATGACCTTCTATCATACAAGGGTCAAGCGTCCATGCATGTGAGGGTCATTCTTCAGTTGTTGATGATGTCCTGGCAAATTTGGAAAGTGAAATGCCATAGAGTCATGAACCTGGACAACCCCCCCCCCCACCTCTCCAAACAATGCATACAATGCCCTGAAAGCAGGCCTCAACAACAAGCTCCAACTAGACATCATGCTGACAAACCAGAAGAGATATGGCCCTTCCAGCCAAACTGGTCCTCCATACCTGGAGTGGAAACCTACATGAAGAATACAAACTACCAGACAACTAGCTAAACAGTAATTAGGCTTTTAGTGGGTATACCGGACCCCCCATGATCAGGGCCAGTGTCAGGGCCCGGCTGTCAGAGACCAGACTCGAGACGAAGGAATGTCTCCGTAATGGAGGGCTTTGGCCTCAGCGACTTCTGCCAAGAGCGCTGTGCCTAGTGACATGTCCGTGCCCTAACTTACTGACTGGCACTTAGAACCTAGGGGGTAACTCTAGTTGATTTTTCTACTGGGGCGTAACCTATGTACAAGTGGGAGATATATATATGGTTACAGCGGAGACGGTTCCGCAATTGGCGGAGCCGAACGGAGCGGAGCTAACGGGGTTAAGACATTAGCCGACTGAATATTACCGACGAGTCGGTTCGCGGGGTTAGCGGAAAGGCAGGCGTTAACCCAGAAACGGAAAGGAGGGATAGGCCCGAAGGTGGGCTCTGCAGGGCAGGCGAGTGTATTGCCCAGCGGAGGTGGGGGTGCGCTAGCGGACGTCGGAGCTGTCCGGAAGTCTTCGGGGCTCCATACTTAGGGAGGCATAGGTAATAAATTGAAATGAGGGGGTGGTGGCCATCGAGGGGTACCGAGAGGTTTGCAGAATACGGGGGGCTCCGAGGTTGGTGAGAGAGGAGCAGAGTAGAACGGAGGGAACGGAGGGACCAGAAGTCGATGGCCAGGGATGGATATGACACCGGCCCTCGCTCCGTGATGGGCCCAGGGGATCCTCCTAGTCGCTGGGGTATCTAGTCCCAGCCTGAGATCTTCAAACTCACTGAGGGGGCTAGCCCCAGCCTTCACAGGAAATGAGTTGAGAAGAAGGGTAACCTTCTCAACCTCCTGTGAAGCTGCTACAAATGGGAGCTGGGAACTATACAGTTTTTGGCTCTTTGCCGACTTTCCATAATTGGCACCCCCCCCCCCATGGGAAGATTCTGGGTGAGCTGCTCGCCCAGAAAGTTCCCACGGTTGTGGCTGTGATGGTTTCTGGGCGAGTAACTCCCCCAGAACGTTCCCATGGTCTGTATGTGTGCAGGATTGTGGAACAGTGAAGGGAAAAATAGGAGAAAATGGGGGAAGGGTACCTGAGGGTGTGTGGGGTCAGGGGCTGTGCCCTGACAGCCAGGAGTCCCACACAGTGTCATGGCCATGCATTCTGGCCCATTCCTGCTGCACAAGTGTGAGCACAAGCCCCAACCCTCATCCCTATTCTCCTTGAGGACTCCCCACTCACTCCCCACTTGCCCATGGCCCCCCAATGCTAGACCAACTCCCCCACTGCCACACCAACCTCCCCACCCTGAGTCCGCTTCCGGCACCACACCAAGTGTGACTCCTCTACTCCACCCACTTGGCCCTCACTGGGCCACTACCATTCCCACACCCGACTCCAGCCCAACTCTGAGTCCAGCGCTGCTACAATACCACTGTCATATCCCGGAATCCCGACCCCACGCTCTCCCACCACACCACACCTTCCTAACAACTTCACCATCCCCTACACCATAACTCCCCACTCCCCAAGTCACCTTCCTTCCTAACTGTCTTAGCTCTGGCCTGGTTGCAGCACACCAAACCTTGGCCACTCCCATCCCGGAAGCTCGGTCCCAAGTCGGAACATTTGGAGACTCCAGATTTGCTCCGATCTCCCAACAGATCTCCGACATCCTGTGACATACCCCTAAACTGTTCCCCCACCCATTTCATTTATTGGAGTCACCCAACATCCTTCAGATACGTAACTCCACCTTCGGAGCTACCTGCATCCTTCAGTGACCCCACTCATGTCATCACTTATTAGTCACCTTCCATTTATAGCACGACTATCTTCTTCTTTCCATTCAGTCGGCTAACCCCCTCTTACCCATTTCTCGTTCCCATTCATCCTCCGGCCTCTTACTCTGCCCTCCTTGACCCAACACCTCAGTTCCCCATTAAGGATATTGTTCAGGACCTTTCGGTACCATCATTTGGCACCTTTCAGTGTTTTTGTCATATCCATCCACAGCCATCAACTTCCACTACCTCCAAACTCTCCAGACTACATCTGCTCCTTCTTCACTAACCTCGGAGCCCCTGTATTCCACAATCACCTCCGCTTCCCTCGATGGTCACCACCCCCTCTTTTCAATATATTACCTACGCCTCCCTAAGTACAGAGCCCCAAAGGTTTCCAGACAGCTCCAATGTCTGCTAGCACACTCCCACCTCCGCTGGGCAATTCACTTGCTTGCCCTGCAAGCCCACCTTCAGGCCTATCCCTCCTTTCCATTTCTGGGTTATTGCCTACTGTCCTGCTAACCCCATAACCCAACTTGTCGGTAATATTCAATTGGCTAATGTTTAACTCCATTAGCCCCACTCTGCTTGGCCCCACCATTTACGGGCCCACCCTTGTTGTAACTATATATACTAAACTTGTACATAGGTTACACCCCAGTAATAAAATCGACTAGAGTTGACCCCCTTTAGTTCTTGTTGTGTAAGGTGGGTGTCCTAGAACCCAGCTGTGAGTATCAAATATGTATGATTCACAGTGGGTAGGATGATAGTGACCTCCCTGGGTCACGTGACCCCCTACATACATGGACCGTGACCTGACACGTTGCCAGTAAGTTAAATTAGGGCATGGACATGTAACTTGGCACAGCGCTCCTGGAATAAGTTGCTGAGGCCGAAGCCCTCCACCACGGAGACATTCCTTTGTCTCAATCTGGTCTCTGACAGTTTTCTATTATCATTCGGACTTTGACTAAAGTCCTTTCCATTCCTCCATATAAATACCTGTAGATTAGAACCTGTAGTTTTCCCTAGTTCT
This sequence comes from Cantharellus anzutake, assembly GCF_015039405.1. Taxonomy (NCBI): domain Eukaryota; kingdom Fungi; phylum Basidiomycota; class Agaricomycetes; order Cantharellales; family Hydnaceae; genus Cantharellus; species Cantharellus anzutake. The sequence continues at coordinate 259,113 of NW_024067003.1, forward strand.
AATCTCGACTAAAATGTTACCCCAAGTCCCTCTGAGTGAATCCCAACCCCTTTCTACAAGATACCTCAGACCCATGAAATACAAGGACTGACTGAGACGTAACGGAGTGTTAGACACTGGTCCGGGGTCGGCACTGAGGGTCGCTGTTGCAGGCTGCTATAGGTTGCGATGGCCATGATGCCACGAACAAGGCCTGAGGGTAGGGCATTTGGCCTCAGCGACTCTAAAGGAGCGCTGTGCCCCCTAGCTGTCTCTTGGCCCTCATTTCAGACTTACTGGGGTTGCCTTGCTGGGGTCAGGACTTGGGAGTCGTGGTCAAATCAATATTAGAGCTAAGGTACAATAAAGTAGCATACAGGATATATATAGGGAGAAAGAATGAATGGAAGCGGACCCAGGCCAAAGGCCGAAGGGTCTGGAAGCAAACATGAATAAGGAGCGGGGTTGGCTGCACAGCGGCTGGCAATGACTGAGGGTCAAAACAAACAATAACAGATAAATAAAGGAAGGAGCTGTCATGGCCATGCATTCCGGCCTGTTAGCCACCCGTCCCGATGCCGCCCAAGCCCATTCCTGCTATGCAAGTGTGAGCACAAGCCCCAACCTCAGCCCTATCCTCCCTGAGGATTCCCTGCTCACTCCCCTGCTTGCCCCTAGGCTCCCCTGCACCTGGGCGACTCCCCCACAGCCACACCAACCTTCCCACCCTGAGTCCGCCTCTGGCACTGTGCCCAGCACGACTCCTCTACCCTGCCCACTTGGCCCCTACAGGGCCGCTACCATTACTGTGCCCGACTCTGGCCCAACTCCGAGTCTGGCGCCGCTATGATACCATCGCTGCTATCGCAGCCCTACGCTCCTTCCTTTATTTATCTGTTATTGTTTGTTTTGACCCTCGGTCATTGCCAGCCACTGTGTGGCCAACCCCACTCCTTATTCATGTTTGCTTCCGGCCTTCGGCCCGGGTCCGCTTCCATTCATTCCTTCCTCCTATATATAGCCTGTATACTACATTATAGTACTTTAGCTCTAATATCAATTTGACCACGACCTCTAAGTCCTGACCCCAACAAGGCAACCCCAGTAAGTCTGAAATGAGGGCCAAGAGACAGCTAGGGGGCACAGCGCTCCTTTAGAGTCGCTGAGGCCAAATGCCCTACCCTCAGGCCTTGTTCACAGCATCACGGCCATCACGGCCTATAGCAGCCCGCTAACGGCAACCTTCGGTGCCGACCCCGGACCAGTGTCTAACACACAGTGACAAAACATCCAGTGCATAATGCATTTCCTCATGGTGGCAGATCCGGTCTAATCCTACCGGGAACTTGTATTTCCCAAACTAACTCCAAATACATTCATTGTATCGCAAAAGCTACTGGGGTTGGGTTCCACCAAAACAAAAAACAGGGCAATTGGGGGGTAGTGGAGCAGTGGTATGGTGCTGGAACTATCAAATATGCAGTGGTGCACATGCCGGTCGGGTGGGAGCCCCAGTCGAATTGTACCATTTTTCTCAGTACTTGGGCGCCAGATGGGGTGCACGTAGTATCCTGATGAAATGCAAATATGGGCTCGCTAAGACAGACTGGACAAAGGGTGGCAAGGAATTTAACTGGGTGAGATTGGGGTATGGAGTACAAGGTGTGGGCCCATGGTGAGCGCATGGTGTTCTTGTCTAATTGCACCACCGTTTCTCAAGTTGCTCAAGCGCAGGGTTTCAGGTGAATGTGAATACAAGTCCACTAACACGGATTGGATGAAAGGGTAGCATGCAACTGGGGGGTGCAGAAGGTCGAGGGTGGCAGAAGGGTAAAGTTGAGGTTCGTGTCTGATTGCACCGTTTTGCACGTCATGTATGCACTGCTTGGTGCATGATGTCCAGAAAGCTGAACCTGAGTACAAGACCACTAATAGGGATTGGACGAATTGACAGTACACAATCCGGGGCAGGGGTCGTGACAATGTCCACCAAGTGGGATTGTTAGTGCCATTTGATGTTAATAGGCGATGCAAAAAAGTTGGCTGCTGTGCCAGGAATGCCTAACCACAGGCAGTGAGACTTACAGGCCCATGCATGAGTAACGCTGTTGGGTATCGGCCGTGACTCTGACCAAGAGGGGCACCCAAAATTGACTCCTGGCAACTAGCATGCACATGTGATGGAATTTTTCAGAGGACCTCCTGACACGTTTATTTGTTTATAATATCATCACTAATATTCCAAAAATGTAACTAAGTCCGGAGAACTAAACTTTAACTCCTTTTCACAACCTCCTCCCATGTCCACGGTGCAAGAGGTGAAAACTTGTGGTATATGCAAGGAAACCAAAACCATCGACAATTTCAACTACATTCCACATACTGCTGAACTACAAAAAAATTGCCACCACTGCAATGCACACAAGTCCTCCCACAAGAAAAGAGGATGGCAACAAGAGCGGGTGTCCAAGTTCCTGAATGGGGTCATCCCACTCTCTCAATTCTTAAACACGCTTGCTCTAGCTGATGGTGCCGAGGTTTTCCGCCATGACTGCCCACCCAAAACCATAATCCAGGGAGACATCTTACTGCCTCCAAAGGATTTTTCCCCCAACCCAGAACAACCCACATCACCAACGCTTGTGGAGGACCCAAGTGCAAATGATAGAGAATCTTATTTTTGCTTGTATGCAAATTATCTTGCCGGCACAATATCTGAGAAAACTTTATATCAGTGGTGGTGAGCTGGGCTATAACACTAGGCTAAATAGACGACTCACCAATTCCTAGTTATCATGTTCATAAGGGCAGACAAGGGTTCAGTGGGAACCAGCACCAGTATAAGTTCCACTGTGCGCAACTTGCATCCACCCAGAAAATCCACCAAAAGCATGAAGATCCCGAAAAACAGCATGACACCCGACGAATGGACACCTTTGCCTGCCAAGGGTGGCTCACTATTAGTATCGAGGATATTGATGCAAATGCTTATGCCAGTATCCAGATTGTCCACAAACTAAACCATATCCCATATGAGTGGGTAGAAGTCCCAACCAGTGTACGAAAAATGATCGAGGCCGATGATTCCCGAACTTTTGAAGATGTTAGTGCAAATAACAGTTTAGTTTTTATTGGCCAAGGGACTAATTTGTACATACAGATATGGACAAAGATCCTCGCAAACTACCATCCGATCCAGTTCACAAGAAAGTCGGCTTTTGCTATATGGAAATTAGCTGACCAGCACAAGTGGCATCTTGATGATGATCCAGTCACATCGGCACAGAAAGTACTCCAGCATGCTGCAGAGGAGGAAGTTGCCTCAGGGTGGCCGCGAGCATCAATCATACCGATCAAGGGCCAAGATAATTATGAAGCACTTGCGTTTGCGGTCCCTCATATTATTTGGAAATGGGGCTCACGCATTAGGGAGGTTCTGACTGACTCAAGTTGTGAGTAGATCACTTGAATGAATGGCATCAATAAAATTCACATACTGGCAGGGAAGTGTGCTGGTGGGGACTGGGAGCTCTTTGTCCTAATGGGCGAAGTAAGTGGATCTGGGTTACCTCTAGGGTGGCTATTTGTCCGTCCAAAGCGAAAGAACCCACCACTACATGCAAAGCGAGATGTCCTAATCGAATGGTTCAAGTATTTTCGGGAAGAGTGTGATATTTGGCCACACTTCACGCTTTCAGACAAGGACCTCTCAGAAATCAATGCCCTCCATTCAGTTTGGCCCAATGCTGATTATCAGCTATGTTATTGGCATGTACTTCGCGCATTGAGAAAACGACTTGCTATTCGAAAGCGTGCACCTGCCCCATATTCCATAGTCCAAGCACGGAGTCAGTTCGAGTTTATTGACCAATGGTTCATGCCTATTGGACAGAGGCATGGACCCCCAAATATAGATGTGAGTATCAGACTCTCTAGCCGGTATATGGATAGATTGTTGAGGACTTACTATTGTAGCGTGAGCGTGCAGATCAAATAAAAGTTGCACAAGAAACTATTCCCATACTCAGAATTCGCCTCGGAGACTCACTGATTGGGCGCAAGGTGCCTCCTAAACCATCTCTAACACTCAAAATAAAAAGGATGGTGGTGGTGCCAGGAAATCAAGATGTGCAGCTGTTGAGAAGTGAGTTTTACTATTTCGGTGCAAACTTGTATACAAATACTGAACACTCCTGGACCAGATCAGAATGAGGCAACGGATAAGTGTGCTGAGGGTCAAGGAGTCGAGTCAGAGGGTGAGGATGGGTTCTTGTTGGACGAGTTTGAGAAGGCGCTCCCGGTTCTCCAGAATATGGCACGTGTTGATCGAGAAGGGGAGGAAGACGAAAGTAATGAGTTTAATGGGGATGCTGAAGAAAGTGAGCATGATGATGCCCCTTCATATCAGTTGGATGTAGGGGAAAAGCGCATGATGGACCCCAACTATGTGTTTTGTCCGGAGGCTCATCGCCGTCAGATTCTCAGGTTATTCATTCATCATCTGTGCCGACATCCCTTCTTCCCAATGACTTCTGGCTCATTTCAAACCAAGGAAGAAATCCAACGTGCCTCTGTATATCAAATGTATACATTCTGCCGTGAACGTGGCCTTGCCGAGGTTTGGGCATACTTGTGGAACTCTTGGTACTCTTGTTGGGATCTCTGGGCACGCTCATCCAGTGGGACTCATCTTTCACGTGTGCGCACAACAATGATCACCGAAAATCATTGGAAACGTCTCAAGCACGGATATCTTCGGTTCAAAACTCGCTCCCCTCTTGACCAGACAGTATTCATTATCACATACTCGACAATAAATTCCTACATTTATTCATCTAATGTGCTAGAACCCGATTATCGAATTGGACGGAGCCGTGCTCTTACCAGCTGGCAACGTGCCTTCAAGACTGCATGGAATGATTTGTCAAAAAAGCAGCTCAGCAGTCGTGACTATCACACGGATGTTCTCAGCTGGACCTGCCGATGTGGGACACAAGATACACATACTTTTCATCTTTGTAAGCACTTGGTGCACTATTCTAAGAAGCCACCTATGGCGTTCTGGGAAGAAATTCACCGTAGGCGCACTATGCCTTTATATCGGCATTCTCATCTTGGAAACCAAGACCACGGCACAGGGAACACCTCAGACGGCGATGATCAAGACCGTGAAACGACAAGATTGGCGCTCAGTCAATTCATGAACCTGAAGCGCACCCACTCATCCGCAGAACTCGATCCACTGAGTCACATCAGTAAGAAGGTTATATTCATTTTGTCTAGTATACTTGACCTATAATGACCATTTGGACTCCTTTCCAGACCCGAACAGGCATAGACAATGCAGAGGTTGGGCGCCTCCCTGACAATGAGCAACCCATAGACCTTTGGCTCAACGAAGGATCGGATGAGGAAGAAGTGAGTTTAAGATGAATAACTCCATCAAATAAACGCCGACATCTAACTCTCTCCAGATCGCAGATTTACAAGCGCGCTTCGAAAGCATTGGCCGGTCTTTGGTGGAAGCTGGAGAATTGGTCCTTCAGCAGGTGGGGAAGGACCGAGGGATTTGGATGCGAGGAATGACCCACCATGACCTGACGATGAAAGCAATGCCCATTGTCGAAGAATTTTTACGAGTTATGCATAGGGATGAACACAGCGGGGTTGGTCATACTCGGCTCAAGGGTAGGACACGCTGCGCACGCCAAGCCAATCTCGCGACAATGGGTTCACACCATTCAAGTGATTGGGACTGTTCCTCAAATGCCGCAGATTCGTCGTACTACGATTCTGAGGGAGCCTGACTTTTAAGTATATAACTTAAGCGCTTGTTCACCGCGTCAATCAAAATGCTAATTGAAAAAATTGTCGAATTGATTTTTAATGATAACAATAAAATCGGTGGGGGTCCTGTACCCTCGCAGTCATTGTTGGGTGCCCCTCTAGTCTCTAGTATCGGCCGCGTGATGTAATACACCGTTTGGGTAGGAGAGCTGATTGGGGGGTGTATGAATGTCGAGTGTACTACGCGGGATCAGAACGGGAGGTTGGCGTTGCAGAGGGTGGGCCAGAAGACCAAAATAACCGTGATCGCCAGCGGTGTTGAATACAACCTCTGGCCCTCGTCAGTCGGATATCTTCACGGTAACCGTGATTCACTAGCGACGCGCGAAGCACCTCTAGTCGTCTGCGGTTAAAGATGAAGAGAAGAGCCCTCAATGATGTCTAGAAAGTTTTTGTTAGCTGCAACGCCGAGAGCAAACAGGGAGAACACGTACTGGAAATGGAGTTTTGGGGCCGACAGAGCTGGAAAGGATTGTGTGTGGCAACCCTGAGCTGTGGAATGGAGTACGACGTTTACACACGATGTTAAAGCTGGGTGGGATCGATAGATTTTGGGCGCTTACCGGGACGTGTGGACGTAGAGCCGCGATCAGGGGTTGAAGTCGTATCTGTAATGTAATATATGTTATATAGTATAACAATATGACAATAAATTCGGAACACTGGCGTTGATCGACGCGCACATCACGTGCCTCGGCTTTGGCCGGACGACCGTTTGAACTTTGGTTGTATTGGTTCCCACGGTGATGAGTGTGGTCAATGCCGTGGTCACTGCTCCCAGTTGTCGAAAACTTGTCGAAAGCACTACGTATCCATCGAACCGAAAAAACTCGGTGTTAACGTGATCCCCCTGGAATGAGCCAATCAGAGAGCGAGAAGCGGTCGCCCGGCACGACCCGCGCTATTAGAAAAACAAAAAAGGTCGCGGCAGACCATTCATTGGGCGATCCAGTGCCGTGCTGAGCGCTTGTCTCGCTCTGCTCAAACAGGTACACCCCAGGGGGGCTGTACTTGGCCATGCAGCCACCAGCTCAGGGAGCCTGGTTGCATCGTGCTGAGCAGACCTTCTCCATTGTTTTGTGGAAGCTCGAAGCGCCTGCATGACCTTCTCAGTACAGGTATGTATAAGAGATAGCGCCGACGTTATGACTGACTCAGGCCAACTCAGGTCCATAACTACCACTTCCGTGTTACCTGGGATCGTAGCGAACAAACGATCCCAGTCATCGCAAAAACGCAATATGGTGACCATCGCACCTTTCCTCCCGTCGTCTCTCCTTACTACCGGACAAGCAATCCCCAGAAACTCATTCAAGCTCGACGACCCAAACACCCTCTTCGTATACTCGGACGGATCCCGATACAAGGAAGATGGCAAGATAAAAACGGGCTTCGGCGCCATAGGCCACGCATATGGCAAAGTCGTCTAAACCCACCCGCATTGTCATTTATGCAGACAACACTGGTGCACTAAAACGCGTCGTTCAGAGTAAGCCGCGTAAGGCACAGGAGTTAGCCAGGGACTTCAGGAAAACCATGTGCAAAGTCCTAACAGACTTCGAGGAGTCGAAAATCGCACTGCACTGGTGCCCAGGCCACCTCGGTATACCAGGGAACGAGAAAGCCGACCAACTAGCAAAGGAAGGGGCCAAACTCAGACCAGCTTGACCGAACTTTAAATCCCTCTCATACGTAGAAAGTCTACGCAGAGAGAGATGGAAGAAGCCTGGACACACGACGAACACACCGAACCCTCCGAGGTCGGGTTTCTATGCGGCGAACCAGCTAGCACCCAAACTCAGACCCACGAAACGGTTCAGAAAACTCGACCGAAAAACCTTCAGCCGAGTCCTCCAATTTCGAACAGGACACGCCCACATAGGAGAATACTACCACCGCTTCAGCCTCACGTCGGAGAGCAGAGCCTGCCAATGCAGGAAACCGACACAGACGAGGACACACATTCTGACGGAACGCCCCAGGTCGAAGAGACATAAACACCTACTAGGATGCGAACCAGACGAAGTTCAACATGCTAATTGGCAAAGTGAAAGGCATAGAGAGACTCACGTTTTTCATTAAAAAGTTCAAGACAGGCGACAAACGGAAAACCAACGATGACGGACACATGAAAAGGGATACCACTCCCGGCCGCGCGGCACATAGAACAGACGCGGAGTAGGAGATGCTGGGGATAGACGGACAGACATAACTGCTTTTTATTTTATTTCTCACTTTTAACAACACGACAATACCCACGGACACCACAAACCCCGAGGAACAATGACACCCGAAGATACCAACCAGAATATCCATCATGTATAGACATTCCCCCCATGTACGCTACGGTGTCAGGATGGGAAAGCCGCACTGCCACGTCATCACGAGGCCGCGGGGCATTAAGATAGAGTTATCATCATCATCACCAGACGAGCAATCTTCTTGTGAGGTACTCACGAATAGGGCGATTCATTTGTGTTGGAGTGGTAGGCCGGACGAGTTTTCGTACAGCCACATTCCCACGTCCGAGCGACGAACTCGCCCGGACAGCCACCTATTGTTTCGGACTAATCCGTGCCAGGCCACATTCATTTGAATTGAATTCTTTTCCCCTCAGTTCTTCACGCATATCGGCTGAGACTGAGCTTCACGCTTCTAGTCCAGCTCTGAAGTCAATAGTCGCGCATCAACAGTTTGGAGGATTTAGTATTATGTGTTGGAGAAACCGTGTGCTATGGGAAAGAGGCCGGACGAGTTTTCGCACAGCCACATTCCCACATCCGAGTGAGGAACTCGCCCGGACAGCCACCTATTACTTCAGACTAATCCGTGCCAGGCCACGGATATATTCATTCATTTGAATTCATTTCTTTTTCCTCAATTCTTCACGCATATTGGCTGTGACTGAGCTTCACGCTTATAGTCCTCAATTACCGCGCACCAATATTATACCATACAATGTACCCCGAGATCCTAGCAGACCCCTCATTCGCTTACCACAATTATTCCGTCCACGACATGATTCATCGCGCATTCGTTTGAGCCTATGCCATGGATGGAATGAATTTTCTTTTCAACGGGACTCCACGCCTGCCATCATCCCCCATCGGAGGACCGACTGGTATCTCCCTCATGGTTGCAAAGGATACAGGATGCATGGAGCATACAGCGACATCGCTACTGGAACGGATATATGCCAAGTTCCCTGGCCTGGCCTTGCCTGTATCTCCATGATTGGTACGACCCCAAGGAGATCGATCGGCGGCTGAGTTACTTGGCGGATGCACATCTGGACTTCCAGATCAAGCTTATGATGGAAGAACTTTATCGAGAGGATACTGAGGGAGGTTGGCTCAGAGGGTAATACAACGAAAAGAACAGGATGCAATGGGACGGCGCAACACGGGGGAGGAGGTGGGAGGACGACATAAAGGCTGGGAAAAAGCAGCGCGATGCGAGAGCAAGAAGAAACTTAGGTGCCGACGGGTAGTCTGAAGTGCACACGTAAGTTCCGTCCTGCTGCAGCGAAGTAGGATTCGCCAGTCTGGAAGGTGCCGACGCGAAGGCATGAGCGCTGAGAAAGTGGGAAAACACGTAGGCAGGCCTCCAGCCACTTCGTAATAATACTACAAAAGCGGATCAAATGAACAAATAAATTCTGTCAACTCCGCTACAATATCGCTCATGTGCGGGAGACCCGGAACAACGCTTGATGACTAAGCTGCATGCTATCAAAAAACTGTTTGCTTGATATTTGTATATAACGTCTTACCGATCTATATAATTCCCTGCCCCATTGTTCGGAACGGCAATTTGGCATTGTTGGAATGAGATTGGTCTCCTGATATAATTCTTCCTATGAACAAAGACGGCCTAATGGCAATAGGGCTGCTTTGGTGTTCTCATTTCATGAGACTAATCAGGGGGTAGCAATTAATTTGGCCCTGCTGGGCCTTTGATCCGCTGGAAGCGTCACGCTGACTGCTTTCTCCATTCCTACTAGGGCTTGGTTTCCCTGCGTCTCCATCTCAATCCTCGTGATGGCTCGCGTCCAATATGAGGGCAGCGATTCCGAGCTGGATGATTCCATATTATCACCATCCTTTGCCGTCGGAGGTGAAATTAATGGCTCGTCATCGTCTTCTATATCGCCCACTGAAGTCACCATATCAGGTGCTTCTGGGGATATGATGGGCGCTTCGGGCTTGACTCCGTTCCAGTGTCCACATCCGATTTATTGGACAATTTTCTGGGTTTTCTAACGGTTGGATCGACGGGGCGCGAGACCTATGGTGGCGGGTCGCGTTGTGCACACATTTAGCCTCAGTTTGGCACATCTGATTGGTCCGATGGGCTAGCAGCGCTTAGATCTATCTCGCAGCTTTATGGTCGACTCTGATCGGTTTTTGCGATTTGATGGATGATGGGTGGACTCAGTGGTCGTGGCTGCTTCATGCTAGCCCTGTTTACATGATCCTCTGGGTCGTTTTCGCCCTGTTCGGTAATCCGACGGTTCTGTTTTAGGTGTGTTTGCAGGAAACTCTTGTAATTCCATTTAGCCGCATATCTTCCTTAGACGCTCTCGCAGCATACGGTCTTCGTCCTCGTGATCAAGCTTTCTCGCTGTCTAGGTGTGTGTGGCTTAATCGGATCTGGGGTTGGTGGAACTCGCTCGCGTAAGACAGATGTTTCGGCCGACGCTGTGGCGCTGGACCAAAAACGGCCCCAGTCATTTGAAATGCCCCGCTTTGAAGCCCACCTAGCATGGGGTTCAGGCGATCTCGGTGGACCCTGAGTTGTCACATTTGATTGCGCGATACCTGGGACTTCATCCGAGCCAATGGACGATTCACTGGCGTTTGAGCGATTCGATCGGTGAGGAATGAGTTATGTGGTGACGGGCCGCTCCGTGCGAGCCCTTGACGTCAATTTCGGTGGATTTGGAGTTGGATAGGCCGATTTGGTGATTTTCGGTGCGCTTGCCTTATTCTTTCCACTTTCGCACCTTTGTCCCCTCCTATCACCCACATCTCCCCAAACTCGCTCGCTATTGTCGGCCTCAATAAACTCGACCTCGCGCGATTCCATAAGGTGGCACTTCTCCTGGTCACAGAGAACCCAAGCTCCTCGTCTGTGAACCCGATGTGAACTCCCTCTCCGGGCAGCGCTCCCATCCTTTCCTGGAATTTTTCCGGGACGCGGGCATGCACGGTGTATTCGAAAAGTCGGAGAGACGCAAAGTTGGCCTCTTTCTGAAGTAGACCCTACGTGGGGTCTTTTCTCCCTCAGGAGCACGGGTCAGGACTCGGTTCTTGATCCAGGCTGCATGTCGGATGGCGAAATTCCAGAGGTTTTGCGAAAGTTACTTGCCTTTCAGCGCTACTCTGGCATCTTCGAGCATGGATCGGGTGCGATTGTCCAAAGTGCGGCTTGCTCACTCCGCAACACCGTCTTTTGCGGAATGCGTGTTCACGATTTTATGTTTGATCCCTTCTTCGGCAAAGAGTTCCTCAAACGCTTTGGACTCGTACTTTCTGCCACCGTTGGTCCGGAACACTTTGGGTTTTCGGCCAATCTTCTCAGCTCGGCTTTCCACCTCCGGAAGAGCTCTGGGGTCTCATCTTTCGACTTCGTAAAACTGACGCGTGTATAACGGTTGTATTCGTCAGTGAATGTCAGCAAGTGGTCTACCTGAAGCAGCAAAGCCCTCAACTCGCGTTGAAACATGATTGGGACCGCACTTAATACTGTCAGTAGCAACTGAGTTTCGGATTCTGCGCTTCCCTCTATTATCCGCCGTTCCATTCATCACTCAGGTTCATAGTATTAGACCATCTGGCGGGCCTCTGTCTACGTCAAAGTTGAAGGACTTTCATGCTGGTCCGTTGGTTCTAGAGCAGGCGAATGATGGACGATCGACATGGATTACAAGTAATACATGCCCGGGTCTGAGTGGCAGGCGAGTTCAAGCACTACCGAGTGATAAGCATCCATGATGCAGTCGTTAGGAAGCCATTGGTCTGAGAACTAGGATTATTTATTTGTACTGGAAATGATAAATAAATGTACGAAACAAGCTACTCTCAATGCTGGCTGGGTTCCATACTACTGATTAGGCTCTGGACTGCCAACTTCATGCGACGACGAAGCTCTGCCACCTCTCCGGGATAACACGCAGGATTGGCCAAGTTTGCAGCCTGCACCTTGTTAAAATCATTCCGGAAGTCTTCGAACTCCTTGCGGTGAGTCTCTGCATAATGCAGGATGATGGACTTCGCAACACCTGCTGTGTCCTTTCTATCTGGACGTGGGTGGTACATCAACGCCATGAACATCGCGGAAAAGATTTCTTTGGGCTCGGGGTCTCCCCTTATTGGATGCCCAGAGTGCACACGTTCTTGCGAGTCGTGCACGAACGCCGAAAGCAGAGCGGCCACTGTGTCGCACCTATCAGAGGCTCCTTCCCGTTGCGACTGGAGGAGGCGATCCACCCAACTGGAGTGGAAAGACCGTGTCATGCACCGAGAGGAGAGGAAAAACGATCCATGCATGAGTGCCCCAATGCTTGGCTCCTCGTGCACTTCGCATTTCGAGAGCGTGAACACGAAATGAATTTGACCTGGAGCCATAATGCTATCGCCAGACGTCAGGAATGTGAGATCGTCCAAGGGGGAAGAGAGCCTTACAGCGTTTGTCCTGGACAAAGAACGAAATACCCATACCGATATGGGAGGTGGAATAGGTACTCCAAACCGATGGCTCCTCCAAAGTCGATGTCGTCGAACTTCACGATCAAGGGATCTGGATGCATATTCACTGGGAAGAAAAGGAGCTTGTACCCTGCATAGCAGTGCAGGATTGTGCCAACCCCATCCGGATCTTGATGGGGTGCTGTATAAGATCCCGCTGCGGCCAACATCGGAGTCCTCCAAGTCGGGTAATCTTCTGGAAGATGTCCCTCATCCATGCTGTTGAACATGAGGTCGTCAAAAGTGTTGAGGAGGCTGAGAATTTGAAATGAGAAATAAGTACACAAGGCAGGCACCTCCCTACCTTTCCACTGGAAGACGTATAACCCCCTTAAGGTGATGCACCACCAATGGCCGGGACGTCTTCCAATTGGAGATTTCATGTACAACTTTGTCCAGTGGCTCCCATGTGGTCTTCTCGTCGTCCTCACCGGTTCGAGAGTGATCCGAATCTGGAGGGTTGACAGTGCCGGCATGATCTGGTAAAAGTAAAAGTAACTTACTGAAGCATTCGACAACCCCACCTTTGCTCTTGAGGGAGAGGAGGTCGTAGAGATCCAACTTGGGCGTATTTCCAGGGGGGCCAACCATCAGAACCAGGCCCTCGTTGTTGACGATGGATTGGAAAGTACTTGAAGGCATGGTGAAGGCTTCAGCCTCCATCATAGTGCGTGGGCGCCAGTCGGTATCCAATGCCTCAGACTCCAGTAAACGTGAGAGTTTCTTGATGGGCTCCTGGGAATATAAGGGCTGATAGTTGGCCAACCAAAGGGGGAGATGTTTTAAACTCACCGAATCAGGATAGTGGGGGAAGCCGAAGTCGTCCAATACCCATTTGTATGTGTTGTGACTTTCAGTGGAGGTGCATGGGAGACACATTGTGTTGAGGGCCTTTAGATGTATGATGAGAACGAGAGAGGAATCAGTGGGATGCTAGACGCACCTTCAGTCGTGGGGGAAGGTTGTAGGAGGGGGAAGGGGAGGAAAAGGAGGGAGAATGGTAGGAGGGGGAGAGAGAGGAAGAGGAAGGCGGAGCGATGAGTTTAGGCCAGTGTTCTTGGAGGTCCTCAAGATCAGGGATGCGGAACTCAGATATGAAGTTGCGCAAATCACCGTCACCCTCCGGTTCCGGAATAGAGCTCCCCCCCTCAGGGCCTTCCCCGCCAGTCGAGTGTTTCCCCTTCCCTTTCCCAGTGCGGTGTTTGTTCGCTGTCCTGGGCTTTTTGCTCTGCTTGCTGGACTGCTGCTGCTGGGAACGCTTGCAGGATCTTGGGCCCAGTTCTGCAGCAGTCTGTTGATGAGGATTGGGAATGGGGGAGGATGGGGGAGGACTTGCAGCGATCTTGACATGCATCCGTGCATGTTTGAGGACTTCGAAATCCTGTAACACTAGCTGACCTCGCTTACACGTCTCCACTACCACGTGAAGGATGGCACTTTCCATCACCACCTCTGCATCAGACATGGAAGGGAAGCTGGCCCCCTTGCAGATGTGGTTGGCTAACGACGTCCATGTTGGCAGACAGCCAGGTTTCGTCATCGTTGTGCCGATTAAAAGGGTGAGGGGGGAAATGCAGACGGCAAGGGCCAACGGTCCGATTATGGCAGAACTGCAGGCACTTTGTGAGTTAGAGAGTGGCAGGTGGCAAATGCCCTCCTTACCCAGAGGATTTTTTCTCCCATGTGATACTTTCATTCTAGGAAACCGTCATCTCTGAGAAAACGGAAATGATAGCAGCCAGAGAGAGACTTACCAGAAATTCCGAGGAGTCCAGAATGCGACGGAGGCCCCATGCAGCATAGAGAACGTTGGCTGCAATTTGATGCCATCTGGAGGCATCCTGACGCGATTCTGCCTCCTTTAGAAGACTCGCAGCATTGCTGCTGCTGGATGGTTCCTGCGCTGTCTGAGCAGGGACCGAGCTCTGGATGTCATTTTCAAGCGAGTCATCGAAGAACGCGAGACGGGACCGCAGCTTCCAATAGGAGATGTTGCGCTTATGTTCATCAGCCAAAGAGTTTTCTTGTGGACTAATGGGCATGGTGATTGGGGTGGGGTATGCGCCTCTAGGTGAGTGCTGCATCCACATCACTGCCAAGCGAGTCTTAAGGAGTCCGAAGAAGACAGCGTGGAACATCATCCGTGCAGGAGTTCCTCGGAACCTGTTGGATGATTCGAGGGACGGAGAGCGTTCGGACATCCCAGCATATTCTTTGTCTTTCTTCTCTGTAAGGTGCGTGCAATATTCCTGCCACTCATGGATTCCGGATTCGCAAGCATGGACGATTCCGGCGGTTAGCTCTTCCAGTGGAGGGAATGAGACATTTCGATGGCTTTCTAAGTACAGTTTGATTTGGGAAAGTTGTGGAGGCACCCAGTCATGGTCCCAGACGTCAACCGAAGCCATCGAAGACAAACGAGGAAAATGGGAATGCGACAAACACAGTACTACGGTTACTCAGCAGGGCCAGGTTGAACTTTCGATTATGGTCGTGACTCGGGACTTTGTGAACTGCTACGCTTACAGCAAGGTGCAAAAAAATCGACGCGCCCAATGTGAATGAATGTCCGTGCAGGTCATGTGATTATCCACAAATGGCAGAAAATAAATGATGATCGACTTGCAGTTTCCTAAATAGGGTTGGTCACATGATCTGATCGACCATTCATCCAAATCTGTTGCGCCGTTTGTTTTGCACCTTGCTGTAATGGAGGCACGAGATTAATGTGCGCTGTGTTAAATTTCTTGGGATACAAGCGTACGCTGAGGCCAACTCACGTTGTTGATGTTGAGTCTTGCAGCGCTAAGATTTACTTTGTTTCCTTTTTTTGGATCAGTTGTTACTAAAGTCAGTGCGCATTGATAGCGCCTGACTATAAAACACCAATTTTTGGACCTTACGACTTCTCCTCAGTTCACGCATAGCGGACTGAGGTGAGTCTAAGTTTTCTCCTTCACTTATGTGTTTAACAACTTGTATCTAATATTCGTACACCAGCGACAACATCGCTAGGTGAATATTTCCAATATATTTCAAGCTCACGCATAGCGGACTGAGCGACAACATCGCTAGTCCGACATTTCGTCTTATACGCTGGCCTCAGCGTCTCAGTCGTTCTTGGGGTATCTGCCGTGCCCTTTGCTAGGTTTGCCGTCATCTGTACGCATTATTCAATGCCTGATGTACTTATTCCAGGTGGGTTGAAAGGCTTTATTTCCCACGCGAAGCCAAGCTTGTTTGCCTACCCATCTATCACTAAACTAAAAGCTCAAGAGAAATTTAAGTATGGAAATTATCGCAATAGCGTCCATGTCATATATTCCCGGTGATATGAAACGTGAATCGTTGACCAGTGATAGCACTAATTAGCTTGCCCTAGTGTACTTAACTCGCGAACACTAATTCTTATTCTACCACAAGCCGTGAACCTTGATGCTCAATATCTATTGTATTATAATATGGTGGAATATACATGTACCATAACATGGAAATTCGACGAACCACTCGTCCTTCATGAAATCCTTGTTATTCTCTTGTCCCATGACACTCATAGAAGAGGACTGTCGTTCGTTTGCACCGTCCGAGAGTTTCCGGAACCCGTGAGATTAGTTCGCAGTTGGCCATTTTTCGGCTCACACCGCGAACCTGTCTGACACTTGGACCAACTCATTTTCGTTAGCTCATCGTTGTTTACTCCCCAAGACCATGTCGCAAAAAAATCACCCTTCCATGAACCGTGGGGCTGCTGAGGGTGCTCGGGCTTCCAGTGCATTCAAGGGCAGTGGGAGTGTTGGAGACGACAACCTCAACGTCGCGTCCCACCCCCGTCTCTCCTTTCTGGCGCAGCTGAGGTCACGGCGCAGAAACGAGCTACGGATGAATCTGCCGCCTTGCCTGGCCCCTCAATCAATAAGGTTGGCGTGTTTTTACCATAACCTCGCGCGTCGAACTTGGTTCTCAATGTTCATCGTTCACAGCCAATACCTCGTAACTTGGGTTTTACTAAAAAGACGACGTCATCCGCCGCCGGTACTTTGTCAGGCTCAGCTCTTCAGCCTAGCCTCTCCCATTAGCCAGTGGTTGTCCCAGACGCCCCTGATCATGGGTTTGCTGCTTGTGACGGAGTGCAACGACCCTCCTTGCCCAATCGACCCGGGTGGGTTATGGTTGAATTTGAAGGTAGCACTCCAGCGCCTTCGACGCATTCGGAACAACATCCTGTTCTCGATCCTTTTAATTATGATCGTGTCTCTGGTCATTTACAGCGTACTACAGTCCGTTGGCTGCAAGATCAGTGGCCCATGACTGAATCTCGACTAAATCATCTCGAGGACATGATTAAGGAGGAGAATAGACTTTCCGGTGCGTTTGTGTTCGTCTTTTCTTATGTCGCGTTGCTCATCTATTTGTTGGCATTTTTTGGATCGTTCCTTAGTGTCTGTCGACTTATACTGTGTTACAAATTGGCGATTGATTGCGTCGAACAGTATGAAGGCGAAAGTATATCGCTTTCAGGGGTACCCAAAAGGTTTCTCAGCTGCGGATCCATATGATCGGGAAGGTGCTCGCCCCCTCGATGATGGCCATTCATGGAAATACCCCAGGATTGATCCAAATGATTTTGTCGAGAACTCCGTCATCTACCATCTGAACCGTCCCCACTATCCCTACCTGACACGCTATGCTGATGACCCCCCTCTCGATTATCACCATATAATACAAGACGATCGTCGTAATATCGACCCATGGATGCTGAGTCCGGGCCTTCGCCAGAAGCTTGATGATTGGTTCGAGTCCGTCTTCGAATTATACTTGGCCTGGCATCACCTTGTATGCTACACCCAAATTGTCTCCTTTAAGCCTTACTGGCCTATACCGTCCCATCAATTTGCGGCTCTCTATCCCTTTCGTGCCCATGAAGGCCATAATCCAGATCCCCTCCTTCTTGCGAACTTCTGCTGTGGCATATATGAAATGAGAGCTTGGTGTACATACGTTATGTTTACCATGCTTGACGTAGTTCATCGATCTGTCACCCGGCCACTGTTGCATCATCCAGTCGACGAAAATATGATTGGCGCCACCTTCTTCGATGACCTTGATTTGTCTGATCCCAACATATCGACTCTTCATCGTCATGGCGTCCCTATTTTCCAGGTACGGGTGTGGGACGGTCAGAAAACAGCACACAGACCCTCATCTCAAATATACGCACACGCCGCAACAAGCCCCCTAGTCGGGGTGGGGCAGGATGTTAGAGTCAATCTCTTCCTCGAGGAAAGCACATCAAGTATCCGTCGGGCTTTCCCCTGGATTGTCTATCCGTTGACAGAGATGAAAATGAAGCAAAGCCTTACGTGGATTGTTGCAAATGAGCTGGGCCTGTGCACACACCCTCGACCCATTGCCCTCCCTGAAAATACGTTCATGGTGCTCGAAAAATGCTTTGGTAGAGGCGTTAATGTTGAAGCTGTCGCGAAGTCGGACGCTGTCCATCAACCAAGAGGTTTCCGCGCTCAGCCCTCGACTGACCTTCCTCGTCATCCTCCACCTTTTCCCCCGCCACCCGCGCCTCCATTGATCGTAGGAAGTGTAGCTCCACGACCACAACTCCAGCGTTCCGTTACCCACGTTCTCTCCCCCCATTCCAGCGCCTCCTGCCTCAAGTGCCCCTTCAGTTTCCGACAGCAGCTCCAGCAGTTCGGACAGTGGGTGCGAACTTGATATAGATAAAACCATGGCGATGCAGCAGAAATATCCCCAACGGCAGAATGAAAGCAGGCGGGACTATTCGAGGCGAATCTACAAAGAGCTTCAACGAGTGGAAGAAACACGTAATCATCCGGAGGGGCGACTGTTGATAGCTGGTGCGTACCTCGGGAGCGAGATCTGCCTAAAGCGGATATCGGAGGAGCAAGCAAAGCCGACATTGGGAAACAAAGCTGGCAGAGGGGTACGGACAACTACTCTACGTCTGTATCTTGACAGCTCGTGGCCCAGCAAAGCGACGAGCGAGGATGTCCGAAATCCAGTTAAAACAGTGTCGGCAGGGTAGCTTAGCTATACTTCGGGACTCAAAGACTAACTTTGAGGACCTGCCCCCAGATGTTCTGTCTGAGCTTGGCGTCTCACGGCCGCCTGCGATGGAGATTGATGCACCAGGAGGTATGATGGAGCCAGGGGGGCTAACGGGGCCGATGGAGGTGGTACCTTCGACAACCCCAAGCATCGCAGAGCCCTCTATGGGCAGCTCGATGGCGAAGGGGGTGAGGTTGGGCGAAAAGGAGTCGGATCCGCATCTAGGTGGTGGGGAACAACGAACTCGATCGGGATTGGACATGGAGCCGCCAAATACGATGGAGGCTGAAGTAATCCCTATGGATCTTGTTGAACCTCAGCCATCAAGCAAGGTCCAGGTAGGCGGTGCTTCGGAGAGGCCTCAGACGCCGCCGC
Source organism: Cantharellus anzutake (assembly GCF_015039405.1). Classification (NCBI taxonomy): domain Eukaryota; kingdom Fungi; phylum Basidiomycota; class Agaricomycetes; order Cantharellales; family Hydnaceae; genus Cantharellus; species Cantharellus anzutake. The sequence goes on from NW_024067003.1 coordinate 278,144, forward strand.
CATCGAGCTTCATGAAGCGCCCTCGGCCTGCAGTTCGGTCGCCTACATCGCCCCCTACACCCGTCTCCAAGATTGGCCCGTCAGGTTCGAAGTCATTGCTTGAGCGGTTAAATCCGGTAAGGATTTCATTGTCCGCACGTCTCACCTCGGGGCTGAGTATTTCTCAGGACGAAGGAGAAATGAATGTGCTGGGGACTGGGCGTGGCCTGGGTGGGGTGGGGGCCACAGCGCTGGAACGTGGAAGAGGCCGTAGAGGGACTTTTTCGAGTCACCCTGCCTCCGCACGGCCTCATCCGAGAGGGGAACTTCCATATCCACGTCGGGCACGAGCACCACGTCGCCCAGTGTTGCCTGTTCGTGGACGTTCACCATTGCGTTCGCGTTCTCGTTCCCGTTCGCGTTCTCGTTCCCGTTCGCCTTCCCCTTCCAGAAGTCTGCACTCGCGCTCGCCCATGGGAATGCGTTTTTGCTCTCATTCCCGTTATCCTCTCCGTTCTCGCTCCCCTTCTTATTCCCACTCCCGCCTTCGTTCTCGTCCTCGCTCTCGCTCTCGCCCTCGCCCTCGCCCTCGTTCTCGTTCTCGTTCTCGTTCTCGTTCTCGTTCTCGTCCTCGTCCTCGTTCCTACTCTCCTTCACGCACTGAGAGAAGCGATTCCATGATATTGTAACGTGATAGGCCAAGATTTTGCGAAAAGTCCTGACCATTGTGCGATTATTGGAAACAAGACGTTGTCCGTTATCATGTAACTTCGCGGACTGCTACCTTCAGGCCCAGTGGAATAGGATTTTTATCCTGATCTTTTACAGACCGGTTTCACTGTTTGCTGGAGGCGGAACAGAGCCGGATTTTTATCTCATGGTAGACCAGACAAAGTCGCAATTCGGAAGCTAGATGTAAATTTGATTCGTAGCTAGGTATCCTAAGCATACACAATGGATTTTTGTCAGAGTTCGTCTTGTTGGGGAGCGTCTACAGTCAGTGAGTCATCCGTGAAGGCGGTGCGGGCCCAGGAACCGCTCCGGTCAACAATCGCCCATTGAGGATTCGTGGTGCCAATTTGGATGCGACCCACCACTGCGCAGATTGCAGCCAAGTCCACGATTTCAATGTACGACGTCAAACTTCTAAAATAGGTCAGCTCTAGTGTAGCATCGTGTCCCTGGGTATCACAAGTGGTATTAACACCAAAAAGAATGGTTTCGGGCTCGGATATGACGTTTGATGGGATGGTGCAGTGAAGGATATACTCGAGCCGCCCATAGTAGACAGTACGAACAAAATCTTCTTTGGCTCGTGGGCGGTGTGCATTCGCGTCAGCAATCAACTCATACTATCAAATAACATATTGGATTATGTAAACCAGAATTGCGATCACTCACACGGACAAAAGAGGCATCGCGGAAACTCTGCCGACTGCTCATCTGCGCAATGGCCCCTCGAATAAGATCGCCCCCATTACCAATGCGAACTTTCGCCCAGCGCTCCATTATTTGTGGAAGGATGTCCAACCAGGCTCTGATCGAGCCACCGAAAGATGTCGTCAAATGTTTTGCAATCTTCTTTCGAATTGTCAGGTCAGGAGTATGGTTGTGTTTGACGGGGTTGCATTCATATCATGTCTCAGTGGCATCAGCTGAGTTACGTTGTAGCGGTTTACAACCTCAAATAATTGTGCTGCCTGATACGAGGCACGTGAATGGTTGTTTCCGAGATTTGATGGTGGGTAAAAGCGAACCACACCAACGCTCCATGATGAAGGTCCAATTGTTACATGGTGGCCCATTGTTTCGAATGTCATATGGGATATGAAGGAGTGCATGCACAGTGAGGGGGCATGCAGATAAATGCTGAGCCGAAAACTGGTAGTAAATACTAGAAAAGCCACGCAATATATTGTTTCACACACAAAACTCAAGTGATAAAATGAACTCACATTTCATATTCTTTCACATAATCAACGATATCTTGCTCCAACTCATCCAGGTCTTTCTCTGTGAAAGAATATTGAATGGTGCATTTGAGGATTGAATTGAATTTCATGAAATGTTTGTAATATTTGGGGCGGTTGAACCTGTTCCTGAGAACATACGGCACTATGTGAATCATCCAGAAAGCCCAATCTTCAGCTGTGAAGATGTGCTTTTCCATCCAAATGTTTGGGGTATGACATCTGAAGGATGAGGGTACCGTGTCCCCAGCTTGAGCAGTTTCTTGTCCGATTCTTTCCCAGAGAGCTTCGGAAAGCTGATAGCTTTCCTTCCCCTCATCCAAGCCTTTATATTTACCTTGCCATAGTGCAACCAGATTTTTTGAGTGATTTTCTAGGCAAAGATGCATCCAATCATGGGGGAAAGACCTAGTAATTGAAATGGATGGAAGTTCAGTGAGCACACAGTTTCCCTTGATCCCAGACTGTTGTTGGATTTTAGAAAGCTTCGATTTTGAGCCTCTGGAACTGCCTAGGAGGGAAGCGACCTCTGAGAGTGTGTGTTGATAATCAGATTTGGAACGGAGCAAGTTGTCCCGAATATCCCAGTATGTATCACATGTTTTGGGCTGGTCAAGAGGAGGTGTGTGAGGGCATAGTATGTTGTCGCACCATCAAGATTCCTAATTCCCTTAATGTGGCAGACTGAGCATGGGGAAATCCCATTAGGACCCTTAAAATTCAATATGTGCTTCACAGCAACCATATCGCCATGAAAAGAAATCAGATAAGCTTGAAGCTTGAAAGTTTCATTTGAAGTTATATCCAATACCCATTCTCCCAGAGCCAGCTGCTTGCAGTCATCAACAACTGTCTGCAAGAAGGAATTGAAGTCTTTTGGTGCCTTTGGCCCCTGGATTATAGCAAGTGGGATTATATTTGATAGTTTAGTACGTTCCTTGGGTGGCAGGTTGAAGTTGATTGTGATAATGGGCCAGTAAGTCATGCTGCCATCGTGTTGGCATTTAAAGATCTGAAATCCATCCATCATGATCCCCAGTGCAATGTCCCAGTGATCACCGAATAAATAGTGCTGATATCGCTGCCCATCAAGACAAACTTGTTGTTGCTGTAGATGATGGTAGTGGATTCCATGAAAGACATCGTCAATAGTCCCAGTATAGAGCCCCACGGTATTTTAGATGTTCAGCAAAGCTCTTGTTTGTGTAGAGCGCTTTGAGGCGAGGTCCCATTGGGAGATAATGGAAGGTCTTGAAGGGACGACGACAATTTGGTTTGAAGTGTGATTGCTTGCAGTATGGACAAGTATTGAGATTGGCAAGTTCACCAGAAAAACAGCAGCAGCTGTTAATGCAGCAGTCATATGAATGCTCTATGACATGGGAAAGCCTGGAGATGTATGAGTGAAGTTGATGAAGCGACTTCAGTTGAAGGTCTTCAAAGCGTGACTGAATAATGCTATATGTCAAACCAGACATATTGCTGCGAATCATAATGTTGAACATCTTCAGGTTTGTGTAGTCTACACTGGAAAGGGGCTGGTTGTCTGCATTTGTAGGTTAGCTGATGACAAAGTGAGAGAAATTACGACACACAAAATTGGTTATAGCGCCGTAAGTTCATGCCTGCTTTATATTCCTCAACAGCCTCCATCCACTCTTCCAGAGATGCCTGGTTAGGCCCTGAGAATTCCCCCGATCCATCATCACTCTGGGATCCATCATCATTCCGATCATTGCTTCCATTAGCATTAGGAGCAGATGTTAGCACCAAACTGTATTCATAGCTGACTGGAAGCATACAAAATTTTGCAATCATCGTCAAAGTGTGCCATTTCCACTTCTGAGGCCCAGTGCTCATATTTGAATGGATCTTCCCATGGTGAATTCCCCATTGTGTTGAGTTCTGATTCCATAGCAGGATTGAGAGTTCCTTTTTGCCTTTTGTAATAGCTATGGGGAGCCGGACATCCAAAAAGATGTGACCTTTTGACTTCATGGTGTCTGCGAGCCATGCTAGTCGAGTACCTTGGCTTCCAAGCTTTGGTTGTGTCACTTGTGTGGCAATCGCAAACCATAGCTTAAGGCAGTCTCAAAATGTTTGATCAAAGTACCCAGATGTGTCCCACCTCTCAGAGAGCTAAACGGTTGAGTGAGAGGGGAAATTACACCAATGGAAGCTGCAGGCGCTTGAGACATGTTATTTTGGCATATTTGGTTCTGTTTGAGATGAGAACGAATTCAACTTGGACCAAACACAATCTGCCCAGGTGACCAGCCTCTTATGCTCCACCATCGCACCATTTCTCATGCCATTCTGTAACTCAAAAACGCATGATTTCTTCCCTCAGATGTGAAAAAGAACAGCTCGAGAAGGTGCTAGAAGGCAAGTCTCCCTCTATTTTCACATTCAAATGCATCGATCTACGACCGTGTCCTCCAGGCCTCCAGAAGGATGCTGACACGTGTAAGTGCAGTAGCCTCTCTGCATTGGCTACTCTGATATATTTTGTTGCACTCAGTGTGTCAAAACCATGTCCAAGAGCAAATTCCATGGCCACAGGGTCACACGGATCGTCTTAATTGTGGCTTCTGTCTGATGGAGGAACTGAGCATTATGAAAGAAGATATGAACACTGTACGAGTGAGTACTGAGGCCTTCTAATTCACGTGATACTGCAGTGTGACAACCAAATATCAGGAATCCATTCAATCTGCCCTATGCACAAATATTGGGGGGCCATACCTTAAAGGCACGATAAGATACAATGCCATTGACATTGAAATGCTCAAAATAATTCAAGATGAAGTGAGCCTATTTAATCCACTTTCCTCATCATTATAGCACACTGATTATTTGCATCATGCAGATCCTTATCAAGCATGCCTGGATCAAACAGAATTATGAAGAAAGCTGGCCTATTCCAGCACTAATCAAGACAGCAATAGAGAATTGTAAAACAGTTCTTCGACAAAAGGCCAAACAAAAAGGTGATCAATACGCTTGCTGGACCAATGCTAAACAACTATTCCGCTGTCCCATGCAGGTGAAAATGTTAAATGGATCCCAGGACTACAGCGCATAGCTCATCATGTCTCCCAGAATAATACTGCCATAGATAATGTCGCCATCAAGAGTGACACTGAACTGGGCAACTGCGGAAATGACCCCACCAAATCAGACGAAGAATCAGATGACAGCTGCACTAAATTTGATGGGGGCCACACTGAATCAGATGATGACCAAATTGAATCAGATGATTACCATGCTAAGGGTGTGGGAAACCAAGGGATTACTGGAAAAGTGTGAGGGAAAGGTGAGTATCACCAACATTTCCTCTTTATCTGGCATTCATGCAGCAAACCAAATAGGGATGACAAGGATAGGGTCATCCATGACCAGTCTGATGAGACATCGCACCCAAGACAACCATCAGGCCAAGAGTATTTCCTTGATCAATCAATGCATTCACGATGTCCATGCTAACACCTTTGTTCAGAATGCAAAATTCCATCAAGAATCCGCTTGCATCTCCCTTCAAAGAACAAATACATTGATGATGCTCTCATGGATGAAGGTGAGCGAAGTTGACTTGTTCTCAATTTGTTGCAATTTCTAACATCTTGTAGACATCGATCCTCTTTGTCATATCCATCCACAGCCATTGTCCTTCACTACCTCTGGTCCCTCTGGACTACCTCTGCTCCTTCTTCACTAACCTCGGAGCTCCTGTATTCCACAATCACCTCCACTTCCCTCGATGGTCACCACCCCTCTTTTCAATATATTACCTATGCCTCCCTAAGTACAGAGCCCTGAAGGCTTCCAGACAGCTCTGACATCTGCTAGCACACTCCTGCCTCTGCTGGGCAATTCACTCACTTGCCCTGCAAGCCCACCTTTGGGCCTATCCCTCCTTTCCATTTCTGGGTTATTGCCTACCATTCTGCTAACCCCGTAACCCGACTTGTTGGTAATATTCAATCAGCTAATTAACTCCATTAGCTCTGCTCTGCTCAGCCCCGCCATTTACAGGCCCACCCTTGCTGTAACTATATATACTCAACTTGTACATAGGTTACACCTCAGTAATAAAATCGACTGGAGTTGACCCCCTTTTAGTTCTCGTTGCCAGTAAGTAAATTAGGGCACAGACGTGTAACTTGGCACAGCGCTCCTGGCTTGAGTTGCTGAGGCCGAAGCCCTCTGCCATGGAGACAATCCTTCATCTCAATCCGGTCTCTGACACTCTTCCTAAGCGCAAGTAATGCCTGTTTGTGTTCGATGACTAACTCAGACTCTTTTGGGATGGATAGGCCATCGTCGCATAAGCCATCACAGCAACAACATTGATGACAACAACAGCGAGGACAACAATGGCAGCAACAATGATGATAATGGTCAACAAAGTACACATAGTGGAGATGAGACTGAGGACATGCCTACATCTATCGCACTTCAAGCCAAAAGTAAGTCATTGGTCTTCTTTCCATCTGCAGTTCGCCAACTCTCATTGTAGTGCAGCGACCAAAATGCAAGTGTCAGGGACAGCTCTGAAAGCGGCAAAGTCCTGGCATGAGGGACCTGATGGGACAGATGTCGGCTGTGTGTAGCGGTGATCCCATCATGGGGGAGTGTCCCCGACCACTTAGCCTGAAGTGGGAAGTTGAGAAGAAGGCTGCTTCTTCTGTTCCCACCCCAGGTGCTATTATATACATGCGGTCAGGGTCACATGGGGGGAGCCACATCATCTCTGCACACAGCTGGACCTCTCTGGGTGTCTCCACAGGAGATCCTGAAGGTGTGCCGCTCTGTAGGTGGGGATGTGCATGGTGGGTGCAGCGATCAGGGGAGTGGTATTAGGTGTAGAGAAAAGGGAAATCGACCGTGGAATAGAAATAGAGACAAAGAAGGAAAAAGGGAGAGGAGGAATGAGGCATGGTAGCGGGGGGAGTGGAGTAGGGTGGCGCGGTGCTGGGTCAGGTGGGGTGTGCCCTGACAGCAAGTAAATTTTTCACCCACTCGTTCAGCACACTCATTTCGAATAGCTCGTGCCCTTCTGAAAAGAACCACACCTATCGTTGGGGAGAACAGAGTGGAACCCAACAGCACTCGCTTGCAAATCCATGGTAACCGATTGGACAGCAATTGCACTCATGCCAAACTGGGAAAAGAGGCATTCAAGCTTTTCCTTCTTGACTCAATGCTCATGAATAATTTCCAGGTACTCATAGGGATGATCCACTACACAGTGGTAGATGCATGAGTCTGAGGAGCTTGGGTGTGAAAGGAGGCGATGAGGAACAGGGAAAGTGCAGATGTGCGAGCCTGAGGAGCTCCAGTGAGAGATGAGGTAATGCCAACCATTGGTCACTTCATTGTGCCTGACTCACTCCAGGTCTCCCAGGTTAACAGACTTCATGCTTCTTCACATCGTGATCTCGGCCAACATCATGGCTTTTCTTTTCTGCTTATGATTTTCTTGTACCATTTGTTCATTATCTCGATCCTCTGCTACCAGAAGTTGCTCTCCACCTTTCATTCGTTTCATATCCCACAAACAATATTGTAGCACTCATACCAAGCTCAATCCGATTATGTTTGCTGTAGTTAATGATTCGATCTGGGGATTAGTCCACTTCTGGGTTGATGTATTGAGGACCCAATCGTGAATTTATACAGATAAATTGATTAAATCCCCAGCAAGTCAGGATTTTTGGCCATGATTCTGGTCAAATTGGTGACAAAACGGAGATTTATGAATGCTTGGGGTCAAGATAAACTCCTGGTTTATGGGGAAAACTCTGTCCACATTTAACCTGACTTTATCATGGATTCTTTTCTCTCAGCGCACACCATCGCTCTTGCTCTCGTTCTCGTTCTCACCCTAGTCCTCGCTCTCGTCCTCATTCTTTTTCTGGTTCCCAGCCTCCATGCAGGTCTCAGTCTCGTGCTCGCCCATGTTCTAGCCCCCACCCCCACAGCAGTCCAGCAAGGCATCCACAGGAGCAGCAATTCACTAGTGGGTTGCCTTCCTTGGCCCCCTTTGTACAGATTCCCACACACAAGTGGTACAAGATTGAAATCTCCACTCAATGCTGGGTTGCAACACTGCTGCATCACCTCGAGCCAGCAAGCCTTGCTGCTCAGTATTGGTTGCATAGTGTTTGGGGCATTAAAGCAAACATTCTTAGACCTTCCTTTAGGAAGGATTTGCAAGGGAATAGCACTACTCATGTGTGGAGACACATGTTCTTGCTGAAGGAATCCATCCTCATGGATTCTTTCAAGCAGTTTATTTTCGCCACAGGCCATTTCTTTGATGATCACACCAGCAGCATACCTCTCCTGGATGTGAAGGGGATCGCAGCTTTCGCTTCCATTGACGACTTGGTCTGCACCTCGTGTGCCTTCAAGCATGCTGTTGACAAATATGAGCTAGCTCTACTTCATCAATTAGCCCCTCCTCCACTTCGTCATGAGGTGATCCCCGATGTCTTGCTGGACTATTGGAGCTACCCACCCATTGCTGCCAGTCCTCATCAAGTCCTTCAGAGGCAGACACTTCAATCTTATTCATTCACATGCCATGGCTTTCAGAGTGCATTGCCACGTTGCCAAATGAACAGCAGACAATCCAGCTCCGGCGTTTTGAGATGATATGTTGCGCTATTCAGTTGTACTACAGTGCTGCTATTGATCGTAACACATTCGGCAGCATCAACTTTGTGGCAGAAATTTGGCTGGTTGAAAGTGGTGAAATGAATGCTCTCATTCAGTGTATTGCTACATGGTGAGGGAATATCATACAGAGGTCACTATTGGCAGTCATGGATCGGAGAAAGAGGAGCTTCGATTCAAAAAAGGAATTTGGACTTTGCAGATTGATGCTGAGTGCTCTGTTGGCGAGTTCTTGAGACCTTTGGGCATGTAATCCTGTTTTTTATTATACATAAATTTCCTTCCATTCTTGGCAATCATGTTTGTGCATATTTGTTTAGTTCAGTGCCAAGAATGTTTCCACATCATTCCACATCACACTGGCTTGGTTGAACAAGGTATGCAAGCTGCAGCATCATCACTAAGGATGTGCTAAGCCATATTTCAGACTATCATTGCAGCTTTGTTCTAGGCCTTCATTTCAGGGATTCTCGGCCACGTCTTTGACATTGTCATTGAATGACTGAGTTTTCTTGTTCAACCCTCCTTTTCAGCCTTATTCTCTTAGAGGCATTTGGCGTGTGTTTACAACATTGGGCATTGTAAAACAGGATCACTTCTCCCTCATATTGTTAGTTTGAAGAGTCTGACAGCACAGCGTTCAACATTTGTGGTGGCAAATACTTCTCCTCAGAATTCATCCAATTTGTAAAAGAATCTTGCACAAGAAGACAAACCCCCATACACAGAACAGTGTGGCTGAATAGGACATTAGTGTCAGGGGACGGACCCCGGGTCCCCATGACTCCTCTCTACAGTCCACAGTCTGGCCTGTAAACACAGCCCATCTCAGGGCATAGCTACTGTGGGTAAGAAAGTGATATAAACAAAGGGGCAAGTAGATACACTTGCCTACTGTGGGTAAGAAAGTGAGAAGAAGGTTAACTTCTCACTTTCCCACAGTGGCCCCAATATGGCGAAAACTTCCGGGGATACCCGGAAGTCACATGAGGTGGGATCCGGGGTCGGATCATGCAGCACGCAGAGCGTGCGGTGCAGGAAGTGTGTGGGAAGTGGAGTGGGTCCGGATGCGGGTCTGGGTCCGGGCTAAGTCAGGGTATGTGCCCTGACAATTAGTAACCATGTTGATTGCGATGTTGGAAGGTGTCAAGTCTCTGGTGGGACGTACCATGTGGCTGTATGCACTCCGTCATTCTACCCTCATTAAAAACATCATTCCCCACTCCATGTTACCCGATGGCGTATCCCCTCATGAACTCTGGACTGGTAACAAGCTGTCCATATCCACTATCTGCACTTTTGGCTGCAAAGCCTCAGTAGCCATTCCCAAGAGACAATGCAACAAGCTGGAGAGTCAGTCCACTGCTGGCATACACCTTGGCCAAGCGATTGGTAAGAAAGCCTTCCTCATCTACAACCCGAAAAAATTTGGAATCTTGTGATGTCCACTTCTTTGAGCAAGTGGGCAAGGATTCTGAGCATGTCACATTTGAGGTCCCTGATGGGGACCCTGCAATGCACATGGTAGATCGAGAAGGAAGCAGGGATGAGAGTGCGAGTGAGGTTGAGGTTGAGATGGATGATGAAGGAGAGGGTACGTGTCAGAGACCAGATCGAGATGAAGGAATGTCTCCATGGCGGAGGGCTTCGGCCTCAGCGACTTATGCCAGGAGCGCTGTGCCAAGTTACACGTCTGTGCCCTAATTTACTTACTGGCAACGAGAACTAAAGGGGGTCAACTCTAGTCAATTTTATTACTGAGGTGTAACCTATGTACAGTTGAGTATATATAGTTACAGCGAGGGTGGGCCCATAAATGGCAGGGCCGAGCGGAGTGGAGCTGACGGAGTTAAACATTAGCTGATTGAATATTACCGAAAAGTCAGGTTATGGGGTTAGTGGAATGGCAAGCAATAACCCAGAAATGGAAAGGAGGGATAGGCCCGAAGGTGGGCTTGCAGGGCAAGCGAGTGAATTGCCCAGTGGAGGTGGGAGTGTGCTAGCAGACGTCGGAGCTGTCTGGAAGCCTTCGGGGCTCTGTACTTAGGGAGGTGTAGGTAATAAATTGAAAAGAGGGGGTGGTGACCATCAGGGATACCGAGGTGATTGTGGAATATGGGAGCTCCAAGGTTAGTGAAGGAGCAGAGGTAGTCCGGAGAGATTGGAGGTAGTGGAAGTTGATGGGGCTGTGGATGAATATGACAGTATCCCCTTCTTAGGCCTGAACCCTTGAAGGCCCAGAATTAGTAAGGTGAGGGGAGCTGTACTTACAGAAAGAAGAAAAATGAAAACGGAAGTGAGGAGTGGAGAGAAAGGGAGAGATAGGAGAGGAATTGGGGTTCCTAAGGAGCTTTGGGACCAGGCTTGTCTGGGTACCGAGAGTGGAATGCTTTGACGAGGTTGGAGGTGTGATTGAGTTCGCCGGAAAGGAGCCATTGTGTCTCCTCATCGGTCCCTTTATAGCCTAGCCACTTGACCGGGTAGAGCAACTTGTTGCATCTATGTCGGTCGATCTTGGAGTTGAGTATCTCTTCGATCTTGAACTCGAACTCGCCTTCGATTTCTATGGGAGGCAGAGGCAGCTGGTGGCGGTTCGGAATGACGTTTGGGATGGAGGGTTTGATCTGCGAGACATGGAATACTGGGTGAATGGCTCACATGTTTTCCAGCAGGTGGAGAGTGAGGGAGTGGGTTCCAATGTGGGCAATGATCTTGAATGGGCCGAGGTTTTTTTTCAGAGAGCTTTTTGGAAGGTTGGGTGGAGCAGAAATACTTGGCCTTTACATAGACTGAAGTTCCTACCCCAAAAGCTGGGGCAGGACTCCAATGGGAGTCTGCCGGGCCCTGATAACGGATCTGAGCAAGGTGCATTTCCTTGCAGAGGAAGTGATGGAGGGAGTTGAGATCTACAGAGTACTCCTGGGCATGTACTGATGTTAGGTCTCGCTCCAGGTGAACGGTGATGTTTGGATGGTAGCCTTTGTTGGCGAAGAATGGAGAGACACCTGTGGTGGCATTCGGAGCATTGTTGTATGCGAACTCCACGAGAGGTAGGGGTCTGGACCAATTGTCCTGCTGGTAGTTACTGTAGATGCACAGGTACTGCTCGAGTGTCTGGTTCATCCGTTTGGTCTGTCTGTCTCCTTCTGGATGATAACTGGAGGTGAAGTGGAGGTGGATGTCAAGGGCCTTACCAAGTGAATGGAAGAAATGAGAAACAAACTCCGGACCCCTGTGGGAGGTGATGTGGGAAGGAACCCTGTGCTTGGAGAACACATGGAGGAGGAAGAGCTTGGCCAGTTCTGGAGAGGTGATGGTATCGTGGGTAGGAATGAAAATGCACTGTTTGGACAGGTGGTCCATGATGACCAAGATGGAAGTGAATCCGGAAGAGGAGGGTAGCTGTTCAATGAAATCCATGGAGATGGAGTTCCAAGGACATTCAGGGATGGGGAGTTGTTTGAGTAAGCTGTAAGGCTTATGACGGGGGACTTTGGCACAGGCACAAGAAGTACAGGAGGAGATGTAGCTCTTGACGAAGTTATGGATGCCTGGCCAGGTATACTCATGACGTACTAGATCCAGAGTCTGGTTTTGACCAAGTGTCCAGAAAGTTGGTGGTCGTGTTTGTCTCGCAAAATGCGGAGATGAAGATCATTGGAATCCGGAACATAGATGCGGTTGTCCAGCCTTAACAGGCCTTCGGCATCAATGGACCAGCGGGAATTGGGGAGGTTGGGGGAAGTGAGATGAGAAGAGATTGTGGTATCAGAGGAGAGGGAGGCTAGAATGTCCTGATGGAGAGCCTCTGTGTCAACGAGTACAGCTGCTGTGGCAGCTAGAAATGTGGCTCGTAAGGACACAGTGAGCTGCTCCAAAGTGAAGACCGGTCAGAAGTTCTGTGGATTGATGCAAGCGTAGTCCATATCTCCTTCTTTGGGATAGATGTCCCAGCATCTAGTCAACGCATCTGGTTTCACTCTGAGTCTTCTGGGACGGAATTGGACAGTCATGTGGAACTGGGAGAGGAACTCTGACCAGTGGGCTTGCCGCTGGGTCAAGAGTTTGGTGGTGGAAAAATACTTGAGGTTCTTGTGGTCAGTAACGATGTTGATTGGAGTCCCTGAACCTTCAAGGTAGTGATGCCACAATTGGAATGCATCGTGGATGGCAAGCAGTTCCTTATCATGGGTGTCGTAATTGAGCTCCAGCACCGAGAGTGTTCTAGAGTGGAAAGTGATGGGGCGAATCTCTCTGTCATCACAACAGATGGACAGGATTCCGGAGATTGCGTAATTGGAGGTGTCAGTTTCGACAATGAGGGGGGCATCGGGTACCCAGTGAGTCAGGGTAGGAGCAGAAGTGAAGGCTTCTTTCAAGGTGTTGAAAGCAGAGCGACAGTCGTCAGAGAATAGCCAGGGGGCTCCTTTGCATGTAAGGTGTGTCAAGGGGACCACGATGTCGGAGTATTGGTGGATGAAACACCAATAGAAGTTAGTGAAGCCAAGGAAGGACTGGACATCCTTGACTTTACGAGGCTCAGGCCAATCTTGGATGGCTTTAACCTTCTCGATGGACATGGTGAGTCCGGAGGGAGAAAGGCAGTATCCGAGATATTCTGTGGTGTCCGTATGAAATTCACATTTCTTCGGATTGGTGTATAGGCTGTGTTTGCGGAGTCTCCTAAGAACTTCTTGGACATGCTCCTGATGTGAAGCCATGTCTTCCAAGTAGGTAAGGATGTCGTCTAGGTAGACTACCACAGAAACGTCCAAGAGGTCGGCAAAGATCGTGTTGACAAATCGCTGGAAGGCTGCAGGTGCATTCATGAGACCGAATGGCATGACGAGCCACTTGTAAGAACCATAGCGCATGCAGAAGGAAGTCTCCCATTCGTCACCTGCTGCAATGTGAACCAGGTGGTAAGCATGCCGGAGGTTGAGTCTGGTATAGACTGTGGCATGGCTAGGGGCATCAAGGAGGTCTGAAATGTGGGGAAGTGGGTAGTGATCCTTTTTGGTGATCTTGTTCAGCCCTCAGAAGTCAATGCAAAGATGGAGGGATCCATCCCTGGCCATTGACTTCCGATCCCTCCAATCCCTCTGGTGTACCTCCGCTCCTTCTCCACTAACCTTGGAGCTGGCCTCAGACTTCTTATTGTCCTTTGGAGGCTTGCTAACAGAAGTGGAGTTGAAAGAGGAGGAGGAAGGAATGGGGTCGGAACGAGAAGCGGTGGTGGACTTGTCGAAAACATTAGAGGAGGAGGGTTTCGCGTGACATGTCACTTCGGATTTACGCTCCCAATAGTGTGCATTGAAAGTTTGCGACAAGGTGTGAAGTTCTGAAAGAGTAGAAGGTTTACCTACTCTGGCAATATCGTCCTTGATACATTCTGGCAATCCATTATAGAACAAATGATGGAGCACAGCTTCCCCATAACCATGAAGTTGAGAGGCATGTTGGTTGAACTCGATGACATACTTATTGATGTGGTGTCCATCCTGTGTTAGAACAGGCAGATTCGGACGACTCCGGAGTGGAATCGGAGACTTATCATGGGAGGACCTCGGCCTCAGCAACTCAGGTGGAGTGCTGTGCCATTGCTGTTTGTCCATTTGGTCCTTAATTTCACAGTAGGCGAGCAGGAAGTCTCTAGGGGGCATTTCAGGTCGGTTTCGGACTAAGCCTCCAACGAGTATGTACAAGCGCCGATATATATAATGGAGGGGGCGAAAGCACAAGGAAATAAAGGGGAACTGAATTGGAACGAAGGCATCCGAATGGGAACAAAGGGATGACAGAAGTGGAGTGGTACCGAAGGTCATAAGGCAGAACCTGTGATATGTCCGAAAGGAGGTAAGGAGGGCGAGGCCCAGAGGGGCAGGAGGATGAGGGGAAGTGGGGATGATGACCAACCGGCTAGAATGGGAAGAAGCAGCAGTCCAAATAGGGGTGAGGGGAAAACGTGAGAGATACATTACAAGTGGCGAAAGTGCCGAAGATGATCCATGAAGCTCGGAGGTTGCGGAGGTTACGGAGGCAGGGTTGAAAGTCCGAGGAATATTGGCAATGGTGTTTATGTAGTATGAGGTCACCAATGCAATGGACTAAGACCGAGGTGGAGTCACAGTCTGAGGTAGGAGCTATGACGGAGTCTCAGGGCTAAAGTATGAGCGGTGTCCGAGTACAGGGTATGGGACAGTGGCAGAAGGTCGTAACTAGGCAGGAGGCCAACAGAAGAGGGCCAGAGGGAAGAGAGAGGGAGGAGGAATGTCAGGGCAATAGCCCTGAACCCCAAGCCACATGTAATTAGATACATATAGTCACTGTCATATCCGTGCATACCCGACCCCGACCCGACTTCCGGACCTCCACCCTCTTCACCTCCGGAGTCATAACCTACCGCTGCCGTTCCGATACTCACCTTCGGTCCGGGCAACACACCTCCTCCTTACCTCTCCGACCTTACCTCTGTCCGCTCCGATACTCATCTCGGACCGAACACCGCCCCTCACACCACCCTCCTACTACTCCGCTCCCCCTTCACAACACCTCCACCCTCCCGTCATCCCCTACGCTTCCCCCGTCCGTTCTGATACTCACCTTTAGACCTGACTACTCTCCTTTCCGCCACTCCTTCTTCCTTACCCTTCCCCTCTCTCCTCCCTCTGTTACTCCTCCACCACCCTTCCGCCAAGTTACGACCTTCCACTGCTGTTCCATACTTCGCACTCGGACACCGCTCGTACCTTACTCCGAGCCTCTGTCATAGTCCCTACCTTGGACTTTGACTCCACCTCGGTCTTAGTCCATTGCATTGGTAACCTCATACTACGTAAACACCATTGCCAATATCCCTCAGACTTTCAACCCCGCCTCTGTAACCTCCATAAGCTCCGCAACCCCCGAGCTTCACGGATTGCCTTCGGCACTCTCGCCGCTTGTAATGTATTTCTCGCGTTTTCCCCTCACCCCTATTTGGACTACTGCTTCTTCCTATTCTAGCCAGTTAGTCATCATCCCCACTTCCCCTCATCCTCCTGCCCCTCTGGGCCTCGCCCTTCCTACCTCCTTTCAGATGTATCACAGGTCCTGCCTTATGACCTTCGGTACCGCTCCGCTCCTTCTACCCTTTGTTCCCGTTCGGACGTCTTCATTCCGATTCAGTTACCCTTTGTTCTCCTTGTGCTTTTGCCCCTTCCATTATATATATCGGCGCTTGTACATACTTGTTTTGGTTTAGTCCGAAATCGACATGAACTCCCCCAAGAGACTTTCCCTCTGCTAGATCCGAAATTAGGGACCCCTAGGACAACCAGCAATGGCACAGCGCTCCACCTGAGTCGCTGAGGCCGAGGTCCTTCCATGCTAAGTCTCCGATTCCACTCCGAAGTCGTCCGAATCCACACGTTTTAACAGTCACATGGGTAAGCGGGAACCTCCGGGTAACTGCTTACACACCACCATAAAATACACATACTTGTATCACTTATGGCTGTCAGAGACCAGATTCGAGACGAAGGAATGTCTCCGTAGCGGAGGGCTTCGGCCTCAGCGACTTCTGCCAAGAGCGCTGTGCCTAGTGACACGTCCATGCCCTAACTTACTGACTGGCAATTAGAACCTAGGGGGGGTAACTCTAGTTGATTTTACTACTGGGGTGTAACCTATGTACAAGTGGGATATATATATGGTTACAGCGAAGACGGGTCCGCAATTGGCGGAGCCGAACGGAGCGGAGCTAACGGAGTTTAAACATTAGCCGACTGAATATTACCGACGAGTCGGGTCGCGGGGTTAGTGGAAAGGCAGGCGTTAACCCAGAAACGGAAAGGAGGGATAGGCCCGAAGGTGGGCTCTGCAGGGCAGGCGAGTGTATTGCCCAGCGGAGGCGGGGGTGCGCTAGCGGATGTCGGAGCTGTCCGGAAGTCTTCGGGGCTCCATACTTAGGGAGGCATAGGTAATAAATTGAAATGAGGGGGTGGTGACCATCGAGGGGTACCGAGAGGATTGCAGAATACAGGGGCTCCGAGGTTAGTGAGGGAGGAGCGGAGTTAGACTGGAGGGATCGGAGGAACTGGAAGTCGATGGCCGGGGATGGATATGACAATGGCCCTGTGTGCTGAGCTACCCAGAGACCTCACAAGGAAGGAGGAGAGGTGAGGTGTCAGGTCCGAAGGTGAGTATCGGAGTGGACGGCAGAAGAGTAGGAGGATGACGGAAGGGTGGAGGTGTTGTGAGGAGGGAGCGGAGGAGTAGGAGGAGGAGTAGTAGGAGGGTGGCGAGAGGGGTGGTGTTCGGTCCGAGGTGGGTATTGGAGCAGATGGAGATAGGACAGGAGAGTGATGGAGGAGTGGAGGTGGCATGGGAGGTGAAGGGAGGTGTGGTGCCAGGACCGAAGGTGAATATCGGAATGGACAGTGGTAGGGTAGGACTCCGGAGGTGGTGAAGGAGGAGGTCTGGAAGTCAGGTCGGGATCTGGTATGCACTGATATGACATCCTTCATGTCCAGGGTCATTAGTTGAACTTCGGCATCACCCACAGGATCATGAGGACCGAAGTTGGTTTGAAGTTCATTGACGAACTCTTGATAGTTATTCATCCATCGTGGATGAAGTGTAGAATTTTGATCGAATAATAGATCCAGCTCAAACCAATTGAGGGCCATCCCCTTGAGGTAGGACTGCGTGAAGATGACCTTAGCATGGTCACTAGCACAAGCGAGGGGACGGTCCTGGAAATTGAGTTCGCATTGGACCAGAAATACTCGGAGTTCTCGGGGATCTTTCCCATCGAACTGTTCGGGCTCACGGACCTTGGTCCGGACAGCAGAGGATGGTGGTGATGGTGGACGTTGTAAGCGGGCTAGGGATCTAACCCACTAGGAAAACAGGAAAGGACAGGGACCGGATTGGTATCCAGCAGGTCAGGGAAAAGGTGGTAATGGTAATTTGGTATGGTCCGGTGTGGTACGGTGCGTGGTGTACTCCAATCAATCTCTCACCCCACCTCTCTGGGTGACACTAAGGCGAGGACTGATCCAGAGGTCTTCTTAGTCGTCTTCTATGTTGTACTACTCCCTACTAGCTTGGGAGGGGCAAACTCGGTGGTTTCTAGTCCAAGGGGAAAAGTAGATACATCCTCATGTACAGGTATATATGAGAAATGATCAAATAAAAATGATAAAAAATATCCGATGTGCCCCATGTGCTTAGGTGGATCATATGGGCAACAAACAATATCGGAAAAAAGAAGGGAAAACAATAATCAAGAAAACAATAAAGCAATAAATGATTTCCAGCCAAAAAATATCCAACTCTATCCATCGCCAATGAACTCCCGCTAATCATGGATCCTAATACTCCTAAATGACGCGTTTCCAACGGTACCAATATCGTCCAAATCGGTGCAGTGGTTGCTGAGATAAGTGAAATCCAGTGTGAGTGTGGCCACGCTGCTGGGTGGGCATGGGAATTTGGTCTGTGGGGACTGGAAATGTGTCTGAAAAATGGGGAAAAATCGTGAAAGAGTAGGAATGGTATATGAAGACGTGTGTGATGTGTTTCGTGAAGTGGGGGTGTGCAGGGATGGGGAAATCGCGATATTCGGTTCGTTTGTGCAGTACCGGCTGTGCCTGCCTACGACGTCTGGTGTGATGAGCCAAGCTGGCGATGGCTTGGGCTAATTGTGCAATAGCCACGTTGGGGATGGGTTTGGCATCGTCGGTGGTTGGGACAGTGGGGATGGGAGGATCAGCAGGAGGAGGGTCGACGAAGTCGGGGACCTCGGAACCGAGTCCAAAGAAGTGAATGGGGTCTATGGGTTGTTCCATGGTGTCTCCGAAGTCGGAATCTGCAACTGGTGATCGATTCCTAATGGGACACATGATCGGAGTCGATGGGAGAGGGGTTTCTAGATTAGAAAAGCTACAAAACTCAACTGGGTTTCTTGCCAATCGACTAGGACCAGGCTGTGAGGGTTCTGGGGATGGTGAGGCAGAGTTGGGAACTAATGTGCATAGTTGCGAACGAGTGCGAGGGGCTTTTGGTGCCATACAAGACATGTACTAGTCAGGGAGTAATAAAATACTGTCACAGACCAGGTTGAGATGAAGGAGTGTCTCTGTGGCGGAGGGCTTCGGCCTCAGCGACTTATGCCAGGAGTGCTGTGCCAAGTAACACGTCCGTGCCCTAACTTACTAAACTGGCAACCAGAACTGAAGGGGGGTAAACTCTAGTTGATTTTATCACTGAGGTGTAACCTATGTACAAGTTGGGTATATATAGTTACAATGAGGGCGGGCCTGCAAATGGCAGAGTGGAGCTAACAGGTTAGACATTAGCCAATTGAATATTACTGATGAGTCAGGTTATGGGTTTAATGGAATGGTAGGTGTTAACCCAAAACAGAATGGAGGGATAGGCCTGAAGGTGGGCTTGCAGGGCAAGTGAGTGTATTGCCCAGCGGAGGTGGGAGTGTGCTAGTGGACATCGGAGCTGTCTGGAAGCCTTCGGGGCTCTGTACTTAGGGAGGCATAGGTAATAAATTGAAAGGAGGGGGTGGTGACCATCGAGGGGTACCGAGGGGATTGCGGAATACGGGAGCTCCGAGGTTAGTGAAGAAGGAGCGGAGGTAGACCGGAGGGCTCAGAGGGAGTGGAAGTCGATGGCCAGGGATGGATATGACAGAGATAACTCTAGAAAGAATGGCCAACACAATCAACACGTTGACTGACAAAATCAGTGAGCAGACGGACTTGCTGAAGGAGATAAACTTCTCACAAAATAGTGAGGAAACAAAAAAATACCCGAAGATGATGCTGAAAGAAGGCACCATTCAGAAATCAGGAGAATTGGCATGTACCAAAGGTTCAGCCAAACATCCACCTTCAACAAACCTCAAACAGAGAGGTAACACAACCACACTCTCTCAAAACAATGAGAGAATCCAGATACAACTTCAGGCGAGTTCACCCGAAACCAAAGAAATGCTGCAAGGAAGATTCCCCCCAGCGAAAACCCCCCCAAAGGAGAGATCTCCATTGGATAGTGACTGTCATATCCATACATACTCGATCCCGAACCGACTCCCGGACCTCCATCTTCACCACCTCTGGAGTCCTACCCTACTGCTGTCTGTTCCGATATTCACCTTCGGACCCGACACCTTTCCTCTCCTCCACTCCTCACCCCTTTCCTCTCTCCTCTCTCTTCCCTCTGACCCTCTTCCGCCGACCCTCCACCATGTTACAATCTTCCACCGCTGTCCCGCACCCTGTACTCAAACACCGCTAGTACCTTCACTCCAAGACTCCATCATAGTTCCTACCTCGGACTTTGACCCCACCTCGGCTTTAGTCCATTGCATTGGTGACCTCATACTACGTAAACACCATTGCCAATATTCCTCAGACTTTCAACCCCGCCTCCATAACCTCCGTAAGCTCCACAACCTCTGAGCTCCACGGATCATCTTCAGCACTTTCGCTGCTTGTAATGTATCTTTCGCATTTTCCCCTCATCCCTATTTGGACTGCTGCTTCTTCCCATTCTAGCCAGTTAGTCATCATCCCCACTTCCCTCATCCTCCTGCCCCTCTGGGCTTCGCCCTGCTTACCTCCTTTCGGTTGTACCACAGGTTCTGCCCTATGACCTTTGGTACCACTCCACTTCTGTCATCCCTTTGTTCCCGTTCAGATGCCGTTGTTCCAATTCGGACCCCCTTTGTTTCCCTTGTGCTTTTGCCCTCTCCATTATATATATCGGCACTTGTACATACTCGTTTTAGGCCTTTAGTCTAAAATCGACTTGAAATGCCCCCTAGAGACTTCCTGCTTGCCTCCTATGAAATTAAGGACCAAATGGACAAACAGCAATGGCACAGTGCTCCGCTTGAGTCGCTGAGGCCAAGGTCCCTCCTTGCTAAGTCTCCGGTCCCCCTCCAGAATTGTCTGCCCTCGCCCAGTTCTAACAGCGACCCCGTGAAGGCAGGGGAGCAAGAGGAGTACCTGGAGAAATGGTGCCAAAGTGAGAATACTCACTCCCTACCCAGAGGGAGTGAAGCCTGAAGCTCTAAAAAATGGACCAGCTTTCCCTGACAAGAAATGGTCAGGGGAGAACGACATGGAATCGTTCTGGCAGTGGTTCACAGAACTACTGGGATTCCTCACCTCATGAGGATGCAAAGGTCCCCAATTCAACAAAGTCCATCTGGACTGCCTGATTCGCAGATTAGGGGGACCCGCATTTGACCTCGGAATAAGACTCCAAGATGAAACTCTCCTCAGAGGAGATGAGGGGATGTCCCTCAAAGTTCTCAACATACTGATGAGAACCTTCATCAAAGCCTCTGCCATGTTGAACATGACAAAGAAGTACTGCAATGTTAAATATGAAGTGGAAAAAGGCTTAAAACAGTTCTACTTAGAACTGTCTAAAGCAGTGTCCCAGATGGTGATGCTGCCAGACCAGGCATCTTTTAATGCCAGGTTTCTAAACAACATTCCCCTCGAATGGAAGAGGGAAATGATCGCTCATGACAGAATCAGAGCAGACTTCTCCTCAAATGAGGAGATGTTACAAGCAATATCTCATGTAGACAAGATAATCAATGGGCTGAAGATGTCTTCAGCCTACAAATTGGGATATTATACCCGAACAACCACCATGGCAACCACAGGCCATGGTAGAGCCCTCCCATCAGGAAAGAAGGCTGAAGAGCCAAAATCCATGGAAAGAGGATACATCCTTGAAAAATTCACCAAAAGTGAGTCCCAATTTGTGGCAAATGTGGCAAAATACAGCAAACAAAAGATGGGCCAAAACACAATGCAACAAGCGATGAAAAACCAAGGCACATAGCTGCCATGGAGATCGCGAACACATCAGAAGAAGAATCGGAAGACTCATCAGACACAAAACCAGAGGACAACTCTGGTGACTCCGGAGCATCAAGCTTCGAAGTGGAGGACCCATACAAGGGACCTCAATACTCACCCAACTCAGAGGGTGAGGAAATTAACGTTGGGACCATGAGGATGGGCCCAATGTCAGTTGTCGATTACAATGACATAAATTATAAAATCAAACTGGCTGTAGCGTGCAAGTTAGAAAACATGGCAGATGAGAAAGTCGCTGAAGCCTTGGTGGAAGCACCAAGAGATGCCTTGGGGAAATACACCAAAGTACCCAAGGAAAACAAGGAGAAAGGGAAGAAGGACCAAAAGTCCATCAAAACCCAGACCCCCTTGTTTGATGTGAAATTCCACATCTCAAAGACACAGGAAAATACCCCGCAAACAGACCACTCTCAACAAAGAGAATGCTGATGGCCCATATAAAAATAGCAGGGGTAAAAGCCTATGTGCCATTTGACAGTGGAGCTGAAATGGATGCTATATCACCGGACTTCGTCTGCACGGTCCATATCCCAATTCTCCAATTGGAGGTCCCAGTCATCCTTCAAATGGGGACGAAAGGAACAAGATCACAGATCCTGTTTGGAACAAACATGGACATTGAGATCAATGGCCACATAGAAAAACACTACTTCGATGTAATTAACATCGATAGATACAACACCATATTTGGCACCCCCTGGTTAAACAAAAACCAGGTTTAGACTTCTGGTCCCACAAAGTGAGAATGGTAAACAAGGGTAACATAGATACCCTTGGAGTCAGTGAAGACCATGTGACAAGATCACATGGATGGAAAACTCAAGCAAGAGCTCAAGAACAGCCAAAAAAGAAGCCCCCCTGACAGGGAGGCGAGACAAAAACACACCTCAGGGTAATAAAAAGAAAGTACCCTGAAGGTTGGCCCAATCCTAGTCCAGAAGGACTGGAACTTCCAGATGTACCACATCTGGAAGGACTCTCCATGAACAGCCCTGAGTTTGAAATACTCAGGGAGTGGTGGAGAGAGAAATTTGAAACTGTAATGGTGCCAGTGCCATTAGAGATGCCTCCCTTAAGGGAGGTGAACCATCGAATCCCACTAAAGGATCTGAACAAGAAATTTTGGGAAAACACCCCGAGATGTCCTGCAGCACTGCAGGAAGCACTAGCGACCAAAATAGATCGCTATGTAAAAGCAGGATGGTGGTATCCCACAAGCAGTGAGTGAGCATGCCTGCTACTGTGCATCTGCAAAGCAGATGGATCTCTGCACATGGTAATCGATGCAAGGAACCGTAATTCAAACACGATTCTCAATGTCACACCAATGCCAGACATGTGACTGATTTAAGAATCAGTCACCAGAGCAACATACTGATCCAAGATTGATATGTTGGATGTGTATGAACAAATACGTGTAGTGTCATATCCATCCCCGGCCATCGACTTCTGGTCCCTCTGTTCCCTCCGTTCTACTCCGCTCCTCTCTCACCAACCTCGGAGCCCCCCGTATTCCGCAAACCTCTCGGTACCCCTCGATGGCCACCACCCCCTCATTTCAATTTATTACCTATGCCTCCCTAAGTACGGAGCCCCGAAGACTTCCGGACAGCTCTGACGTCCGCTAGCGCACCCCCGCCTCTGCTGAGCAATACACTCGCCTGCCCTGCAGAGCCCACCTTCGGGCCTATCCCTCCTTTCCGTTTCTGGGTTAACGCCTGCCTTTCTGCTAACCCCGCGAACCGACTCGTTGGTAATATTCAGTCGGCTAATGTTTTAACCCCGTTAGCTCCGCTCCATTTGGCTCCGCCAATTGCGGAACTGTCTCCGCTGTAACCATATATATATCTCCCACTTGTACATAGGTTACGCCCCAGTAGAAAAATCAACTAGAGTTACCCCCCTAGGTTCTAAGTGCCAGTCAGTAAGTTAGGGCACGGACGTGTCACTAGGCACAGCGCTCTTGGCAGAAGTCGCTGAGGCCAAAGCCCTCCGTTACGGAGACATTCCTTCGTCTCGAGTCTGGTCTCTGACATGTAGATCCAGACAACATCCATAGGACGACATTCTCTATGCCCCACAGGACATACAACTCAAACACAATGCAGCAAGGAGACTGCAACACTCCCTGTACTTTCCAGCACATGTTGACCTGGGAACTATGAGGAGAAGTAGGCAGATGCCTACACGCCTGGTTTGACAACATATTCACCAGCACAAGCTCGGTGGAGAACCACAATGGAGCATTATTGTGGTTGTTCACTTGCCTCAAGGGGGCAAAGTTTTATATAAGCTGGAAGAAATTCCAGCCACTCGCTCCAATCCTAGACATTCTAGGAAGCTGCATGGACGAACAAGGCATCCATGCTCAAGTGGATAAAATGGAAAAAATCTGCAACTAGCGAGAGCCAGTAGACCACACAGGAGTCCTAAGATTCCTTGGAATGGTAGAATATCTATCGATATTCATGCCGAACGTCAGTGGCTACACAGGGCCACTGCAAACAATCTGCTCAAACAAGCAGACATTCAGGTGGACACCACTCCACCGGAAATGCTTTGACGAGATCAAACATCTAGCATGCAGGGCTCTGATCCTGAAGCCTGTCCAGTGGAATCCACCGGAAATGGGTGTACTAATTGGACAAGGTGAAAAGTGGCACCGGCCACATTCATGTCCAAAAAGTTCACCAACACACAATGTAGGTACTTTGCCTACGAGCTCGAGGCACTGGGCGTCCTTGAGGCACTCATGAGATGGCAAGACGATCTCATGGGAGGCCATGAATTCACAGTAATCATGGACCACAAAGCTTTGGAATATTTCAAAGCGAAAAACAACAACTCAGGTAGACACCTGAGATGGCAAGCCTTCTTCGCAAGCTTTAATTGCGAAATAAAATATGTGGAAGGCCACAAGAACAAAGTGGCAGATGCACTTTCACGGTACTATGACTCATCAACTGATGAGGATCTGCATTTCGATGACTACATGTCAGTGGATATCCATCTGGATAAAAATGCAGAAGATATTATCCCCGACAGAATCAAGGAATACGAAGAACTGCTGCTAAGCAGTACCCTGAGCAAAAACTCAGAGAAAAAGAGACTCGCAGCAATACATGCAAGAAATACCCTAGAGGAAGCTCTAGGGGGGAGCGCCCAAAACCTGGAAGCTAATTCCAGAAGAGAACCTTTGAAAACAATTCAAAGGAAAAGACCTCATTGAGGCAATAGAATCTGGATACTCACAAAGCCAGATCCACTGGGAAATCCTAGAGAACCCAGGGAATTTCAAAAACTTCTCCATAAAAGATGGACTGATAACCCGACTTGGAGAAGGAGGAACGACCCAAATAGTAGTCCTGAAAGGGAACTATGTAAGGAAGTCCATTTGAGGAATAATCCTTGAAAACATCCACAAAACACTTGGACACTTAGGATCCAAGAAAACAGTGGAAACCCTCCATCGATACTTCTGGTGGAAGTCAATGAGGAAGGACACCCACAAGTTCTGCAGGTCTTGTGGAACTTGTCAAACAACAAAGAAAAGCACCAGGAGAAATCCCGGACTGCTTCACCCACTCCCGACCCTGGAAACACCATGGTCATCAATAGCCATGGACTTCACAGGTCCATTCCCAACAAGCTTGGGATATGATTACCTCTGGGGAATCATCTGCAGGTTGATGTCCAACGTCCACCTAATTCCAATAAAAACAACAACGAACGCACTAGAACTAGCATTTGTATTCCTTTGCGAAGTTGTAAGACTTCATGGTCTACCACACTCAATCATATCAGATCGAGACTTGAAATTCACATCAAAATTTTGGCATGAACTACACCGAATACTCGGTGTGCAGTTGAAATTCACAACTGCATTCCACCCACAAGGCAATGGCCAAGCAGAAAGAATGATACAAAAAGTAGTACAGATACTATGCACGATGGTCAGACCAGATCAATGTGACTGGGCAGTGAAGCTGTTGATGGCAGAATTCGCGATCAATGCGAGCTCGAACACATCAACAGGATTTGACCCATTCAAATTAATCTATGGCCACATGCCAAAGATGTGCCTAACAGCACCACCCTCGGACTTGGGAGTAAACAACTTTGCCCAAAAGGTGAAGGAAAACCTTATGGCAGCACACAACGCGATAATACACAATCACGTTGCTCAAATAATCCAGGCAAATAAGAAAAGATGCCTGGACCCGCCTTTGAGAAAAGGTGAGCTTGCATACTTATCCACAGATAAGCTGAACCTACCCAAAGGGAAGGCAAACTAAAGCCCCTGTATATAGGGCCTTATGAAATTCTGGAAACATTCCCAGAGATGTCAAACTACATCCTCAAGTTGCCACCACAACTTGAACAATGTGGAATCCACCCAAGATTTCACATATCCCAGCTCGCGCCTCACAAGCTGAATGACCAAGAAACCTTCCCAAATAGGGAAGTAAACATATTTTACGATTTCAGGGAAGACCACATGTGGGTTCACAACGAACTCTGGTTTAAGGTTAAATGGGAGCTAGGGGACACCACATGGGAACCCCTAGGAAATTGCAACAACCTCGTCCACCTGGATGAGTACCTCACATTACAAAATGTGAGGGAACCAGAAAACCTCCCCATCAAAGAAGATAAGGAACTCTCAGCATCACTACACCCCCAAAAATGGAGGCAGAAGAAGCAAAGCCAAGGGGTGATTGCCCACAGCCAGAAAATTCTGGGTGAGCAACTTGCCTGGACAGCCACACCATGTGTTAGACATCACATGGGCTAGGAGTAACCTACCCAGATCATGTGAACCACAGGCTCACGTTGTAATGGGTCTATCACCACTAGACTTGAGACAGAAGAGAGGGGGAGGGTTGGAGTGGTTGCATGCACAGGTTCATTGACTGGGAGTGGATTTCGCTACTCCTCACTGTCTAGCTAACTATACAGCTGGTCACGGTATCACGGAAGAATCCGAAAATGACAAATAAGGAAAGAACAATAAGAAAGGGAAACATCGGGCTCTAGTGACTAGAAATGGAATCAGAAGAATCAGGAAAAATAAGAAATATGCAGGAGAGAACATTGGCTAAAGGTGGTAGAATCACAGGATTTGGCTTGTTTATGGTACACCAGCAAATCCCCATTACAACATGTAAAACCACACACACTTGCAGCGAATCCCATGCATGCAAGAACCTAAACTCCTCCCACCACCACGAGAAACAAAACGACAAAATGTCATTCTTGGGGGAGGCAACCCTCGATTTGACCCAAACAAGCCACTGGACATTGAGATATGACAACCTGGGGAGCAAGGCTCCCTGGAACAACAACAACACCAGGTGCAGATAAGCACCATGGACTACACGATGCATGCGGCACAAATGAGTGCTGCAAACCAACAACCATCCATGTTGCCAACAGGCACTGCATACCCACAGCCTCCCCAAAGGGGCCTCCAACCATACACGGTGCAAACTGCACTGATGGTGCAACAAGTGCCATTCCAGGGGCAGCATTTGCTGCTGCAGCCCCAGGCATACTCCCCAGGGAACTTCCCTGGATCGGCCGATTCGGCCCAGGTTCAACAACACCTCAGCCAAATGCAGGCTGGGAATCAGCTATCGCATCAGCGGTAGCTGCTCAGACAGGTCAGCTCTTCCAGGAGCTGAAAGAGATGAAGTCCCTCATAGGAGGGAGATGAGGGAGCGACAGCGGCTCCTCATCCAGACTGTCCAAACAGGCACGGTCTGATAACTCGAGGGCATCAGATGATGCCTGTGACAATTGCACCCATTGGAGGCGCAAATACAACAGAGCACGAAGAGATGCTGAGGGCATCTTCAACTCTCTGAAAGACACAGAGAGAGAGGTCGATCTCCAAAAGAGGGAGATTGAATTACTAAAATGCAAGCTCAAAGAGGCACGTGCACTGGCAGACCTCGCTGCCAAACCCATCATGACAGGGGCCTCCCAGGTCAGGGGGAGGGGATACGGTGCTGGGGCACCAACATCCCACCACCCCATGGGCAGGCGACCCTGTCCGGGTTGCATAAGGGCCCCCCTCAGAAGGGCAAACCCATGTTGAGGGGAAGAGGGAGAGTGGTAGGCAACCGATGTGTTAGAGACCAGATCGAGATGAAGGAGTGTCTCTGTGGCGGAGGGCTTCAGCCTCAGCGACTTATGCCAGGAGCGCTGTGCCAAGTAACACATCTGTGCCCTAACTTACTAACTGGCAACCAGAACTAAAGGGGGTAAACTCTAGTTGATTTTATTACTGAGGTGTAACCTATTTACAAGTCAAGTATATATAGTTACAGCGAGGGTGGGCCCATAAAATGGGGTCGAGCAGAGTGGAGCTAACAGGGTTAAACATTAGCTGATTGAATATTACCAACAAGTCGGGTTGCGGGGTTAGCAGAATGGTAGGCGATAACCCAGAAACGGAAAGGAGGGATAGGCCCAAAGGTGGGCTTGCAGGGCAAGTGAGTGTATTGCCCAGCGTAGGCAGGAGTGCGCTAGTGGACGTTGGAGCTTTCTGGAAGCCTTCAGGGCTCTGCATGTTATGGGGATGGGGGGAAATCCCCATTCCTCGATCCATTCTTATAGCAGGATGACGAACGTTGTATTTAGTCTGTACCATAACAGGATATGTAATCGATGAGTGATCCCAGTCTTGCATGGGAGTGGACAATCAAATTCCCATCGATCGTGGTTGGTGATGTAGTGAGCTATTAAGGAATTGATGGCAGGTAGTCGGAGACGTCAGGATGGATGGGTCAGCCACAGGTACTTGGCGCTCCTCAATGGAGTGTACCATGTGTGCAGTCGCAACTCGTGGGGTGGGTGAGAACTTTGTATAACTGCCATTGGTTACTTGGTGTTTGCAGCACAAACATACTGGTAGTGGGTTGATATCATGAGCATGCAATGAGGATTGACTAGCAGGGCCTTCGGTGACTTGGCATTCCCAAAGGGAACGTACCGTTGGCAGGGGAATACAATGACTGATGAGGGAGGGAACAGACGATGGATGGACGGCTACTTGGTGTTTGCATAGCGAACATGCTGGCATCATGGGAATGTGGACCTCAGAGTATTCATGATCTCCAAGATTGTGATATGATGTCATCCATCGAGCGCTGGGGGGAGAGCTGAGTGATGAAGTCCCATAGGGTACAGATTCCATAGGATGATATACATGTCAAGAGTCTTCAACTCGTGACCTCGAGTTCTCATGGCAAGGACCGCTAGAGGACTTGACATAACCAGACTTATAAGACATGTTGTGAGTTGTCCAATCACACAGGTTCAGTTGAGTCACAGGAAAGGGTTGTTACAGAAGACAACACACAAGATGGTTGTAGAGAGTAGTAGTTAGTTAGCGGGAACCACCTTTGGCGGTTTCCATATAAGACGCATGACTATCTACAAATGGAAGGGTCGTGGAAAATCCCGTGAAACACAAGTAACCTTGGCCAGCACCAAAACCCCAATGGGGAAAGCTTTGCACAAGGGGGGGGGAAGGGGTAGAACGAGTAAGGAGGGTAGGGTATTGGGATAGAGGGCGAAAGGGAGAAAGAGGAGGAGTGATAGAGAGGAGAAGTCTTTGACTATGCGACGGATATGGTCGTTGGAGACTCCGTATCTGTAACATCACCCCCCAGTCTCCTAACGACCATGACGTGGTCCCCAAGGGGCATATCTCTGTGGGTCATCTCTCCAGGGCGACCAGCTTCTCAAACGCTCGTGATAGGAATCCGGATGGGGGGAGTCTCATACTGAGCTCCACTGGAGGAGGAGGATGGGTGTGGGTCCGATCCCGGGTACTGCACGGGCAGGGGGTAGGACTGGCTCATAGAAGGAGGATGAACAGTCATTGGAGGAGCTGCCAGGTTGATGATGAATGCAGGCACGGCAGTGTTGGTGTTGCTATCCACCACCCACATAGGATTGACCGGCATCACGAAAGTTGGCATCCGCGGAATT
This sequence comes from Cantharellus anzutake, assembly GCF_015039405.1. Taxonomy (NCBI): domain Eukaryota; kingdom Fungi; phylum Basidiomycota; class Agaricomycetes; order Cantharellales; family Hydnaceae; genus Cantharellus; species Cantharellus anzutake. The sequence continues at coordinate 307,674 of NW_024067003.1, forward strand.
GACTGTGGCCCTCCAGCGCTATACGGTACCATACTAGATGGGGAAGGATCAGGATTTGGGTCTCTTGGGTTAGGGTGGCTGTCCCTTTGAGCAATTGAATCCTGAGATGTCAGTCGAGAAGACCACCTTCTATCCACATCCCTGTCATAGTTGGATCGACTAGGTTCGGGGTGATATGAGTCCATCCGGGTTCGATGGGTTTCGTTCCCCATTTGCCAATGAGCCTGTCCCGAATGACCCAAGACTGATCCCTCTCTTCAGCCAGGATATGGATGGGACCTTCTCTCTTCTCGAGGCAATTTCCTCCAGCAGTTTTGGTTCAACGAACCTGAGGGAGAGGATGAGGCGGAAGAGTTGTCAGTGGAAAGGGTGGATGGGGTGTTGGTAGGATGAACGCTTGGTTGCGGCACCACCACATCTGGAGGGGGTAGGAAGACCGAACTCCCTGCACCTGGCCAGTTGGGAGATGGAGGCAGTATGGAAGCACCTCCTAGGTTTAAACCCAACGTTCCTGATGTCAGCTCGTCTGAGCCCTCGTCAAAGGGAGTTGGTGAATCTGGCTGTGCCAGTTGTCGCTCAGCGTCATCCATGACCACCTCTTGTGCCTCGGCGCGAGTCATGAAGCGTCCGGTATCTGGGTAGTAGAATGTCCGGCTTAGACGACATTTCTCCACCAACTTGAGGGTGGATGGGTCCTTGTTGGATGGGGGAGGGCCAGGCCACATGAGTCGGAATTCATAGGCCTCCCTGTCTGCAATGGTCTGGGCACGTCTTCCCATCTGGGCCAGTCAAGGAACCAAGGAACTTCAGTCCCTTGAGCCAACAGGAGTCGATAATTACGAGCAGCCTTGGCATGTTCGCTCAGGTCCAGTTCTTTGAACAATCCATTCTTGATTACATGACATGGCAGCTGACAAGCTAGGTATACAGCGAACTCGGGTGAACTTGCCATCAATCGATCATTGGTCGAACTTTCTTTGAGAAAAATTCCTTTCGGGGGTTCCAACCAGGATATCTTACGTCCCTCTTGGACTTCTACTTCCATCAGGTGTTCATGGATCCGGGTGTAATTGACGAAAGTGGTAAGGAGGGAAATGATCTGGAGTATGTAGGTATATCAAGATATTATGGTGAAGGGGTGTTGCCAGGGAGCGAACTGGAAGGCAAAGATGTGACTGTCTAACTCGTGCTTGCTGCCTGACTTGGACTCGACTTTGTATATCACTTCCCTCAATTCGTTAGGCAATCGCAATTTCGTGAGGGTCTCAGCCTTGAGCGCAGCAGCCTTTGAAGACTCCCAGTGTTCCAGCAATGGGGTTAGAGATTGAGGTGGAACGTTCTGGTTCCCATTTTCTCTCAGCACTTCGGCCTCGTTGAGGTGGTGATTCTCAGGTAGCAAGAGCCACAATCGATCCAGAGATCAAACACCAGGTCTTACGTGGTGCAAGGCGACATACAAGAAGGTCGGGTCGAGAGGTCCCAGCTGCCTGTTTAACCACATAGGGTCGGATGGGGCTCTCTTGAAGGGCATGGACGATACTTTGGCTGCCTTGAGACCTGGGCAGTCCTGTCTGTGTTCGTCTGTGATCACAACAGAGTTACATGGGGTGGGCCTGCAGCTCATACTTGCCAGTCCGAGAGACATTGTCAGTTAGGTTCGTTGATGGGATCGCAAGAGGAAAACGATGGAGATGGAAGGTGATCGAAGTGTACCCTGATCACGTGCCGTTAATCGACTTCGTGTGAATACCCGATTGGGAAGTGGATGCTTATTCACGTCTGCTCAGGCCCGCCTTCGATCTGTACCTTCTGAGGATCTCAGGGGCGTTTCAGAGGTCTCTTTCGGTTACCCAGGTGTCTTCTTGTGCCCCATATCCTTTCCACCTCACTCTGTACAGGAGTTTCCCTTTCCGCTTCCTGTGCCCCACCACCTCTTCTACCTCAAACTCTTCCAAGGCTTTTATATCATCCCTGGGGTTGGACAGTAACGGTCTTGAGACGTCACCAGGTGAACTATAAGGCCTCAGGTGCGCTACATTCACCACGTTATGCATAGGGTAGGAGTCGGGAAGTTTTAATCGGTAGGCATTCTCGTTTATCACCTCTGTCACCTCGAATGGTCCAATGCATCTCTGCATTGGCTTCCTCCCTGTACCCTTTACTTCCAGGAGGTTGAGTTTATGAGGATCGATCAGTACTAAGTCTCCCACTTCGTATGTTACTCTCCTGTGTTTGGTGTTGTGCGCTCTAACTTGATGCAGTTGTGCCAGATGGATCGCTTCTCATGCCCATCTTCTGCATACGTTCAACACGTCCACTCTTTCCTCTGCTTTGACATTGAGGGACTCCTCAGGAACTAGGAATGAGCTGGGCAGACGGGGTCGGAAACCCATCAGTAGTGTAGCAGGAGCTTCTCCCATAGTAGTGTGAGGACTATTATTGTACGCTAACATCAGAAACTCCAAGAATTCATGCCAGTCATCCCTGTCCTTATCGACATAAGCTCGTAACATGACTTCCAATTGCTGGTTCATTATCTCCGTCTGTCAGTCTGTTTGCAGGTGTGCAGCTGAAGACATCGCCAGCTTAGTGTTAAAGTGATGCACTAAGGATGACCAGAACATCGAGAGAAAATGAGGATCCCAGTCGCTGACTATTACTGCAGGCAACCCCACATGTTTAATCACATGGCGCCATAATAAGTCTGCAGCGCCCATCGCATCTGTGGTGGAGGAGCATGGGATAAAATGCCCATATCTTGTGAACTTGTCTACCACTACCAAGATGGCATCTGGCTGCATGGTTCCTTTAGGAGGGGGTAATCCCGTCACAAAATCCAAGGTTATCGTGTGGTATGGCAAGTCTGGGACAGGCAAGGGCTTCAGCAGACCCGGTGTTTTGCCGCTGTCATGCTTGATCTTCTGGCAGATGTCGCAAGTTCCCACATACTGTCGAGCATCCTTTCCAAGGTCCTTCCAATGACACTTAGATTTCAGGCACTTGAGCATCCTTTCTATACCTGCGTGAGCGGCCTTGTGAGGGGTGTCATGAATTTCCTTGAGGATCGTGGTCCTCAGACTTCTCGGGACACATAGGCATCAGTTGGTTTGCGGGTCGTCCCAAAGTAGCAACCCTTCCTCCGACACTTGGTAGGCACCTCCTGCTACACCGCCATCAAGAGTTTTGTGGTATATGTCCCTGAATTCCTTGTCCGTGTAGTAGGCCAGACAGAATTCCTCGGCTGTTCTTGGGGCTAAACCCAACCATAAACTAGTCGTGCTCTTTCACTTGATCTTTGTCCACTATGTCTATGCTACACGATAGGTCTAACTTATCTATGGCGTTAGACCGTGCTCTGGTAACCACAAAGGTTCCTTTCGCTGGGTCCTTGCGCAGATATGTGCTCCAACTTTGGATAAGGTCCCCCTGAGCCAGGCTGGTTTCTAGACTGAGTAGCTTTTCCACATTCGGGGATATCGTTTCCGGGGTCCGGGCCAGGCAAGATAAGGGGTCTACATTAGAATGTGCAAGGCCTGGACGGTGGACTATGGTCATCTTCGGGAATGCTGCGAAGACTAGACCCCATGCCACTAGGCGATGATTGTAGTTTTCAAAGGTTCTCGCCCATTGCAGTGCTGCGTGGTCTGTGATTAGGAGTAGGTCCTCGCCTTCGATGAACGGCATGAACCTGACTAATGATTCCTTAGCTGCTAAGGCTTCTCTCTCGGTTGCCGAGTATCGGGTCTCAGGACCCTTGCACGTTCAACTCCAATACACGACAACTCTTTCCACCTGGACGGTAGATTCTTCGAAAGCAGACACCCACTGTGCAGGTAGGGGGCGATCATCTTGCCTGGCATTCAACTTCTTTACCAACTCAGGGACCTGCTCCTGTCGATCATATGCGAGTTTCAACTTCTCGTAGGCGCACATCCCCTTGAGGTCCTTAATAGTCATCAGCTGTATCTGCTGTAATGTACCCGCCAAAGCTACATCAGATGCGTCAGTATAGAGCCTATAACCCAACCCTTTCATGGGGTGTCCCCTGACCGGAGCCGTGGCTAGGGTGTATTTCAGCAATGAGAAGGCTTGTTTGCACAGCTCGTGCCAGATCCAGGGAGCCCCATCTTTCAATAAATCGAAGAGGGGTCTGGCAATGAGTGAATATTGAGGTATGAACGAGGAGAAGTAAACCGCTATTCCAAGGAAGGTGCGCAGTGCCTTCCTGTTTTGGGGTTCTTCGATCTCCAGTAAGTCTTGCACCTTTTCCCTGTGAGTGGAGAGCCCCAGGCGAGATACCTTTTGACCCAGTAGCAACAAACTCTGGTATCCTAAATGACACTTGGGCAGCAAAAGCGTAAGGTTAGCCCTTTTTATAGCGTCAAGAACTCGATCTATATGTGCCAAGTGTTGGGCGAAGGACGTGGAGTATACTACGATGCCATCGATGTACACTAGGGCGAATTGCCACAGGAAAGGAGCTAGGACTTCCTGCATGACTCTTTGGAACACGGGTGGGCCGTTTCGCCACCCGAAGGGCATCCTCATAAATTGAAACAATCTGCGATGGGTACAAAAGGCCATCTTATCTCTCGATTCTTGATCAAACTCTAATTGCGTAAACCCTGATAGCATGTTGAAGGTTGACATATATTGGGAGCCGGAAAGGGCCTGTAGAATATTTGTTTGTCTTGGAATGGGGAACTCGTCCGGGATTGTTATGGAAATGGGAATTTCCATTTTAGACTCTTATGGGTTCTGTATCACGTGATTTATATAGTAATATAGTTCATCCAATCAATAATTAACCAAAAACCCGAGAGTAATGTCTCTGTGAAAACATCTATAACAACACCTGCCATATCTATTGTAAAATCATATGAGCTCAACTTCTACCCTTTTCCACTTTCCTGTGCCAAGAACGGACGAAAATGGGCGTCTCCGGCCCCATTTTTGTAACAGGGATAGTGACCTCATTCAGTTTTCGCCAATCCACGTGGAGCCTATTCTTCCCTCTTTGGCTGACGATTATAGCCAGGGTGCCCCAGGGACTCTGGGATGGCCTGATCACTCCCATCTCTAACCAGGCATCTAACTGTTTATCGATGATCTCTCTCTTCAAAGGGGAGGCGTGGTATGGCGGAAGCGAGATGGGTCTCACACCTTCTTTTAATGATATATGCATGTGGGCATCATATCGTCCCAGGTTCCCAGCCATAGTGAAGGCCTTCTCATGCTTCCGCACCAAGGCTCGGAGCTGTTCCTTTTCCTCGGGCGATAACTCTGGGTTTATGTCTACCACATCCACCAAGGTTTCAGGGAGGACTTCGTCTCCGGGTATCATCTCTGCTGTCTTCGGTCCGACCAAAGTGCCGTCAATATCAGGGACTTCTTCAGGTTGTCCCAGGGCATTGGCTCCCGCTGCAACAGCCTGTATTAATAGTCCTTTACTCTGGAATTCATGGATCTGAGGCTCGTCTAGTTCAGCGCCATCCAGATCCTTGTTGGGATTGCACATGGATGCTATCGTTGTCCTGCTCTGGACTTTGATTGGGTATGGGTTCAGGTTCAGATTGGTCAAGGGAAGCCTAAGGGGATGGGCAGTGTTTACGAGCATGGTTGGAGGTGGCAGACAGTCACCCTGCTTCCATCCCATCTTCCATCCTTCGACAAGGCATACTCCCGAGTTGTGGTCGAAGTTACCAGTGACCCCAACCAGGCGGACTGTGTACAGTTCTAAGGTCACATCCTCCATAATTTTTAGTCGACCTGTACCCGAGACGTTCACTCGTTTAGGTTCTTGAGAATGAGAAGGACCGGCTATAACTGGATAGGTGGGTGCGTGATGAATCTGGCTCTTGAGTGGAACCTGGTGGTCTGAGTCTGCCACTTGCCAGAATTTTGTTCAGGTGGATGCAAAGTATGCAGCTGGAACGCTGTCTGCATGTCTTCGGCTATCAACAGAGGGATGGTCATCCCCTTGAGTATGTAAGCCTCCACCCCCCGCAACAGGACATGACCTCGTTGTGAGGGCAGGTATAAGTCGATCGTCGTGTAGCCTTGGGATTTAGCCTTCCCTGTTAGCTGAACCAAATTCAATTTCAATCCTTGCCTTATGCAGGTACCTTCTCCTTTAATATGGTTGTACAAGTCGGTCGATATTAGCATGCAGGCTGCCCCAGAGTTGGCCAATGCTTCTATCTCGATCCCGTCTATTGTGTTGATGCGGCAACGGACCCAACAAGCATCAGATCCTAAGGACTGCTGATCTGGGGGTCGCTCGAATATCTTATGGGCTTCATATATCTCACCCAGGACTAGGGCGGCCCCAATGAGTCTCTCGTCAGGCAGGATCTCCCTCCATGTACAGGCCGCAATGTAAGAAAAGGAAGAATCTTCGGCATTATCTATGTCAGGTACATCCAATGATTCAGAATCAGACAGGGTACAAAACTCTGTGTAGGCCACTGCGAATTCTGCTTCCTGACCTTCCACTAAGGCAGCATAAGCCCGTTGGTAGGTACTTTCCAGCTTGGACGAGTTGTCACGCTCCTTACGGTCGTTCCTGGCTCGATCAGCCTTCCTAGGGGGACAGTCGTTGTCCCAATGGTTCGCACTTCCACAGTGTCGACAAGGTCTGGGCGGTTTCTTCTGCGACTTAAAGTCGCTCATAGGGTAGGTCTGGCTCCCGGACGCAATGGCGACGCTTCTGGTCTCGACACAGTCTCCTCCGCATTTATTCCTCTCCATATTAATACGGGCGATGTAGGTGGGATAATCGCCCACGCACAGAGCCGGCTCAGATACCCGCTTCCAACATTCAGAAACCACTTCCATTCACGCGACAACTCGATACGAATTTGGTATCCAAAAATAGTCCTAATTCGTACGATTCTGACGATACCAAGAACGTCCCAATCGGTGGAGATTTGACGGAGTTCAATGTTGGGCAAGTTAGGCACAGCAGGTCACGGGCATGTGCAGGCATGGGAATCTCAAGCGGCAACCCAGAATTCCAGCCTCACTCGTTCCCACGGCGTCTAATAAATTGGTAAAAATGCTCATTGGCTGCGTGAGAGTTATCTCCGGCTACATTTCCAATTTAGGCTCTTAATTCCGTAAATCCATTGAGATATCGCTTATTTTCTCTTATTTTCATATTTCACCATCATTTCAGTTATTGATTGATATTCTTTTATTGATACTGTTACCCTTTTCTATTATTTCGCCTAATAAGGTATCCAGGTGCCATATGGTACCAATATTCCCCATCTATTATTTCTAAAAATAATTATTTCTTATAATCCTGTACATACCGGATTTTGGAATAGAAGTTCTCCCCTCCCCCATTTTCTCTAAGGTGCTAGGACGCGCTAGAGAGGGTGTGAGTGTGTGGAATTCCAACAGTAGGAATAAGGGCAGTGATCTAGCTCACAACGAGTGAGTAGTGGACGCTGAGCCCGGACCTTGCGGAAATCCCGGAGAACTCACCACGGAGTTAAGGATCGAGAATGTAGCGAGTTTAGTGGAGAAAGTAGAGTTTAGGGAGAGTTGTCCCCCACGAGCTGTGTCAGCATAGAGAGCCGCGAGCCCTCTTTCAGCGACTCGGTTTGCTAAAGCGTCGATACTGAACTCGTCACTAGCTACTAATTTGTCATGCTTAAGTTTAGTCAGCCGTAAGAGTTCTTCGGCTGTGTTGACCTGATCGATGTTGAGATGGGCCCACAATCCTTTTGGGATGTCTTCTAGAAGTCTTTGGGCCTTGCCCCTCAAGACCTCTGGTCTGGGAACATTGGCAAGTGGATATAAGATGCGTAAAAGTCGTAGCTTGCATGTCGTGAAGTCGTGTGGGGACTCCTTAGAATACCTTTCACCCTTACAGTACCTGCAGGCGTGGAATCGATCTCGAATCTTGTCAAGGAAGGTGGGTGTTAAGAAGAAATGTAGCAAATATCTGTGTAGATCTTCCCAATTGGTGGTAAAATACAATTTGTCGGCAACCGGTACAGTTGACCACCAGTCTGCCAGAGCACCCTTGAAATGATCAGGAAGTATGCGGGTCATTTGTTGGGCGAAAGCAGGCGAGTGCCTGGCCAGGTTCCGACATATACTGCACCACATTATATAACTGTCGATCGAACCATCGAACTCAGGGAAGTCTGACGTAGTATATTTGCGATCCACATAAGGTTGCGTGTGGTTGAGAGGGGGAGGTCTGTATCCAGGATTCTGCTGAGGCGCTGCCAACGCTCCAGGTCCGGGAGGCAGGGGAGGGGGTGGTGCCCCAGTGTATCTGACGGGTAGAATGTGCCCCGGGTATGGAGCCCCACCGGGCGGAGGAGGTGGTCCAGGTGGTCCTGGTGGAGGTGGTGGTCCTGATGGGGGTGGTGGACCCACACCTCGTGGTGGCGGCTGCCAGGGGTCGAGAGGCGGTTGTCTTGGATCGTGATCTGGATCTCTGGATCCAATGGGTCCTTCATTCGCCGGATGGTGAGGAACACAAGGGGGTTCGGGTCCACGATTGTCAGGATCAAGTCTCTCCTCGACAGGTCCCAGCTCTGTCTTCCTTCCGACCTTCAAGCCTCTCACAAATTCCGTGTAACCCACGTTCTCCTTGGGGTTCTCGAAAGCATTGGTCTCTCGACGAATTGTGATGAACGGCATTGAGGGTTCGTCTCTGGGTAGCATCCCTGCAGTGACATTAATACTAGGTCTAGGCACCGGGAAGGCTCTGGACGGTTGAGTGCGTTTACGAACGAAGGTGGTCTCTTCAGCGGGAGATATGAGATCCTCAAATGTGGTCCATCCTGACGGGAGGGCTTCAGGTTGACGAGTGGGTCGCATTTCAGTCGACCATGCCTCCTTGACTTGCCCAGGATCCGTAAACTTGGCAGGCAAGACATTCGCCAACCTGAGTCCACTCATGCACGACTCGTCAAATTCCCATGAAGGACAAGCAACTTTCTTGATGGCATCGAAATGTTTTTCGAAGGAGTTGAAACGCTGGTCTAGGAAGTTCCATGCAATGCTGAACTCCTTGGGCGATGACCATCCTCTTATGGTGAATATCAGGGTGAGGTTGCCTCGGGGATCCACTATGAAATCACCTGCAGCTAAGTTGGCCTTGGTGGCTAGCTGGGTGAACTTGGTAATTTTCATGAGCAGGTTGGTTAGCTTGACCTGCCAGACAGTCCCTAGTCGATATCTCAAAGGCTCTCCTTCAAGACTGGCTCCAACAGGCTCTTTCTCGAGATCAGCAGGAGCGAGATGACACCAATTTCGTATACGTTTCATGTAGTTATTCGAATCCTCAAAAATTCCACCTTCAAACTCTCCAAGAGCTTCGATGACTTGCCTGAGAGCTTGTTGTCTTAGGAATGCGCTGGGCAAGGAATGCACATCTTCGCCTACTGGCGAGGTATCTCTTGAGTTGAATCTACAATCTGACTGACTGATCCTCGTGGGGCAGGAAGGAGGATACAATTTGTGTGTCACTTGGACCGGGGTGACTGGTTCGTCTCCCAACAGGGACACCGTCTTTGGTGGCATGGTGCGAGTTTCTCGCACCGGGGTTGGGGCACCAATGTTATGGGGATGGGGGGAAATCCCCATTCCTCAATCCGTTCTTATAGCAGGATGACGAACGTTGTATTTAGTCTGTACCATAATGGGATATGTAATCAATGAGTGATCCCAGTCTTGCATGGGAGTGGATGATCGAATTCCCATCGATCATGGTTGGTGATGTAGTGAGCTATTAAGGAATTGATGGCAGGTAGTCGGAGACGTCAGGATGGACGGGTCAGCCATGGGTACTTGGCACTCCTCAATGGAGCGTACCATGTGCACAGTCGTGACTCGTGAGGTGGGTGAGAACTTCATATAACTGCCATCGGTTACTTGGCGTTCGCAGCACGAACGTACCAGTAGCGGGTTGATATCATGATACGATGACTGACGAGGGAGGGAACAGATGATGGATGGATGGCTACTTGGTGTTCGCATAGCGAACATGCCAGCATCACAGGAATGTGGACCTCAGAGTATTCACGATCTCCAAGATTGTGATATGATGTCATCTGTCAAGCACTGGGGGGAGAGCTGAGTGACAAAGTCCCGTAGGGTACAGATTCCATAGGATGATATACATGTCGAGAGTCTTCGACTTGCAACCTTGAGTTCTCATGGTGAGGACTGCTAGAGGACTCAACATAACCAGACTTATAAGACATGTTGTGAGTTGTACAATCACACAGGTTCAGTTGAGTCACAGGAAAGGGTTGTTACAGAAGACGACACACAAGATGGTTGTAGAGAGTAGTAGTTAGTTAGCAGGAACCGCCTTCGGCAGTTTCTGTACAAGATGCGTGACTATCTACAAATGGAAGGGTTGCGGGAAATCCCACAAAACACAAGTAACCTCGGCCAGCACCAAAACCCCAATGGGGAAAGCTTTGCACAAGGGGGGGAAAGGGATAGAACGAGTAAGGAGGGTAGGGTATCGGGATAGAGGGCAAAAGGGAGAAAGAGGAGGAGCGATAGAGAGGAGAAGTCTTTGACTATGCGACGGATATGGTCGTTGGAGACTCCGTATCTGTAACACCATACTTAGGGAGGTGTAGGTAATAAATTGAAAAGAGGGGGTGATGACTATCGAGGGATACCGAGGTGATTGCGGAATATGGGAGCTCTAAGGTTAGTGAAGAGGGTGTTAGAACCGGCGGACTCGGATGACTCCGGAGTGGAATCGGAGACTTATCGTGGAAGGACCTCGGCCTCAGCGACTTATGCGGAGCACTGTGCCATTGCTGGTTGTCCTAGGGGTCCCTAATTTCGGATCTAGCAGAGGGAAAGTCTCTTGGGGGAATTCATGTCGATTTTGGACTGAGGTTACAAGTTACTAGGCACATTGTATATAAGGAGGGGTCCGGAATCAAAAGGAACAAGGGTAGGATGAAAGGAGACAAAGGGAGATGGAAAGAGGAACAACACCGAGGGTCAAGTGTTTGACTCAATGGTGTTTCCCAAAGGAGGAATGGAGGGCCAAGGCCCAAGGAGGAAGGAAGGAGGTTGGGAGTGGGGAATGGCTAGCTGACTGAATAGAAAGGAAGCAGCAGCCCAAATAGGAATGAGGGAGAATAGCGGAATTGAAATGGACAATGCAACAGTTGCAAAGTCCGGAGTAAGTCCGGAAAGTCCGAACTCGGAGGTTAAACTCCGGAATATTGGCAAAGGTAATTAAATGGAATGAGCTAACCAATACAATGGGTATAAGCGGAGGTGGGGTCAAAGTCCGAGGTCGGAACTAAGACCGGAGGTTCCGGAGACGTGACGTGAACGGGATACCGGAGCGGAGGTCCGGAGTCGGGAGCATAGGTTTTGCGTACTCGTCTGGAAGGTGTCGAGGTTGGGGTCAGACCCGGAATGTTCCGGAGTCGGACCGAAGGTGGTGTCCGAGCCGGAGGTGGGATAACCTCTTGGGAGTCGGCAAGGAGGAGGTGACGGAAGGGAAGTAGGACTCCGGAAGTCGGAGTTCGGAGTTCCGGGAGCCCAGAGCGGAGGTCAGGATTGTATGGATATGACAGGAATATAGAAATCTGCATCATGTTTAAAGACACGTGAGGGTGGCAATGCGAAGGGAACTGGCCATTGGAACCAAGATCTGCACCTCGGCAGATCGCGAAGACCAATTTCCATCCAAATAAGGAAGACCCCAGTCAAAACAAAGCATGGAAAGTACAAAACAACCTTAGATCATGAGGGAAAAATCTGAAATAAATCACAGAAGCCCATATGAAGGATACAAACACCTGCACATACCATGAATCCCAAACAATTAAACAAAAATGGCACCCGCATACGAACGACTACGGGAAGGATGCATTGATTACCAAATGTGCACATGAACTTTTGCTAACTTGATGAAACCAAGAAATAGAACACAACTTTAGTACCATTGGAAAGGTGGGAATAAATGAAAATTTATGATACCAAGAACGTGAAAAACCATCCAGAAATGAATGAGATACAAGGACATGAATGAAAATGCCTGGGAAGACAGCTTCAAGAGGTCCAGAGCCCCAAATAAAATACATAAAAATATGATATCTTTGAGGACGACCTACTATAACAATGAACAATACATATGGAGGACTAGGATGTGATAATACAAAGGGGAATCAGGGGAGATGGATGAAATCCACGAAAACCACTAAACTATGATGGACCATGGCGGGAATTTTAGGGAATGATATTCTAATAAAGTGGAGAGCTATAATACATTTGTTTGAGTAATTCTTGACTACTAGCAACTTTTTCTTTTGGTTCTAAACCTGAATAATTCACTCATTTACCATTTCAAGTCTCATTTTAACTAAATGTCGCTGGATAAAAATAGAATAAATCAGCTGAAGGTCTCAGTGCAGCCGTACGCATAGTAATGCAAAGTTTGAATTCAGAATCACCGAGTCATGGTGAACTTAATGGTAAATATGAGGAATTTGAAATAGAAAACTGCAACAAATGCAGCACAGTGTCAGAGACCAGGTTGAGATGAGGGAATGTCTCCATGGTGGAGGGCTTCGGCCTCAGCGACTTATGCCAGGAGCACTGTGCCAAGTAACACGTCTGTGCCCTAACTTACTAAACTGGCAACCAGAACTGAAGGGGGTAAACTCTAGTCGATTTTATTACTGAGGTGTAACTGTCAGGGCACACACCCTGACTAGCCCGGACCCGGACCCGCGTCCGGACCCGCACCTGGACCCGCATGTGCACCTCCGCCCTGCACGCTCCGTGCGCCGCATGCTCCGGGCCCGGTCCCTACCCTTCATGTGACTTCCGGGTATCCCCGGAAGTTTTCGCCATATTGGGGCCACTGTGGGAAAGTGAGAAGTTAACCTTCTTCTCACTTTCTTACCCACAGTAGGCAAGTGTAGCCTACTTCCTATTTATCTATACACTTTCTTACCCACAGTAGAGTTATTGCCCAGGACAGGCTGTTCACAGGTTAGGCTGTGGGCTATAGAGAGAGGGGTCATGGGGACCCGGGGTCCGTCCCCTGACAGTAACCTATGTACAAGTTGAGTATATATATAGTTACAATGAGGGCGGGTCCGCAAGTGGTGGAGCCGAGCAGAGCGGAGCTAACGGGGTTAGACATTAGCCAATTGAATATTACCGATGAGTCGGGTTACGGGGTTAACGGAAAGGTAGGCGATAACCCAGAAACGGAAAGTGTCATATCCATGCATACCCGATCCCAACCCGACTTCTGGACCTCCTCCTTCCCCACCTTCGGAGTCCTACCCTACCGCTGTCCATTCCGATATTCACCTTTGGTCCTGGCACCACACCTCCTCTTACCTCCTATGCCACCTCCACTCCTCCTTCCCTCTCCTCCCCTATCTCCGTCCGCTCCGATACTCACCTCGGACCGAACACCGCCCCTCTCACCACCCTCCTACTACTCCTCCTCCTACTCCTCTGCTCCTCCCTCACAACACCTCCACCGTTCCATCATCCTCCTACACTTCTCCCATCCGCTCCGATACTCACCTTCAGACCTGACAACTCTCCTTTCTGCCACTCCTTCTCTCTTCCCACTGGTACTCTTCTGCCGACCTCCTGCCAAGTTATGACCTTCCACCACTGTCCTGTACTTCGTACTCAGGCACACCTTGTACCTTTGCTCCGAGCCTCTGTCATAGTCCCTACCTCGGACTTTGACTCTACCTTGGTCTTAGTCCATTGCATTGGTGACCTCATAGTATGTAAACACCATTGTCAATATTCCTCGGACTTTCAACCCTGCCTCCATAAGCTCCACAACCTCCGAGCTTCGCGGATCATCTTCGGCACTTTCACCGCTTGTAATGTATTTCTCGCATTTTCCCCTCATCCCTATTTGGACTACTAGCCAGTTAGTCATCATCCCCACTTCTCCTCATCCTCCTGCCCCTCTGGGCCTCGCCCTTCTTGCCTCCTTTTGGACATATCACAGGTTCTGCCTTATGACCTTCAGTACTGCTCCGCTTCTGTCATCCCTTTGTTCCCGTTCGGACACCTTCATTCCGATTCGGATCCCCTTTGTTTCCTTGTGCTTTTACCCCTCTATTATATATATCAGCGCTTGTACATACTCATTTTGGGCTCAGTCCGAAATCGACCTGAAATGCCCCCTAGAGACTTCCTGCTCACCTACTGTGAAATTAAGGACCAAATGGACAAACAGCAATGGCACAGCGCTCTGCTTGAGTCGCTGAGGCCAAGGTCCTTCCACACTAAGTCTCCGATTCCACTCCGGAGTCGTCTGTATCCACCCATATCTAACAGAAAGGAGGGATAGGCCCGAAGGTGGGCTTTGCAGGGCAAGCGAGTGTATTGCCCAGCAGAGGCGGGGGTGTGCTAGCAGACGTCAGAGCTGTCCGGAAGCCTTCGGGGCTCCATACTTAGGGAGGCGTAGGTAATAAGTTGAAAGGAGGGGGTGGTGACCATCAAGGGGTACCGAGGGGATTGCGGAATACAGGAGCTCCGAGGTTAGTGAAGAAGGAGCGGAGGTAGACTGGAGGGATCAGAGGGATCGGAAGTCGATGGCCAGGGATGGATATGACACACAGTCAAGTTCTAATTAACCATTAAAATAGCTTAGGTGAGGAAGGACAATAAGGATTCTAGGCATAGTCTGACCACAGTAGAGCCACAGTTCAGCGCAGCTGAGCGCAGTAGAACTATAGCATGAAAATTTCATTTTTTATGACTGCAATGTGACTGTGAAGTGGATATGGATTGGATATTGGTTTGAGGGGGAGGGTGTTAGAGACCAGAGATGAAGGAGATGTCTCCGTGATGGAGGGCTTCGACCTCAGCAACTCAGACCAGGAGTGCTGTGCCTAGTTACACGTCTGTGCCCTAATTTACTTACTGGGAGCTGTCAAAGCAATGATGTCACTCCTTAGGATAGGTCCGATCGCTATCCAGGCAACGCTGTCAGGTGGAGCTCGATGTTCCAGGTCATCCGATGGTGGGTCAGAGACAGACCGGAGGTGGGGTGGAGCTCCAAGGGTGATGGGGTGTTGAAGGGACTTGGCTTCAGCAACTCAGAACAGAGCACTGCACCTGGTACATTCTTGTCTTCCCCAATCTGCCAGGGGAGCTGGTGATGGAGGAACCAAGGCCACCAGCAGAAGGGGGCCAGAAGCCCCCCCCCTCACTACTTAACAAAGGAGGTGTTACCAAGGGTCAATCGTTCGTCACACAATTCTTTTTGGGTGTTATACCAAGGCGTCTCCAGGAGCACCTGTTACTCAGTTCTTTGGAGCAGCAGATGAGCGGAACATGATAGACATCCTGGAGGAGGTTTTGGAGGGCTGAAGACTGTTTATATTATAACTGGGGGGACTATTTACTAGAAGGGTACATGCATACATATAGCGAAAACAATTGGATCCGAAGGTAAACTGTTACAAAAATGGGGCCGGAGATGCCCATTTTCGTCCGTTCTTGGCACAGGAAAGTGGAAAAGGGTAGAAGTTGAGCTCATATGATTTTACAATAGATATGGCAGGTGTTGTTATAGATGTTTTCACAGAGACATTACTCTCGGGTTTTTGGTTAATTATTGATTGGATGAACTATATTACTATATAAATCACGTGATACAGAACCCATAAGAGTCTAAAATGGAAATTCCCATTTCCATAACATAAACAAAGGTTACCAAGGAGAAGGGGAAGTAAATAGAAAGAATCCACAAGACAAGTAAGGGTTAGGCGAAAAGCCCGAATTATGTCTGAGGTTTTGTGGAGTGGGAGAATTAAAAGCCAACTGAATGGCAAGGTCTGGAAGCGTCTATGAACAAGCAGGGAACTACAGAGAAGAGGTGTCCAGAAAGGTCTGGAGCCCGGAAGTTGTAGTCCGGAAGATTGGTGTTGTAGAAAATATCAAATGGTAAAACAATAAGGAGTATCAAGACTGGAGGTAAGATAGGAATGAGGAGGTACTGGAGGTAGGAAGGAGGGTGGATAGGCAAGTTGGGATTCATCAACAACGAGCAAGCCCATCTCCTTCAAACAAGGGGTCTGAGGAGGTGGAGGTATGGTGGTGGGGGTCTGGAGGTGATGCAGACGTAGGTGGGTGGCAGAGCGGGAGAGAGTCAAAGGAGGAGGTAGTCCTAGGGCCGTTGGCATCGACTGAAGGCAACAGAGAGAGATTGGGAGGGCTGGTGGAGGTCATAGGAGTCATGTAGTGATAAAGCGGAGGGAGGTGGAAGATCCAGGATATGACAGCAGCGAGAACTAAAAGGGGGATCAACTCTAGTGGAGTTTATCACTAGGGTGTAACCTATGTACAAGTTAAGTATATATAGTTACAGCGAGGGCATGCCCATGAATGGCAGGACCAAGTGGAGTGGAGCTAATGGAGTTAAACATTAGCCAATTGAATATTACCAACAAGTTGGGTTATGGGGTTAGTGGAGTGGTGGGCTATAACCCAGAAACGGAAAGGAGGGATAGGCCCAAAGGTAGACTTGCAGGGCAAGCAAGTGTATTTCCCAGCAGGGGTGGGAGTGCACTGGCAGACGTTGGAGCTGTCCAGAGACCTTTGGGGTTCCGTACTCAGGAAGGCATAGGTAATATATTGAAAAGAGGGGGTGGTGACCATCAAGGGAGTTGGGGTGATTGCAGAATACAGGGGCTCCGAGGTTAGTGAAGAAGGAGCAGAGGTAGTCCGGAAGGTCAGAGGTAGTGGAGGATGATGGCCATAGATGGATATGACAGTATCCCCTTCTTAGGCCTGAACCCTTGAAGGCCCTGAATTAGTAAGGTGAGGGGAGCTGTACTTACAGAAAAAATGAAAACGGGAATGAGGAGTGGAGAGAAAGGAGAGATGGGAGAGGAGTCAAGGTTCCTAAGGAGCTTTGGGACCAGGCTTGTCTGGGTACCGAGAGTGGAAAGCTTCAATGAGGTTGGAGGCATGATCGAGTTCACCAGCAAGGAGCCATTGTGTCTCCTCGTCAGTCCCTTCATAGCCAAGCCACTTGACCAAGTAGAGTGTGAGGTCTCTAGGGGTAGCTCAGCACACAGAGCCGTAAGTGATACAAATGTGTGTAGTTTACAGTAGTGTGTAAGCAGTTACCCAGAGGTTCCCGCTTACCCACGTGACTATATGTATCTAATTACATGTGGCTTGGGGTTCGGGGCTATTGCCCTGACATTCTCCCCCCTTGCATTGCATTTGCGATGCATACAAGGCTGATAGTGAATCAAACAAAGTTTTAATAATTGATTTACATTGAGTTTGAAATTATCAATGAGTGTTTTGTTGTTGCCACTTTAAAGTGGGCAATTTTTGTACATGTCGGTGAAGGAGAGAGAAAGGGTTTAAGGAATAAGTGAGTGTGGGCCATCACTTTGAAGTGAATGGTGATACATGGGTATCGCAGGGAGAAAAGTAGTGGAGTTTGTCGAAAATGAATTTCGACCCAAAGGTTGTATGTCTTTGGTGTTCCTCACTTGTTCCGTGAGGGTTCATGTGTAAGTGGTGTTTACACACAAGTGGTGGTGGATGTGGGTCTTTTGATGGAGTAGAGATTTCCGCAATTGTTACTTGCGGTTCCTCGCATACAGTATTGTGTGCGGGGCCTCGAGTTGGGGGAAGGTGTTTTCACAGGCGCCTCGATGGCATATTACCATGTCACTTTCCCTTTTCTCAAGGGTGGAGTCATTGCCCTGGAGGGTTTTCCTCCGGGTTATTCATCTGGACATCCGATTGCTGTGTCGGATGCGATGATGTAGCCTGGGCTACATTGTCAGGCTGTGGGCTGGATGAAGTGGGCGCTCCCTGGGTGGGAGTGGGTTGTTGTGTTCCTGAGCTACTTGGCTCAGGTGTGGAGTACGGTAGGTCTACCGTTCTTCCCATGGGGAAGGGTGGTTGTTGGGCTGGTTGTCCAGTGCGGAGACTTGCGTCTCTTTCCCAGTATTTGGAAGCTTTCGCTTCCCGCTCTGCAGTTCTTGCGGCACGTTCCTCAGGAGTCCTGAGTGGTTTGAACTGGGACTTTAGATAGGCGGCTTTGCCTAGACTTTCCCAGGAGATTTTTCCCTTGTTCTCTGGGGAATTATACTCCTCCGCGAGTCTTGCAATACTCGGGAGTCCCAAGAAGTATTTCTCGGTTTCCTTCGCTTTTTTGCGAAGGGTTCTGTGTACCTTGCCACTTTTGAAGGCAGCTTCGGCCTGTTTGTACCAGTGTATGAATTCTTTCCCACTCATGCTGCAAGAGGGCTAGCAGCTCTCTATGCCGACTAAGCTCGTGGGGCCAAACTCTCCAAAACTCCTACTTCTTGACTAAACTTCGCTATGCTCTCAATCCTTAAACTCCGTGTGGGTTCTCCGGGATTCCGCAAGGTCCGGGCTCAACTAATCTACTACCCACTCATTGTGGGCTAGACAGTTTCCCTTAGTCCTACTGTTGGATTCCACTCACTCACACCCTCTCTAGCATGTCCTAGCACCTTAGAGAATTTTGGGGGAGGGGAGAACTTCTTTTCAAAATCCGGTATGTACAGGATTATATCTAATAATTATTTTTAGAAATAATAGATGGGGAATATTGGTACCATATGGCACCTGGATACCTTATTAGGCGAAATAATAGAAAAGGGTAACAGTATCAATAAAAGAATATTGATCAATAACTGAATGATGGCAAAATATGAAAATAAAAGAAAATAAGCGATATCTCAACGGATTTACGGAATTAAGACCCGAAATTGGAAACGAAGCCGGAGATAACTCTCACACAGCCAATGAGCATTTTTACCGATTTATTAGACACTGTGGGAACGAGTGAGGCTGGAATTCTGGGTTGCCGCTTGAGATTCCCACGCCCACACATACTCGTGACCTGCCGTGCCTAACTTCTCCAACATAGAACTCCAACAATTCTCCACCGATTGGGATGTTCTTGGTACCGTCGGAATCGTAAGAATTAGGACTATTTTTAGATGTCGAATTTGTATCGGGTTGTTGTGTGAATGGAAGTGGTTTTATAGTCGTGAAATCGGGTATCCGAGCTGGCTCTGCATGTGGGCGATTATCCCGCCTACAACGCTTGTCCACCAAGCGTATGCGGCATCATGCGCCGCTTCTGACCCCACTATTCTCCTCATGGGGAAGTTGGGGTCGATTGTTACGTTGACTGGAGCTTCGACTTTGCCGAACTTGTTGAGTTCGGTGGTCTCGTATAGCATGTGGACACTTCCCTGCAGGGTAGCTTGCCCATAGGGTGCTGAGGTACTCAGCGGCCCACCGCCTCTGGCAGTGGTCCCCGTTTTAGGGTCTGCCATTGGTTGCCTACCGCTCTCCCTCTTCCCCTTGACATGGGTTTGCCCTTCTGAGGGTGGGCCCTTATGCAACCTGGACAGGGTTGCCTGCCCACAGGGTGGCGGGATAGTTGGTGCCCCACCCCTTGATGTGCTAGTCCCCATGTGGGGTCGCGCCTCATGAGGCCCAGAACCATATCCCCTCCCCCTGACCTGGGAGGCCCCCGTCATAATGGGTTTGGCAGTGAGGTCTGCCAGTGCGCATGCCTCTCTGAGCTCGCGTTTCAGTAATTCGATCTCCCTTTTTTGGAGATCGACCTCTCTCTCTGTGTCTTTCAGAGAGTCAAAGATGCCCTCGGCATCTCTTCATGCTCTGTTGTATTCGCGCCTCCAGTGGGCGCAATGGTTGCAGGCGTCTTCTGACGCCCTTGAGTCATCAGACCGTGCCCGTTTGGACGGTCTGGACAAGGAGCTGCTGTCGCTCCCTCGTCTCCCTCCTATGAGGGACTTCATCTCTTTCAGCTCCTTGCGGAGCTGACCTGTCTGAGCAGCTACCGCTGACGCGATGGCTGATTCCCAGCCTGCATTTGGCTGGGGTGTTGTTGGACCTGGGCCGAATTGGCCAATCCAGGGGTTGATCTGGCCGGGGAAGTTCCCTGGGGAGTATGCCTGGGGCTGCAGCAGCAAATGCTGCCCCTGGAATGGCACTTGTTGCACCATCAGTGCAGTTTGCACCACATATGGTTGGAAGCCCCTCTGAGGAGGCTGGGGGTATGCGGTGCCTGTTAGCAACACAGATGGTTGTTGGTTTGCAGCACTCATTTGTGCTGCATGCATCGTGTAGTCCATGGTGCTTATCTGCACCTGGTGTTGTTGTTGTTCTGCGGAGCCTTGCTCCCTGGGTTGTCGTATTTCGATGTCCGGTGGCTTGTTTGGATCGAACCAAGGGTTGCCTCCCCAGAGAACGACATTTCATTGTTATGTTTCTCATGGTGGTGGGAGGGGTTTTTGTTCTTGCATGTGTGGGATTCGCTGCAGTTGTTAGAATGAGGCGGAAACAGATGACTCCGGAGTGGAATCGGAGACTTAGCATGGAAGGACCTCGGCCTCAGCGACTCAGGCGGAGCGCTGTGCCATTGCTGGTTGTCCTAGGGGTCCCTAATTTCGGATCTAGCAGAGGGAAAGTCTCTTGGGGGAGTTCATGTCGATTTCAGACTGAGGTTACAAGTTACTAGGTACATTGTATATAAGGAGGGGTCCGGAATCAAAAGGAACAAGGGTAGGACAAAAGGAGACAAAGGGAGATGGAAAGAGGAACAACACCGAGGGTCAAGTGTTTGACTCAATGGTGTTTCCCAAAGGAGGAATGAAGGGCCAAGACCCAAGAAGGAAGGAAGGAGGATGGGAGTCGGGAATGGCTAGCTGACTGAATAGAAAGGAAGCAGCAGCCCAAATAGGAATGAGGGAGAATAGCGGAATTGAAATGGACAATGCAATAGTTGCAAGGTCCGGAGTAAGTCCGGAAAGTCCGAACTCGGAGGTTAAACTCCGGAATATTGGCAAAGGTAATTAAATGGAATGAGCTAACCAATACAATGGGTATAAGCAGAGGTGGGGTCAAAGTCCGAGGTCGGAACTAAGACCGGAGGTTCCGGAGACGAGACATGAACGGGATACCGGAGCAGAGGTCCGGAGTCGGGAGCATAGGTTTTGCATACTCATCTGGAAGGTGTCGAGGTTGGGGTCGGACCCGGAATGTTCCGGAGTCGGACCGAAGGTGGTGTCCGAGCCGGAGGTGGGATAACCTCTTGGGAGTCGGCAAGGAGAAAGTGATGGAAGGGAAGTAGGGCTCCGGAAGTCGGAGTTCGGAGTTCCAGGAGCCCGGAGCGGAGGTCGGGATTGTATGGATATGACAGCAGTTGTGTGTGTTCTTTTGCATGTGAGCCTGTGGTTCACGTGGTCTGGGCGATCGCCTGGCCCATGTGATCTCTAGTACATGGTGTGGCTGTCCGGGTGAGTTACTTGCCCAGAAATTTCCCACGCTCTTGGCTGTGGGCCATTGTCCCTCAGCTTTACTTCCTCCGCCTCCATTTTTGGGGGCGTAGTGATGCCGAGAGTTCCCTGTCTTCTTTGATAGGGAGTTTTTCTGGTTCCCTTACATTTTGTAAGGTGAGGTACTCGTCCAGGTGGACGAGGTCGTTGCAATTTCCTAGGGGTTCCCATGTGGTGTCCCCTAGTTCCCATTTGACCTTAAACCAGAGTTCGTTGTGAACCCATGCGTGGTTTAAGATTTCGTGAACTACTGCTCTGCGATTGGGGTCTTCCCCAAAATCGTAGAATTTGTTTACTTCCCTATTTGGGAAGATTTCTTGGTCATTCAGCTCGTGAGGTACGAGCTGGGATACGTGGAATCTTGGGTGGATTCCACGTTGTTCAAGTTGTGGTGACAACTTGAGGACGTAGTTTGATGTCTCTGGAAATGTTTCCAGAATTTCATAAGGCCCTATGTATAAGGGCTTTAGTTTTCCTGCCCTTCCTTTGGGTAGGTTCAGTTTATCCGTGGATAAGTATGCAAGCTCGCCTTTTCTCAAAGGCGGGTCCGGGCGTCTTTTCTTATTCGCCTGGATTGTTTGAGCAGCGTGATTGTGTATTATCGCATTGTGTGCTGCCATGAGGTTTTCCTTCGCTTTTTGGGCAAAGTCATTTACTCCCGGGTAGTCCGAGAGTGGTGCTGTTAGGCACATCTTTGGCATATGGCTGTAGATTAATTCAAATGGGGCAAATCCTGTTGATGTGTTCAAGCTCGCATTGATCGCGAATTCCGCCATCAACAGTTTCGCTGCCCAGTCACATTGGTCTGGTCTAACCATCGCACGTAGTATTTGTACTACTTTTTGTATCATTCTTTCTGCTTGGCCATCACCTTGCAGGTGGAATGCAGTTGTGAATTTCAACTGCACACCGAGTATTCGGTGTAGTTTGCCCCAAAATTTTGATGTGAATTTTGAGTCTCGATCTGATATGATCAAGTGTGGTAGACCGTGGAGTCTTACAACTTCACAAAGAAATACGAATGCTAGTTCTAGTGCATTCGTTGTTGTCTTTATTGGAATTAGGTGGACGTTGGACATCAACCTACAAATGATTACCCAGAGGTAATCATATCCCAAGCTTGTTGGGAATGGACCTGTGAAGTCCATAGCTATTGACGACCATGGTGTCTCCGGGGTCGGGAGTGGGTGAAGCAGTCCGGGATTTCTCCTGGTGCTTTTCTTTGTTGTTTGACAAGTTCCGCAAGACCTGCAGAACTTGTGGGTATCCTTCCTCATTGACTTCCACCAGAAGTGTCGATGGAGGGTTTCCACTGTTTTCTTGGATCCTAGGCGTCCAAGTGTTTCGTGGATGTTTTCGAGGATTATTCCTTGAATGGGCTTCCTTTCGTAGTTCCCTTTCGGGACTACTATTTGGGTCATTCCTCCTTCTCCAAGTTGGGTTATCAGCCCATCTTTTATGGAGAAGTTTTGAAGTTCCCCAGGTTCTCTAGGATTTCCCAGTGGATCTGGCTTTGCGAGTATCCAGATTTTATTGCCTCAATGAGGTCTTTCTCTTTGAATTGTTTTCAAAGGTTCTCTTCTGGAATTATGATTTCTTCCAGATTTTGGGTGCTCCCCCCTAGAGTTTCCTCTAGGTTATCACTCCCCCCTAGAGCTTCCTCTAGGGTATTTCTCGTGCATATCGCTGCGAGTCTCTTTCTCTCTGAGTTTTTACTCAGGGTGCTGCTTAGTAGCAGTTCTTGATTCTGTCAGGGATAGTATCCTCTGCATTTTTGTCCAGATGGATGTCCGCCGACACATAGTCGTCGAAATGCAGATCCTTGTCCATTGACGAGTCATAGTACTGTGAGAGTGCATCTGCCACTTTGTTCTTGTGGCCTTCCATGTATTTTATTTCGCAATCGAAGCTTGCAAAGAAGGCTTGCCATCTCAGGTGTCTACCTGAGTTGTGGTTTTTTGCTTTGAAATATTCCAAAGCTTTGTGGTCCGTGATTACTGTGAATTCATGGCCTCCCATGAGATCGTCTTGCCATCTCATGAGTGCTTTGAGGACACCCAGTGCCTTGAGCTCGTAGGCGAAGTACCTACGTTGTGTGTTGGTGAACTTTTTGGACATGAATGTGGCTGGGCGGCAAGTCTGCCACTTTTTGCCTTGTCCAATTAATGCGCCCATGCCCACTGGGCATGCATCTGTTATGACCCAGACGTGGAGTTTGGTCCTCTCTTCTTCTGAGAGGCTTTCCGGTGGATTCCACTGGACAGGCTTCAGGATCGGAGCCCTGCATGCTAGACATTTAATCTCGTCGAAGCATTTCTGGTGGAGTGGTGTCCACCTGAATGTCTGCTTGTTTGAGCAGATTGTTTGCAGTGGCCCTGTGTAGCCACTGACGTTTGGCATGAATATCGATAGATATTCTACCATTCCCAGGAATCTTAGGACTCCTGTGTGGTCTACTGGCTCTCGCCAGTTGCGGATTTTTTCCATTTTATCTGCTTGAGCGTGGATGCCCTGTTCGTCCACATGGCTTCCTAGAACATCTAGGATTGGGGCAAATGGCTGGAATTTTTTCCGGCTTATGTAGAATTTCGCCCCCTTTAGGCAAGTGAACAACCACAATAATGCTTTATTGTGGTTCTCCACCGAGCTTGTGCTGGTAAATATATCGTCGAACCAGACATGTAGGCGTCTGCCTACTTCTCCTCATAGTTCCCAGGTCAGTGCATGCTGGAAGGTGCAGGGAGCGTTGCAGTCTCCTTGCTGCATCATGTTCCAGTTGTATGTCCCGTGGGGCATAGAGAATGTCGTTCTATGGACAGCATCAGGATCCAGCGTATTTGTTCGTATGCATCTGACATATCGATCTTGGATCGGTATGTTGCTCTACTGATTCTTGGATCAGTTGCATGTCTGGCATTGGTGTGACATCGAGGATCGTGTTTGAGTTATGATTCCTTGCATCTATTACCGTGTGCAAAGATCCATCTGCTTTGCGGATACACAGTAGCAGGCATGCTCGCTTGCTGTTTGCGGGATATCACCATCCTGCTTTTACATAGCGATCTATTTTGGTCGCTAGTGCTTCCTGCAGTGCTGCAGGACATCTCAGGGTGTTTTCCCGAAATTTCTTGTTTGGATCCTTCAACAGGATTCGATGGTTCACCTCCCTCAAGGGAGGCATTTCTAATGGTGCTGGCACCATTATGGTTTCAAATTTCTCTCTCCACCACTCCCTGAGTATTTCGAACTCGGGGTTGTTCATGGAGAGACCTTCCAGATGTGGTACATCTGGAAGTTCTAGTCCTTCCGGACTAGGATTGGGCCAACTTTCAGGGTACTTTCTTTCGATTACCCTGAGGTGTGTTTCAATCCCGCCTCCCTGTCAGGGGGGCTTCTTTTTTGGTTGTTCTCGAGCTCTTGCTTGAGTTTTCCATCCATGTGATCTCGTCACACGGTCTTCGCTTACTCCAAGGGTGTCAAAAACCCGGATCGTAGGGGTAAATGCGTGAGTCCGAATGCAGGTGGGGCTCAACTAGAGGGGGGTCCGAGGGCTCCGGTAGTGAACCGAAGCTTCTCAGGGAGCCCGGTTCTGCTGGGTGGTACAAGAGGCTCTAAGAAGGATGCGGCCTCAGCGACTCGGAGGGAGCGCTGTGCCTCCGTTACGTCTCAGTTAGTCCTTGTATTTCTTATGCCTGCGGTATCTTGTAGAACAGGAACAGGATTCACTCAGAGGGACTTTGGGTGGCATTTTAGTCGAGATTAGAACTGAGGAACTACAGGTTCTAATCTACGGGTATTTATAAAGGAGAATGGGAAGGACTTAGTCAAAGTCCGAAATGACAAATGGGACAACACCAAAAGGTGCCGAATGATACCAAGAGGTACCGAAAGGTCCCGAACGATATCTTAAACGGGGAACCGAGGTGTCAGGCCAAGGAGGGCGGAGTTGGAGGCCGGAAAATGAATGGGGACGACAAATGGGTAAAGGGGGTTAGCCGACTGAATGGTAGGAAGAAGGTAGTCATGCTAAAAATGGAAGGTGACTAATAAGTGATAACGTGAGGGAGATCACCGAAGGATGCGGGTAACTCCGAAAGCGGAGTTGCATATCCGAAGGATGTTAGGTGACTCAAATAAATGAAATGGGTGGAGGAATGGTTTAAGGGCATGTCACGGGATGTCGGAGGTCCGTCGGAATATCGGAGCAAATCCGGGGTCTCCAAATGTTCCGACTCGGGACCGAGCTTCCGGGATGGGAGTGGCCAAGGTTCGGTGTGCCGCAACCAGACTGGAGCTGAGAAAGTCAGGAGGGAAGGTGACTTGGGGAGTGGGGAGGCATGGTGTAGGGGATGGTGAAGTTGTTAGGAAGGTGTGGTGTGGTGGGAGTGCATGGGGTCGGGATTCCGGGATATGACAAAGGGTGTCTATGTTGCCCTTGTTCACCGTTCTCACTTTGTGGGACCGGAAGTCTAAGCTTACCTGGTTTTTGTTTAACCAGGGGGCGCCAAATATGGCGTCGTATCTATCGATGTTAATTACATCAAAGTAGTGTCAGGGCACACCCGCCTCACCCGGCTCCACCCGGCTCCACTCCACCCGCTACCCCCTTCTCCCCTTCCTATCTCCTCCTCCCTCCACTTCCCCCTCTTCCCATTTCTTCTCTGTCTCATTCTCTATTCTTTCTATTTCTATTTACATGGACGACTTTCCTTGATCGATGTACTACTAACCCGCCCATGACCCATGCACAATGCACCCAGCCCCAGATGCTCCAGACAACCCCCAGGTACACCCAGCACGCGTGCCTGCAGCGGATCCCTTCAGGATCCCCCATGGGGATACCCGGGTGGCTGGGGCTGTGCATGGGGACGACATGGCAACTCTCATGTGACCTGAGCACCATGTATATAAACATACCTGGGGTGGGAACCAGAGAAGCAGTCTTCTTCTCACCATTCCCACTTCAGGGACACCTGCCTGTGCCGGACCCGTCCCCATACATGCCCACTTCACACCCCACCGGGCCCTCAGTGCCGGGCGATATACCCGGACACTCTCGACCCCGGACCGGTCCCTGACAAGTAGTGTTTTTCTACATGGCCGTTAATCTCAACGTCCATGTTTGTTCCGAACAGGATCTGTGATCTTGTTCCTTTTGTCCCCATTTGAAGGATGACTGGGTTCTCCAATTGGAGAATTGGGATGTGGACCGCACGGACAAAGTCTGGCAATAATGCGTCCATTTCGGCTCCACTATCGAATAGTGCATAGGCTTTTATGCCTGCTATTTTTATGTGAGCCGTCAGCGTTCTCTTTGTTGAGAGCGGTCTGTTTGCGGGGTATTTTCCCATGTCTTTTGAGATGCGGAATTTCGCATCAAACAAGGGGGACTGGGTTTCGATGGACTTTTGGTCCTTCTTCCCTGTCTCCTGGTTTTCCTTGGGTACTTTGGTGTATTTCCCCAAGGTGTCTTTTCTTGGTGCTTCTACGAAGGCTTCAGTGACTTTTTCGTCTGCCGTGTTTTCTAACTGGCATGCTACAGCCAGTTTGATTTTGTAATTTATGTCGTCATGATCGATGACTGACATTGGGCCCATCCTTATGGTCCCAACGTTGACTTCCTCACCCTCTGAGTTGGGTGAGTATTGAGGTCCTTCGTATGGGTCCTCTACTTCGAAGCTTGATGCTTCGGAGTTACCAGGGTTGTTCTCTGGTTTCTCATCTGATGAGTCTTTCGACTCTTCTTCCGTTGTGATTGTGATCTCCATGGCGGCTATGCGCCTTGGTTTTTCATCACTCATTACATTGTGTCTTGGGCAATCTTTCGTTTGCCCTATTTGGCCGCATTTGCCGCAAATTGGAACTGACTTTTGGTCAGTTTTCCTCGAGTTTTTCGAGGATGTATCCTCTTGCCATCTGGGTTTCAGCTCTTCAGCCTTCTTTCCTGATGGGAGGGCTCTACCGCAGCTTGTGGTTGCCATGGTAGTTGTTCGGGTATAGTATCCTGATTTGTAGGCTGAAGACATCTTCAGCCCGTCAATTATCTCATCTACACAAGATATTGCTTTTAACATCTCCTCATTTGAGGAGAAGTCTGCTCTGATTCTATCATGAGCAATCATTTCCCTCTTCCATTCGAGGGGAATGTAGTTTAGGAACCTGGTGTTGAAGGATGCCTGGTCTGGCGGCGTCACCATCTGGGACGCTGCTTGGACAGTTCTAGGTAGAACTGTTTTAGGCCTTTTTCCACTTCGTATTTGACATTGTGGTACTTCTTTGTCGCGTTCAATGTGGCAGAGGCTTTAATGAAAGTTCTCATCAATATGTTGATGCCCTCGTCTCCTCTGAGGAGAGTTTCATCTTGGAGTCTTATTCCAAGGTCGAACATGGGCCCCCCTAATCCACGAATCAAGCAGTCCAGATGGACTCCGTCGAATTGGGGACCTTTGCATCCTTGCGAAGCGAGGAATCCCAGTAGTTCTGTGAACCACTGCCAGAACGATTCCATGTCGTTCTCCCCTGACCATTTCTTGTCAGGGAATCCCGGCCCATTTTTTAGGGCTTCAGGCTTCACTCCTTCTGGGTAAGGAGTGAGTATTCTCACTTCAGCCATTCTTATGGCCTTTTCATACCATTTTTCCAGGTACTCCTCTTGCTCCCCTGCCTTTGTGGGGTCGCTATCCAATGGAGATCTCTCCTTTGGGGGGTTTTCGCTGGGGGAAATCTTCCTCACAGCGTTTCTTTGGTTTCAGGTGAATTCACCTGAAGTTGTATTTGGATTCTCTCATTGTTTTGAGAGTGTGTGTTTGAGTTACCTCTCTGTTCGAGAGGTCCGTCGTAAGTGGACGTTTGGCCAAACCTTTGGTACATGCCAATTCTCCTCCTAATCTCTGAAGGATGCCTTCTTTCGGCATCATCTTCTCCTATCCTTGGGAGAAGGATCTCCTTAGCATCTCTGTCGAGTCACTGATGATACTCCAGTGTGCTTTCACTGGTGGTTCTTTTCATGAATTTTTCACGAGTTCTATTTATGTCCTGGACCGTGGTCCAGGGGTTTTATTTGTTTCCTCACTTTTTTGTGAGAAGTTATTTCCTTCAGCAAGTCTGTCTGTTTGCTGATTTTTTCAGTCAATTCGTTGATTGCGTTGGCCATTCTTTCTAGAGTTATCTCTAAACGAGCCGTACTATTGTGGTTCGTTTCCTCGATCTTTTTTTGGATCGAGTTTATTGCGTTTATTATGCGTGATTCCTGGTTTTCCAGGAGGAAGTTTGGTTGGGCGAGCAGAGACTCTCCCCAGTTGACATTACCGCTTCTGGGGGTTCCAGAAGGGGTTCTTGGAGTGAACACTCCATGCTCGCTTTGTTTAGGCAAGGCCATTGTGGAGGGTGCTTCCCTTTCATAGAGGGGTCTGTTTGCTGGTTTTTCCTTACTTTTCTGTAAGGCTTCCTCAGCGAACTCCCTCATTTCAGTTCGCCTCCTCTTCATTATCTTGGAGACCTCCTCCGAGGTTGGCGACCTTCCCTTGTCTGGCATGGTGTGTGGGAGTGTAAACAGCGGAAGTTCTTTTGGAGCTTCCACGCTCTGGGAGATCCTGCTCTCAGGGTGTATCTTCACGCCTTCTCGGGCTTTCAGCCTGAGAAGAAGTTGGTCTTCGCTTTCTGTCCTCCATTCGGACGGAACCTGGAACAAGTCCAGTAGTTTTTCGGATAGCCGATGCGGGGGCTCTTCCCTTTGTTTCCCTTTGTCTGCCTTTGGGGCTTGACTTGGGGACATGAGGGGGGACTCCAGGGGATAGTTGGGCCCTGGAGTTTCCTGCGACTCTATCTGATCAGCTTTTTGGGCTGATCGTTCAGCACTTACACATTTATCGCGCAAGTCAATCACCTCGTGAAGAGGTGAGGGATCTTCCCCAGCTTGGGTTAGATCGGTATGTCGTGGAGTTCTAGGGGTATCTGGCCCCGCACTTACTCCACGTAAGTTTCTAAAACCTTCAGGGGCCAGCCCTGAGGTGGTTGCTAATGCCGGATCGTGTTGATCCTCGTCATCGTCTGACGACAGCTTTTGGTTTGAATCTCCCATGATGGGAGATTGCAGTTTCTTAATAAACCGCTCGTTTCTTTTTAGCATTGCTGCAGATGCGACCTTGCCCTTGTGGGCATGTTTAGGCGCCATAGGCGCTACCGAGTCAGATGTTAAGAGTGGATAGTTTTTTGTGGGTTGTGTTGTAAAACACACCTCATACACTTAAAAAAGTGTGAGGTCTCTGGGGGTAGCTCAGCACACAGAGCCGTAAGTGATACAAATGTGTGTATTTTACGGTAGTGTGTAAGCAGTTACCTGGAGGTTCCCGCTTACCCACGTGACTATATGTATCTAATTACACGTGGCTTGGGGTTCGGGGCTATTGCCCTGACATAGAGCAACTTATTGCATCTATGTCAGTCGATCTTGGAGTCAAGGATCTCCTTGATCTCAAACTCCATTTTGCCTTTGATTTCTATTGAAGGCAGAGGTGGCTGGTGGCGGTTCGGAATGATGTTTGGGATGGAGGGTTCGATCTGTGAGACATGGAATACCGGGTGAATGGCTTGCATGTTTTCTGGCAGGCGGAGAGTGAGGGAGTGGGTTCCAATGTGGGCAATGATCTCAAAAGGGCCGGGGTTTTTCTTGGAGAGCTTCTTGGAAGGTCAGGTGGAGTGGAAATACTTGGCCTTTACATAGACCGAAGTTCCTACCTCAAAAGCTGGGGCAGGACTCCGACAGGAGTCTGCTGGGCCCTGGTAGCAGATCTGAGCAAGGTGCATTTCCTTCCAAAGGAAGTGATGGAGGGAGCTGAGATCTACCAAGTACTCTTGGGTGCGTACTGATGTTAGGTCTTACTCCAGGTGAACCATGATGTTCAGATGGTAGCCCTTATTGGCAAAGAACGGAGATATGCCTGTGGTGGCATTTGGAGCATTGTTGTATGCGAACTCTGCGAGAGGTAGGAGTTCAGACCAATTATCCTGCTGGTAGTTACTATAGATGTGCAGGTACTGCTCAAGCATCTGGTTCATCCATTCGGTCCGTCCGTTGTAATGGGTCTATCCAACTAGACTCCCAACTCAGGTCTGGGTGGGGGTGTTGGAGGAACCGTGTGCTATGGGAGGCCGGACGAGTTTTTGTACAGCCACATTCCCACATCCAAGCGAGGAACTCGCCTGGACAGCCACATTCCCGTGGCAGCATGACTACTTGGTCACAACACCTTTTTCTTCTTACTTATTTTGGTCACTTCAGACTTATCTGTGAAGACCACAAACTATATTCAATCTTTTGAATTAGTTTCCTTTTCCCTCAGTTCTTGCACATATTGCTTGAGACTGAGGTTAGTTACTTTCTTTCATTTCTTATATCTTGTAACTTATTGTATATTACCTTACAGCTATTGGCACTAGGTAATACATTAGTTCTTGTGCATATTGCTTGAGACTGAGCTATTGGCACTAGAGCAAGTGGTTATTCCATTAGGGGGTAGGTCTCTCTCTATCTCTCAGGTAGATGTGGGTCCTGCGAGAATAGCAAGGAAAATAAAGAACAAGTCATATCTCCTCAACCACTCCACCAAATCCGACAACCTTTGACTCGTCAGAACCACCTTCACAGTCTCTACAACTCCTATTATTACCACGACTCACCAATCCTAGTCCCTGATGCAGTAGGGGGTGAAATGTGTGATAAGTTGGTTTGACCTGCACGGACTTGTCCCCACAACACCATCTCCTTCCGAGGTGAAGTGGAGGCAGATGTCGAGGGTGAACAGAAAAAATGAGAAACAAACTCCGGACCCCTGTCAGAGGTGACATGGGAAGGAACTCCGTGTTTGGAAAACACGTGGAGAAGGAATAACTTGGCCAGTTCTGGAGAGGTGATGGTGTCGTGGGTAGGGATGAAGATGCACTGCTTGGATAGGCAGTCCACAATGACCAAGATGGAGGTGGATCTGGAAGAGGAGGGAAGTTGTTCAATGAAATCCATGGAGATGGAGTTCCAAGGACGTTCAGGGATGGGGAGTTGTTTGAGCAAGCCGTAAGGCTTGTGGTGAGGGACTTTGGCATGGGCACAAGAAGTACAGGAGGACACATAGTTCTTGACGAAGGTATGGATGCCCAGCCAGGTATAATCACGACGGACTAGGTCCAGAGTCTGGTTTTGACCAAAGTGTCTGGAGAGCTGGTGGTTGTGTTTGTCCCACAAAACATGGAGACGAAGATCATTGGAGTCTGGAACGTAAATGTGGTTGTCCAGCCTTAACAGGCCTTCAGGACCAGCAGGAATGGGGGAGGTTGGGGGAAGTGGAGAAGAGATTGTGGTATCAGAGGAGAGGGAGGATAGAATGTCTTGATGGAGAGCCTCTGTGTCGACAAGTACAGCTGCCCAGATTACTGTGGCAGCTAGGAACATGGCTCGTAAGGATGCAGTGAGCTGCTCCAAAGTGAAGACCAGTCAGAAGCTCTGTGGATTGACGCGAGCATAGTCCATATCCCTGTCATATCCATCCATGGCCATCGACTTCCACTACCTCCGATCTCTCCGGACAACCTCCACTCCTTCCTCACTAACCTCAGAGCTCCCATATTCCGCAATCACCTCGGTATCCCTCGATGGTCACCACCCCCTCTTTTCAATTTATTACTTACACCTCCCTAAGTATGGAGCCCCGAAGGCTTCTGGACAGCTCCAACATCTGCTAGCGCACTCCCACCTCCACTGGGCAATACACTCGCTTGCCCTGCAAGCCCACCTTCGGGCCTATCCCTCCTTTCCATTTCTGGGTTATTGCCTACCATTCCGTTAACCCTGTAACCCGACTTGTTGGTAATATTGTACATAGGTTACACCTCAGTAATAAAATCGACTAGGTTTACCCCCCTTCAGTTCTGGTTGCCAGTTTAGTAAGTTAGGGCACGGACGTGTTACTTGGCACAGCGCTCCTGGCACAAGTCGCTGAGGCCGAAGCCCTCCGCCACGGAGACATTCCTTCGTCTTGATCTGGTCTCTGACAATCCCCTTCTTTGAGATAGACATCCCAGTGTCTAGTTAACACATCTGGTTTTACTCCGAGTCTTCCGGGACAGAATCAGACAGTCATGTGGAACTGGGAGAGGAACTCTGACCAGCAGGCTTGCCACCAGGTCAAGAGTTTGGTGGTAGAGAAATACTTGAGGTTCTTGTGGTTGGTGATGACGTTGATTGGGGTTCCTGAACCTTCAAGGTAGTGACACCACGATCAGAATGCATCATGAATGGTGAGCAGTTCCTTATCATGGCTGTCGTAATTGAGCTCCGGCGCCGAGAGTGTTCTAGAGCAGAAAGCAACAGGGCGAATCTCTAACAGATGGACAGGACTCCGGAGATTGCATAATCGGAGGTGTCGGTTTCTACAATGAGAGGGGCATCAGGTACCCAATGCATCAGGATGGGAGCAGATGTGAAGGCTTCTTTCAGGGTGTTGAAAGCAGAACGACAGTCATTAGAGAATAACCAGGGGGCTCCTTTACACATGAGGCACGTCAAGGGGACCACAATGTCAGAGTATTGGTGGATGAAATGCCAATAGAAGTTAGCGAAGTCAAGGAAGGACTGGACATCCTTGACTTTATGGGGCTCAGGCCAATCTTGGCCAGCTTTGACCTTCTTGATGGACATAGTGAGTCTGGAGGGAGAAAGGCAGTATCTGAGATATTCCGTAGTGTCCATATGAAATTCACATTTCTTCGGATTTGTCATATCCATCCCTGGCCATCGACTTCCACTACCTCGGATCTCTCTGGACTACCTCTGCTCCTTCTTCACTAACCTCGGAGCTCCCATATTCCACAATCACCTCGGTACCCCTCGATGGTCACCACCCCCTCTTTTCAATTTATTACCTACGCCTCCCTAAGTATGGAGCCCTGAAGGCTTCTGGACAGCTCCGATGTCCGCTAGCGCACTCCCGCCCCTGCTGGGCAATACACTCACTTCCCCTGCAAGTCCACCTTCAGGCCTATCCCTCCTTTCCGTTTCTGGGTTATCGCCTACCATTCCGTTAACCCCATAACCCAACTTGTCGGTAATATTCAATCGGCTAATGTTTAACCCTGTTAGCTCCGCTCTGCTCGGCTCCGCCATTTGCGGGCCTGCCCTCGTTGTAACTATATATACTCAACTTGTACATAGGTTACACCTCAGTAATAAAATTGACTAGAGTTTACCCCTTCAGTTCTGGTTGCCAGTTAGTAAGTTAGGGCACAGACATGTTACTTGGCACAGCGCTCCTGGCACAAGTCGCTGAGGCCGAAGCCCTCTGCCATGGAGACATTCCTTCATCTTGACCTGGTCTCTGACAGGATTGGTGTATAGGCCATGTTTGCAGAGTCTCCTAAGAACTTCTCGGACATGCTACTGGTGTGAAGCCATGTCTTCCAAGTAGGTAAGGATGTCGTCTAGGTAGACTACCACAGAAATGTCCAAGAGGTTGGCAAAGATCGTGTTGATGAATCGCTGGAAGGCCACAGGTGCATTTGTAAGACTGAATGGCATGACGAGCCATTTGTAGGAACCATAGCATGTGTGGAAGGAAGTCTTCCATTCGTCACCTGCTGCAATGCAAACCAGGTGGTAAGCATGCCAGAGGTCAAGTCTGGTATAGACAGTGGCACAGCTAGGTGCATCAAGGAGGTCTGAGATGCAGGGGAGTGGGTAGTGATCTTTCTTGGTGATCTTATTCAGCCCTTGGAACTCAATGCAAAGACAGAGGGATCCATCTTTTTTGTGGATGAAGAGGACCGGTGCCACATTGTAGGTGGGCACAGTGTTAGAGACCAGATTGAGATGAAGGATTTGTCTCCATGGTGGAGGGCTTCGGCCTCAGCAACTCAAGCCAGGAGCACTGTGCCAAGTTACACATCCGTGCCCTAATTTACTTACTGGCAACAAGAACTAAAGGGGGATCAACTCTAGTCGATTTTATCACTGAGGTGTAACCTATGTACAAGTTGAGTATATATATAGTTACAGCGAGAGCGGGCCCATGAATGGTGGGACCGAGTGGAGCAGAGCTAACAGAGTTAAACATTAGCCGATTGAATATTACCAACAAGTCAGGTTATGGGGTTAGCAGAATGGCAGGCAATAACCCAGAAACGGAAAGCAGGGCAAGCAAGTGAATTGCCCAGTGGAGGCAGGAGTGCACTAGCAGATGTTGGAGCTGTCCGGAAGCCTTCAGGGCTCCGTACTTAGGGAAGCATAGGAAAAGAGGGGGTGGTGACCATCAAGGGAGGCGAAGGTGATTGCAGAATATGGGAGCTCCGAGGTTAGTGAAGAAGGAGCAGAGGTAGTCTGGAAGGATCAGAGGTAGCAGAAGATGATGGCTGTGGATGGATATGACACACAGCTGGCACCACCTGAATGAACCGAATATTGCGATTTCCCCATCCCTGCACATCCCCACTTCACGAAACAGATCACACACGTCTTCATATACTATTCCTACCCTTCCATGATTTTTCCCTATTTTTCCAGACACATTCCCAGTCCCCATAGACAAAATTCTCATGCCCACCCAGCAAGCGTGGCCACACTCAGACTGGATTTCACCTATCTCGGCAACCACTGCACTGATTTGGACGATATTGATACCATTGGAAACGCTTCATTTAGGGGTATTAGGATACGTGATTAGCGGGAGTTCATTGGCGATGGACAGAGTTGGGTATTTTTGGTCAGATACCATTTATTGCTTTATTATTTTCTTGATTATTGTTTTCCCTCCCATCGATATTGATTGTTGCCCATATGGTCCACCTAAGCACATGGGACTCTCGGATATTTTCCTTCATTTTATTTGATATATACCTGTACATGAGGATGTATCTACTTTTTCCTTTGCATTAGAAACTCCCAAGTTTGCCCCTCCCAAGCTAGTAGGGAGTAGTACAACTTAGAAGATGACCAAGAAGCCTCTAGATTAGTCCTTGCCTTAGTGTCACCCAGAGAGGTGGGGTAAGAGATTGATTGGAGTACACCATGCACTGTACCACACCAGACCATATCACCATTACCATTACCACCTTTTCCCCAACCTGTTGGATACCTATCCAGTCCCCATCCCTTCCTGTTTGCCTGCTGGGTTAGATCCCTAGCCCACTTACAGCATGAGTGGAAGTAGTGGGACAAATGAACCCAGAGGCTAGGTGTTCATCTAAGAACGCCCGGAGAGCCTCGAGTTCCAAAGTAGAGAGGGAATACATAGTTCCCAAGGGTGGTGAAGTGCCTTCCTCAAGGTCAGTCTTCAGGTCATGCTTGGTGCTAGTGTTGAGGCTTTGCTCTTGCTGAACACATCTGCAAACTCATGGTACTCCTTCAGAATGGCCAAAAGGTCAACAGAATCGGTGTGGGAGGAGGCAGCCCTCAAGTGGCTGTCCTCGGAAGGAATGGTTAGGCTGAAGGATACCAATCCTTTGAGTTGACAAGCCTTCACAAATGCGGAACAGCTGACGAACTCAATAGATGGTAATGGAGGAATGGGAGCCTGGGACTGAGGTGCTAGCAGAACATCAGATGGTTGGATGTCGGACGACAGCGGTGGTGCCGGAGATGACAGGGGAGAGCTCGGAGTAACTGTCTTGGTTGGTTCAGAAGTTCGGAATGTAATACTGCTTGAGACCCAGTCAATCAATGGATTGTAGTGGGTAAGCCAGTTATGTCCTAGGACTAGAGAACAAGATCCATCCAGCGATGTGACAAAGAAAGTCGTGGGGGTGATGTTTCCGGAAGCAAAGTGGAGGGGAATATCAACGGTGTGGGTTATGATTGAGTTGGTGCTACCATCAAAAAGGTGTAGTTGTAGAGGTTTTATCTGATATGTCTTCAGGGCCAGTTTCTTCATGAATGTGTCGTTGATGAAGCAGTCCAAAGACCCAGAGTCTATGAGTGCAGGAACGTTCTCATAGGTGCAGAAGAGTTTATTTTTTGTCCTATCATTGGACAGGGAAATAGGAACAGGAGAAGAGAGAGAAGAGAAGAGAAGAGAGGTGGAACGATCTACAGAAGTAGTCGGAGGTGGAGGAGGAGAAAGTGATACATCAGCAACACTATCTACAATGGGTAGAACATCAACTGAAGGGTCAACATTAAGAGGAGAAAATAGACCATCAGAAAGAGAAAAAGAAACAGGAATGTGGAGGGAGGACAAGTTGGAAATGGAAGACATGTTTAGGTGCACTTCTTTGAGCACATGGAGGGAAGAATCACAACCCCCAGTCTGTGTGGAGTCCATGGGGGTGTGGACTAATTTTTTGCCTCTGCAGAAGTGGATCCTTGCTCCTCAGTCTGGGAGATGCGCGAGAAGAAGACTTGGGACAGTCCCTGACCATGTGGCCAGACTGACTGCAGAACATGCAAAGTTTCTCATCAAGACAACACTTACGCTCTTGTGGTGTGAGCTTGCCATTGTCTCCGAGTTTTGATGAAAGATCCGGCTTAGCAGAGCTGGCCTTGGACTTCTTGTTGTCCTTCAGAGGCTTGCTACCAGAAGCGGAGTTGAACGAGGAGGAGGAAGGGACAGGGTTGGAGCGAGAAGCAGTAGTGGTCTTGTCAAAGACATTGGAGGAGGAGGGTTTCGCATGATGAGTTACTTCGGATTTACACTCCCGATAGTGCACATCGAAAGTCTGTGATAAGGTGCGAAGTTCCAAAAGGGTAGAAGATTTCCCTACCCTGGCAATGTCATCCTTGATATGTTCCGGCAATCCGTTATAGAAAAAACGACAGAGCATGGCTTCTCTGTAACCATGAAGTTGAGAAGCGTGTTGATTGAACTTGATGACGTACTTGTTGATTTGGTGCCTGTCCCTCATATCCAGGGTCATAAGTTGGACTTCGGCGTCGCCCACAAGATCATGAGGACCAAAGTTGGTCTGAAGTTTGTTGACAAACTCCTGGTAGTTATTCATCCAACGAGGACAAAGTAGAGAATTTTGATTGAACAGCAGGTCCGGCTCGAACCAATCAAGAGCCATCCCCTTGAGGTAGGACTGCACGAAGATGACCTTGGTGTTAGAACCGGGCGGAAACAGACGACTCCGGAGTGGAATCGGAGACTTAGCATGGAGGGACCTTGGCCTCAGCGACTCAAGTGGAGCGCTGTGCCATTGCTGTTTGTCCATTTGGTCCTTAATTTCACAGTAGGTGAGCAGGAAGTCTCTAGGGGGCATTTCAGGTCAATTTCGGACTAAACCAAAACAAGTATGTACAAGCGCCGATATATATAATGGAAGGGGCAAAAGCACAAGGAAAACAAAGGGTAACCGAATCGGAACGAAGACGTCCGAAAGGGAACAAAGGGTAGAGGGAGCGGAGCGGTACCGAAGGTCATAAGGCAGGACCTGTGATACGTCCGAAAGGAGGTAGGGAGGGCAAGGCCCAGAGGGGCAGGAGGATGAGGGGAAGTGGGGATGATGACTAACTGGCTAGAATAGGAAGAAGCAGTAGTCCAAATAGGGATGAGGGGAAAACGCGAGAAATACATTACAAGCGGCGAGAGTGCCGAAGGCGATCCGCGAAGCTCAGGGGTTGCGGAGGTTACGGAGGTTACGGAGGCGGGGTTGAAAGTCCGAGGGATATTGGCAATGGTGTTTACGTAGTATGAGGTCACCAATGCAATGGACTAAGACCGAGGTGGAGTCAAAGTCCGAAGTAGGGACTATGACGGAGGCTCGGAGCAAGGTATGAGCGGTGTCCGAGTGCGAAGTACGGAACAGCGGTGGAAGGTCGTAACTTGGCGGAAGGGTGGCAGAGGAGTAACGGAGGGAGGAGAGAGGGGACAGGTAAGGGGAGAAGGAGTGGCGGAGAGGAGAGTAGTCAGGTCCGAAGGTGAGTATCGGAGTGGACGGGGGAAGTGTAGGAGGATAACGGGAGGGTGGAGGTGTTGTGAAGGGGGAGTGGAGTAGTAGGAGGGTGGTGAGAGGGGCGGTGTTCGGTCCGAGATGAGTATCGGAGCGGACGGAGATAGGGTCGGGGAGGTAAGGAGGAGGTGTGTTGCCAGGACCGAAGGTGAGTATCGGAACGGCAGCGGTAGGTTATGACTCCGGAGGTGAAGAGGGTGGAGGTCCAGAAGTCGGGTCGGGGTCGGGTATGTACGGATATGACAATCAATTTCTAATGGGACACATGATCAGAGTCGACAGGAGAGGGGTTTCTAAATTAGAGAAGCTGTGAAACTCAACTGGGTTTCTCACCAGATGACTAGGACCAGGCTGCGAGGGTTTGGGGGATGGTGAGGCAGAGTTAGGAACCAATGTGCGTAGTTGCAAATGAGTGCGAGGGGCTTTGGGTGCCATACAAGATGTGTACTTGTCAGGGAGTGATAAAATACTGTTAGAGACCAGAAGCGAGATGAAGGAGATGTCTCTGTGATGGAGGGCTTTGGCCTCAGTGACTCAGACCAGGAGCGCTGTGCCTAGTTATACATCTGTGCCCTAATTTACTTACTGGCAGCGAGAACTAAAAGGGGGATCAACTCTAGTCAATTTTATCACTAGGGTGTAACCTATGTACAAGTTAAGTACAGTATATATAGTTACAGCGAGGGCAGGCCCATGAATGGCAGGACTGAGCGGAGTGGAGCTAATGGAGTTAAACATTAGCCGATTGAATACAAGTTGGGTTATGGGGTTAGCAGAGTGGCGGGCTATAACCCAGAAACGGAAAGGAGGGATAGGCCTGAAGGTAGACTTGCAGGGCAAGCAAGTGTATTGCCCAGTGGGGGCAGGAGTGCACTAGCGGATGTCGGAGCTGTCCAGAGACCTTCGGGGACCTGTACTTAGGAAGGCATAGGTAATATATTGAAAAGAGGGGGTGGTGACCATCGAGGGAGTTGGAGGTGATTGCGGAATACAGGGGCTCTGAGGTTAGTGAAGAAGGAGCAGAGGTAGTCTGGAAGGATTGGAGTGGAGGACAATGGCTGTAGATGGATATGACAGGGGGGAGAAATGTCATATCCATACAATCCTGACCTCCGCTCCTGGCTCCTGGAACTCCGAACTCCGACTTCCGGAGCCCTACTTCCCTTCCGTCACTTTCTCCTTGCTGACTCCCAAGAGGTTATCCCACCTCCGGCTCAGACACCACCTTCAGTCCGACTCCGGAACATTCCGGGTCCGACCCCAACCTCGACACCTTCCAGACGAGTATGCAAAACCTATGCTCCTGACTCCGGACCTCCGCTCTGGAATCCCATTTGCGTCTCTGTCTCCGGAACCTCCGGTCTTAGCTCCGACCTCGGACTTTGACCCCACCTCCGCTTATACCCATTGTATTGGTTAGCTCATTCCATTTAATTACCTTTGCCAATATTCCGGAGTTTAACCTCCGAGTTCGGACTTTCCGGACTTACTCCGGACCTTGCAACTATTGCATTGTCCATTTCAATTCCGCTATTCTCCCTCATTCCTATTTGGGCTGCTGCTTCCTTTCTATTCAGTCAGCTAGCCATTCCCGACTCCCATCCTCCTTCCTTCCTTCTTGGGCCTTGGCCCTTCATTCCTCCTTTGGGAAACACCATTGAGTCAAACACTTGACCCTTGGTGTTGTTCCTCTTTCCATCTCCCTTTGTCTCCTTTTGTCCTACCCTTGTTCCTTTTGATTCCGGACCCCTCCTTATATACAATGTACCTAAGTAACTTGTAACCTCAGTCCGAAATCGACTTGAATTCCCCCAAGAGACTTTCCCTCTGCTAGATCCGAAATTAGGGACCCCCAGGACAACCAGCAATGGCACAGCGCTCCGCCTGAGTCGCTGAGGCCGAGGTCCTTCCATGCTAAGTCTCCGATTCCACTCCGGAGTCGTCCGAATCCGACAGTTCTAACAAGAAAGCTGAATGAACCAAACAAAGAAATGTGGCAGTGCTGGCAGGTGATTTGATTTTCAAGATGCGAAATGAATGGAAGAATGGTCTGGGTTACATGGGTCCATATGGGGAAACACCCAAAAAAAACCAGCAGCAAACCAACCGACCTTCCTCCCTTCTTGCCCACCACAGCATGGACCAAATGAATGCATCCATCCGTTTCGGGCTCAGGTTTGGATCTGGATCCTTAAATTCCGAGACAAGGCATGGGAACCTTTGTTGTCCTGCTTCCTTCCCATTTTCTCTCCAGTGGATCAATGAGCGCTATTACAGCGAAAAACGAAATATTGTAGAAAAGTGCAACAAGTGAAAACCCTGATTTGCTCAAATTGGAAGTTACCCTGATTCACATGCTGCTGTTGCTCGATCATGTTGAAACGGGATGAGATTGAAGTTTGGGCTCACAAAGCCCCACAGAGGGAATGTAAGAGGGGCTAGGTACGTGCAGGGGTGCAGCTGAGGAGCGTGTGGAAGCAGATTGGCTGTATGCACTTTCCGTATTAGATCTCTATAACTGATCAGAGTTGGGCTGTGGCAACGGTGCTATGGTGAACTAGTGGCTATATTCTCCATCTAGCTTGGGGATCATTTCAAGTGGTGTTGGTTCGATTCGGCGTTGTGGAAAGTAGTTTTTTTCTCTTTTTTTTTCTGCATCAAAAATGGCGATGAAGTATTCACCAACCAATATTACAAAATGCTTCTGGGAGTTTTTTTTATAAGTATAGAGTGGACTGGAAAAAAAAAAGCCTATGTAACCATTGACTTTGAACATGAAGAAAAAGGCAACAAAGAAAGAAGCAACAGTGAATCAAACTGAGGAGCCACCTTGGCCATAGATGACTGAATAGGGCGTACATAGCACATGGGCCACAACACCCAACTTGCAATCCACTAAAAACAATTGTTCTATCAATATTTAACTCAATGAACAAATGAATTCTATCAGCCCATGTCGGAAAATCACGAGATTGATCAAAAGCACAAGACTTGACATTTAAAATGCCAAAATTTGACGTTTAAACGTGAATTTTGGCATCTAAACGTTGTGATAAATTGTTTATGGGGTTTTTTGATATTATTGAATGCATTTTTATACCCCTCAAACGCTCTGAATATGTTTTTAATAACTTAATAAATGTGTCATAAATGCTTCCTACAGCATCAAAATCGTCAAAAATCTGTCTCATATAACATATAAAGTACCACCACATCTGCCCAATGTATTCTCATCGGCCGTTGGGTAGTTGTTGTAAATAAACACCATGAAACGTTTCCCGGGCGTTTAAACGATATACGGGATTTTCCGACACAATGCGACAAGTGGCACGTGAGTCAGGAACGACCTTCCAATTTGAGCAAATCAGGGTTTTCGCTTGTCGCACTTTCTACGATATTTCGTTTTTCGCTGTAATATATACTCTACTTCATATATACATACTACACTGGAGCACCCTCATTGAACACTACTGACTGATCAGTCATGAGTGTTGCGAGGTAGCAATTGAGCAAACACTACATTAGCCACCGATGATTTGAGTTTGGCATCAGCACTGTGATATCTTCCCTTTTCCGGACTCTTGACAGGGCTGTGTACAGTTGGCCATCAGCAAACACATCATCTCTGCCATCAATGACTACGCGTTCGAATGTGAGGCCCTGGC
Source organism: Cantharellus anzutake (assembly GCF_015039405.1). NCBI lineage: Eukaryota > Fungi > Basidiomycota > Agaricomycetes > Cantharellales > Hydnaceae > Cantharellus > Cantharellus anzutake. The sequence continues at coordinate 349,639 of NW_024067003.1, forward strand.
ATGAATTAAATGTGGTGGCATATGCCAATCTGAGTGGAAATTGCTTTCTTCACATAGTCAAAATGTGAACCATCACCGGATACTGGCCAAGCTACACCAAGACCATGTCCACAGGGTGATCTAGGCCCAATGCGAAGTGTCCTCGATCAACTAATCAAACCACTGTTGTGCTCCTCTTGGAACTCCAGTTGGTCCTTGACACGAGACCCGCTGCAGCGGGACCACGTTGGCCTTGAATTACCATTTCCTGGTGAAAGCATATTCATGATATCCAACATTCGGCTCGGTCGTTCTGCTGCTGGAGGTCCCCCATCATCTGTGTCCGACTCCGATTCAAGGTCCGTTTCACCGGAGTGTTAGATGTGTGGTGACAGTCGCAAGCGGGATGTTGGTTGTTGAGGCAGGGTCCGTGAATGACTGTAGGTTAGTTATAACAATCCTTTTCTATGGGCCTTTTCACCGGCAACGATAGTACTAATTGACAGATGTATATGCGGTAATACAGACGGCAAGTCAAGGACAACAGTCGCTACAAGAACACAAGAGAAGTGCAGACCGGAATGCGTTAGCGTCGCATGCGCCGGAGGACGTTCGTCGGAAGTCCTGTCCAGTTATCAAGTCAGTCTAGACAAAGATGAAGGCTGACAGACTGACCAATGTTGCTTCTTCCGTAGTAAACCAGGTAACCAGATGCAACAGCCATTGCCTCGACGTTGTTCGACGCCGGATAATTAACGTACTTGGCAACCATCTGCTTGAACTTGTGAACTGGCTTCTGCATCGCATAAGCGATAAAGGATTCAGGTAAAAAGCATGTCGCTCGGAAATCCAGTACCACAATCCTGCCGTCTTCGAGCTTCTTGAAGTGGCCCGGATTGATATCGACCGGGCAAAGGTAAAGACCTTCTGCCTCAAAGCTGACCCGCTTATTATCTTTGTTGATTTTGAGGATCTACCATGGTCCTAAGTCACCCAGGCGCACTAGAAAAGTAGCGCTGACTTACCTGGTTTAGGTGACTCTGAAGCTCTTTGCTTGTCTTGTACCTGATACCAGACGTCCATTCGGGGAAAAAGCTGTGAACCACTGCCCCGCCGCCAATGGGTCCGGGTACAGAGTTTGGAGCTTTGATACGGATGAGCGTGTTCACAGCCTGTGCTACCCGCTCGTAGTCTCCACTCGTGCAGTCAGGAGCAGCAATATACTCCATGATGATAAAGCCGATAGTGCAGGCAGGATGAGGGCTCGTGAACGCCATGAAGACTTGCGGGACCTTCACGCCGTCCTCTGGTTTCGCATTCAGGTGCCTCGCGACCCAGACCTGAGTGAACGCTTCATCCAAGGTGACATGCGGCCCATACTTGAACCAGGCCAAAACGGCCCCAAAAGGGCCAATGAAGGGGATCCCGTGCCTGTTGTAGCCAGCCTCCTTGCAAAGAGCGACGATTTGCTCGGGCGGTGGTAAATTGGCGGGGACGTCCTCAGAGAAACGGGTAAGGGTAGAAATTGTCCCGGTCACTAGGAGAGGGCATCAGTCACGAGGCGATTACGAAGAGGTGTGAAGCGGAGCGATATACTTTGAATGAAAAGGCGAGAGCGGTTGTTAGTGATCCGGCTTTGGCCGGAAGCAAACTATGCGCTGACGAATGTACTGCCGTTTTCAGTTGATTTGTCGCGTGACGGATTTCTTGCTTCCGTATGAATCCTGGCGCTTGAACAGCGCCAAACTTCATCCCCCATTTACTCCACAACAACACCGCTTTTTTCCAAACGGATTGTTGGATCATGTTCATGGAGCTGATATCTAGCGACTTTTTTTTTCCGATTGTGCGTAGCATCGATATTTAAAATTCCCGGCAGCTGAACTTTATCCCCACTTTTCACCTCAACGGCTGCATGGAATTGGCTGAAAATTTGGCAGCAGAGTGTTGGGGAAAAAACACAGGAGCTTTTTTTTTTGACGGAACGATTTGATGAATTTTTGAGAATTTGGATAATGGGGCAGCTACGGCGGCGGACTAGTGTCTAGGGTTCAGTGTTGGTCAACGGTTGCTGTATTTTATAGTCCTATATTGTCGTAAATTTAACATACGAACAATGGAAGTTATCTGTGTATGTTTTGAGGATGTCGCAGGCATCACTTTGACGGCGCCTACGGAATTTCCCGATGTTGTACTCCAACTCCCGTGCTCCAACTCAAAGTGAACAATGGCCCCTTGCCACTTTAGTAGTGATCTCAAAGCCCTCATAGTTCGCATCAATGCATATTTGGAACCACATGTGGTTCAATTCTTGACTGGTGTGAGTACGCGCTCAATTCAACGCTGGAGAGAGCAATATGCACAACATGGTGGCTTTGATGCACCAAATACGAGGGCAGCCAGCGGTCAGAGGGCCCTAAGTGATGCAGATGAGCATGTAATCATATTCCCTTGCACATTTGCCCTGGGTTCTGACTATATCATAGTTTATCAAAGGTTTGCTTGCCGCGCGACCCGATTTGTATTTGGATGAAATTCAAGGCAAGCTCAAAATGCAACGGGGAAGGCTTGTATCCCAATCGTGTATATGGAGAACACTTCGACATAATGGTTTCTGTATGAAATCGGTGAGTCAACAGTGGCGACCCTAAGCTTGATAACCCAATCCATCACCGACATCTAGATCCACCAAATGGCTGCTGAAAGAAATGAGAGAGACTGGGATAGATATCGTCGCTTAATTCGGGATAATTACTTGCCTGATCAGCTTGTTTTTGTGGATGAAACTGCAGTGGACAGTCGCAATACTAACCGGTTGCGAGGATGGGCTCGGAAAGGCCACCGACCTCAGGTTTGTGCAAGTCGGATCCGTGGAAAACAGTATGCTGCCTCAGCTCTGATTTAGAGTGTGTTGTCGCTGATTATATTCACTGCTTCCAGTGCTTTCTCTTGAAGGACCACTAAATGCCAAGGCACGCATAGGTGCATATACAACAATCACATTTCGCCATTTCATTCGAAGGCTGTTATGTGAGATGAACCCTTTCCCCCAGCCAAATTCCACTATTGTCCTTGATAACTGCTCAATTCATAAACATCCTTCTATCCATCATCTGGTTGTATGAGTTTATGTTATGATTAACACTTTTTAATTTCCTCATTTTGGCAGTGGATGCTGGCTCATATTTCTCCCACCATACTCACCTGACTTGAGCTGCATTCAAAGCAAGAATTCGGCGTAGTGGTCCATCTCTGTGACATCTTATGCAAAGACAGCAAAATGAACAGGCAGTTAAAGCACATCTATGTGATTTATTCTATTCTATTACAGCTGAGGATGCATTTGGCTGGTTCTTTAATGCTGGCTATGATGTAGAAGAGGAAGACTAGTTATTTTTAAACATTATAGACATTGTATACTATCCAGAGTTGCACTACTAAATGACTATGAAAGCTAGTGGTGGCTAGGTGCATTATACTTATTGGTAATGTGCTTGACTTCATGCCAGACAAGCTTTCCAAGCTTTTCAGCAATGCCATGGGCAAATCCAACATTTAAAGCCTCCCAGATTTCTGCATGCATGATCAAGATCATCAAGATGGAAATAGCCCAGTATGGCCAATGGCTCCGAAAATACAGCAAGGGGCACAGGATCAGGCAAAATATTCCTATTGCATTCAAGTCTCGTGAACCATTCCATGATTGATGGGAATATTGCTGATGGAGGGGAAAAATCATCACTGTCTGGTGCAAGATCTGGGGCACCATGTTGGGAATGCACAGCCTGGGAGCTGAAATTTTGTTCCAAGTGTGGGTGTGGTTGATGATAGTCATGGCATCCATGATATCCAGCAGCATGCTCACAGGTGGTACACTGATGTCCATATGCATTCTGGAATGCATGACTAGGGTACAGACCATGGTATGGAGGGGGGTTGTAGTACAACCATTTGTTAGAAACCACCTCCGCCTAATGTGGGCATTTAGTGTAATGGTAACACACTCTTGGTACCTATGCAGGGTTCTGCAGTTTGACTCCCAGAATGTCCATATTTTAGCATTAAGGTTCCCAAGACCATGTGTACAAATTCCAACATGGTGGACATTCTACGCAAGTCACCAAGCACACCCAAATCCAGTTGCTGCCACATGAGATGGGCACGTGAAGTCAAGCATTAAATTAGCCAGCCTGACAAAGTTTCAGGGGGTGTAGCTCAGAGCACTAAGGACCCAAATCTGGCTGCTTCAGACCACATGATGTGGACATGTAGGAGATTAGCAGTAAGTCTGGCCTGAATATGAATTCAGGGGGTGATGGCTCACAGGCTGTTGGAAGCCCAGTGGTTAGGGTCACATGTGGATCACAGGCTCAATCCAATGTGAAGGGGGTGTGTTAGAAACCACCTCTGCCTAATGTGGGCATTTAGTGTAATGGTAACACACTCTTGGTACCTATGCAGGGTTCTGCAGTTCAACTCCCAGAATGTCCATATTTTAGCATTAAGGTTCCCAAGACCATGTGTACAAATTCCAACACCATTTGTGGCATAGGTGAGGCTGGCAGAGGTGGCTGTGGTGGAGGAGCAGAAACTGATTTTGCATTGGAGCAATGACCTAGTGGTGGGGGAATAATTCCATCAGCAGTAGAAAGGACTGATGCGGTGAAGGAGTGGAGCTGGATCACCTTATGTAACCAGTTTCCTACATCCAATAATGATATTAGAGTTTGTGCTGATTTGCATACTGACCGTGTTTTGGTTGCCAAATATATAATTGTTCACTGTCTAAACAACAATAAACACCCCCCAACGATCTCACCTGATGTATAGATCGTCTACAAATAAAATTCTATATTGACTTTACTATGATTTCTAGTCAATATTACACCTAGATATACCACTTTTCAGTAGGACGTGATTTTCCTGATAATTTACTGAAGGAAAACTGCTAATAAAATAATTCCACAATAAATGTTACTCAATACAGGAGTGACCAAACTGCTCTTTCTATCGCTTATAGTGCGTGCTAGTTATCTAGCAGGTTCAGGATCGCTCACTTTTCTCCTGTGGTGTGATAACCAAGTATTGCTGAGAGATTATTCAATTAAGAAGTCCCTCCACCAAATTCTCACTAATTCTCACTATGACACTTTTGTTCAGCTGTGTCTAACTGACCCTAACTCACGCTTAGAGTGACGTGTTAGTTTTATATTAGCTAACAACTAATATTTGCTTTTATCTTTTGGAGCAAATGAACCAACCACTGGTGATGTTAGAACTTGCGGATTCGGACGACTCCAGAGTGGAATCGGAGACTTAGCGTGGAAGGACCTTGGCCTCAGCGACTCAGGCAGAGCGCTGTGCCATTGCTGGTTGTCCTAGGGGTCCCTAATTTCGGATCTAGCAGAGGGAAAGTCTCTTGGGGGAATTCATGTCGATTTCGGACTGAGGTTACAAGTTACTATGTACATTGTATATAAGGAGGGGTCCAGAATCAAAAGGAACAAGGGTATGACGAAAGGAGACAAAGGGAGATGGAAAGAGGAACAACACCGAGGGTCAAGGGTTGTACTCAATGGTGTTTCTCAAAGGAGGAATGAAGGGCCAAGGCCCAAGGAGGAAGGAAGGAGGATGGGAGTGGGGAATGGCCAGCTGACTGAATAGAAAGGAAGCAGCAGCCCAAATAGGAATGAGGGAGAATAGCGGAATTGAATAGGACAATGCAATAGTTGCAAGGTCCGAGGTAAGTCCGGAAAGTCTGAACTTGGAAGTTAAACTCCGGAATATTGGCAAACATGATTAAATGGAATGAGCTAACCAATACAATGGGTATAAGTGGAGGTGGGGTCAAAGTCCGAGGTCGGAGCTAAGACTGGAGGTTCTGGAGATGGAGACGCAACAGGATTCCGGAGTGGAGGTCCAGAGTCGGGAGCATGTTGCGTGCTTGTCTGGAAGGTGTCGAGGATGAGGTCGGACCCGGAATGTTCTGGAGTCGGACCGAAGGTGGTGTTGGAGCTGGAGGTGGGATAACCTCTTGGAAGTTGGCAAGGAAGGGAAGTAGGACTCTGGAAGTCAGGTTCAGAGTTCCGGGAGCCCGGAGTGGAGGTTGGGATTGTACGGATATGACAGGTGAGGAGAATTAAACTTTTATTTCTACCTGAGGTTTGAGAGGGGGCAGAAGCGGCAGCCTTTTATGCTTTTCAGAGGCCTCTCTACTCCCACGCCTCACACCAGTTACATGTGCTACATTTGTATTATAGATAGTTCTAGAATGATATAGGGGCTTGGGCTGTGTAAGCTTAATAATGGACTTAGGACATGACTCAGCAATAAGTAATTCATTTCTTTGTCTTTTGGGCCGATCTTAGCGGGGTCTTGTAGCGCTGAAGCTATGCTCTACACCGCCTTAATTAAGAACGGTTATCTTTAGAAATGACTCGGCTATAATAGACTGTTCTCTAATTGACCCCTTTTTGTGAAGCCGCATCATTACTAATGTTCTAGAGCTTTCCCAATAAATTAACTGATCCACGGACTTCTGAATCACTTTATGCTTATGATCCGAGATCCAGATCATCAATCATTCCTTTGTTCCGATTTATTTGAGCTTAAAATCAAAAAGTTTTGATGAATCATGGGAAAATATACAAGATCCGGTTTTTTAGCATTTTCTCCTCTTCTGATGCGATCAAAAACTGTCTGCCCGCGCCGGGGAATACTCTATCATATGGTATTCGGTCCGCCAGACTTCCGGGCGCCAATATATTTCCCTTGATTCACATTACTTTTTGTAAGAATTAGCAAATAAATATATATGAATTATAAGGTGTTTCGCCGTTTGAGCGATATCTCCATCAGTTTTGAAGCTGTTAGAATGAAACAAAACCGTGGATAAAGTTTAGAAACAGTCCTTTCAGATGGCAAAAAGATTACAGTCAAAAGTTACTGGTTCCCGAGATATTCACATGTCTTTCCCAATGTTCCTTCTTATTCTGCCGTCTATGTACTATTTTCTTGTTGTAGGGATATATTCTTTGAATATTACACCTATGCCAGGTTCTAGGCATGCTTGTAGTAGATAAAATCTCATGCTACATGGGTGTAGATAATTTATAATGATCTTCTAATGTCTGTCCAGTCTCATAAAGATCATGAGATCTGTTAAACGTCTGAACTTGTCACCTGTTTGTTGACTATTCTGATAGATCATTGTTTTATTCTTTGAATATTATTTCTCCTACACCGGACAGCTCCGACGTCTTCTAGTGCACCCCCACCTCTGCTGGGCAATACACTTGCTTGCCCTGCAAAGCCCACCCTCGGGCCTATCCCTCCTTTCCGTTTCTGGGTTATCACCTACCTTCCCGTTAACCCCGTAACCCAACTCATTGGTAATATTCAATCAGCTAATGTCTAACCCCGTTAGCTCGGCTCCGCTCCGCCATTTGCAGACCTGCCCTCATTGTAACTATATATATACTCAACTTGTACATAGGTTACACCTCAGTAATAAAATCGACTAGAGTTTACCCCCTTCAGTTCTGGTTGCCAGTGTAGTAAGTTAGGGCATGGACATGTTACTTGGCACAGCGCTCCTGGCATAAGTCGCTGAGGCTGAAGCCCTCTGCCATGGAGACATTCCCTCGTCTCAACCTGGTCTCTGACACACCCAGTGTGTCCAGGACTGGGTGTGTTGCACAGCCTGGTTATGTTAGAAATGGGCGGAAACAGACGACTCCGGAGTGGAATCGGAGACTTAGCGTGGAGGGACCTTGGCCTCAGCGACTCAAGCAGAGCACTGTGCCATTGCTGTTTGTCCATTTGGTCCTTAATTTCACAGTAGGCGAGCAGGAAGTCTCTAGGGGGCATTTCAGGTTGATTTCGGACTGAGCCCCAAACGAGTATGTACAAGCACCGATATATATAATGGAGGGGGCAAAAGCACAAGGAGACAAAGGGGATCCGAATCGGAACGAAGACATCCGAACGGGAACAAAGGGTAGACAGAAGCGGAGCGGTACTGAAGGTCATAAGGCAGGACCTGTGATACGTCCGAAAGGAGGTAGGGAGGGCAAGGCTCAGAGGGGCAGGAGGATGAGGAGAAGTGGGGATGATGTCAGGGCACACCCGCCTGACCCGGCCCCACCCGGCCCCACTTCACCCGGTACCCCGCCACCCAGTCTTCCCCTACCTCCTCCCCCTTCCTCTTCCTTTCTTTCTCCATTCCACTCTCTCTTTACTTATTTCACCTTCTCCTTATTTTCTCTTTATTCTACATGGATGACCTTCCCTTGTATCAATGTACCATTGACCCACCTGCAGCGCGCTCACGACACGCCCAGCCCGGGCACCTCGGGCGACCCCCGCTATGTCCAGCTCGCGCGTTCACAGCGGACGCCCTCGGGATCCCCCACAGGGACACCCGGGTGACCACGGCTGTATGCAAGGATGACGTGGCACCCATCATGTGACCTAAGCCGCATGTATATAAACATACCTGAAGCGGGAACCGAAGAAGTAGCCTTCTTCTCACCCTTTTCCACTTCAGGTAAGTAACATAGTACTCCCTTTTAATAATAATAACACCCTTTTCCACTTCAGTCTAAGTGGCCAGGGACTGCCTCCTGAGCCGGGCCCGCCAGTACGCACGCCCGCTCCACACCCCGCAAGGCTTCTAGTGTCGGGCGTCTCACCTGGGCCTCCTCTACCCCGGACGTGTCCCTGACACGTGCAGAGCGTGCGCGCGTGCGGGAAGCGCGGTGGGTGGAAGCGGGTCCGGACACGGGTCCGGGTCCGGGCTAGTCAGGGTGTGTGCCCTGACAGAGGGACCACTGTGCTTGGTGTTGGTTCAGCCTCTGAGCCATGCGGAAGTACCCCAGGTTGCGGTGGTCCGTGTAGATCTCGACTTTCTCTCTGGCACCTTCCAGAAAGTGCCACCACTCCTCGGGGGCTCAGACGATCGCAAGCATCTCCTTGTCGTACACCTCGTAGTTGCGTTCTACGTCTGTAAAGCTTTTAGACATGAACGCCACTGGGTGGAACTCCCCATCTGACTGGAGCTGGGAAAGGACTGCACTGGTCATGAAATTGGAGGCATTGCATTTGAGCTTGAAGCGGCCGGAATCAGTGGGGAAGGAGAGGATGGGGGCAGTGGTGACAGCCTCCTTAAGGGCATGGAAGGCACGATCCTCGTCTGGGCCCCAACTCCAGGTCTTGGTCTTTCGGGTCAGTGTGTGGAGCGGGTGTGCCTTCTCTAGGGGGTCCTTGATGAACCGGCGGTAGAAATTCACGAACCCTAGGAAGGACTGCACTTCCTTCACCTTGGTTGGGGCTGGCCAGTCAAGGACTCCCTGGACCTTCATGGGGTCCATTGTGACGCTTCCCTCAGAGATGACGAGTCCAAGGTACTCAATCTGCATCCGCTCGAACTTACACTTCTCTGGCTTCAGGAAAAGCTTCCTCTTCTGCAGCGTCTCCAAGACCTCCCAGACGACCCTCTGGTGTTCCTCCAGGGTAGCAGTGAAAATGAGGATGTCATCCATGTAGCTGATGACAGGAGAGTTGCACAGCCCAAAGAACATCACCGTGGGCTCGAACAACCCCCAGTCGGTCGCAAATGCGGCCTTCCACTCATCACTGTCTTTGATCTGGACGTTATTAAACCCCCAGTGCAGGTCCAGTGCTGAGAAGTACTTGGCACTATGGAGGTGCGTGAGGACGTTGAAAGAGGGCTCACGGCTCTCTATGCCGACTAAGCTCGTGGGGCCAAACTCTCCAAAACCTCTACTTTCTCTCTTGACTTTGTTATGCTCGATCCTAAAACTCCGTGGTGGGTTCTCTGGGATTTCCGCAAGGTCCGGGCTCAGTGTCCACTACTCACTCGTTGTGAGCTAGATCACTGCCCTTATTCCTACTGTTGGAATCCCACACACTCACACCCTCTCTAGCACGTCCTAGCACCTTAGAGAAAATGGGGGAGGGGAGAACTTCTTTTCCAAAATCCGGTATGTACAGGATATAAGGAACAATTATTTTTAGAATAATTGATGTGGAATATTGATGCCATATGGCACCTGCATACCTTATTAGGCGAAATAATAAAATGGGTAACAGTATCAATAAAAGAATATTAATCAATAACTGAAATGATGGCAAAATATGAAAATAAAAGAAAATAAGCGATTTCTCGACGGATTTACGGAATTAAGAGCCGAAATTGGAAATGTGACTGAATAGAACTATTATGCAGCCAATGAGCATTTTTACCAATTTATTAGACGCCGAGTGAGGCTGGAATTCTGGGTTGCTGCTTGAGATTCCCACGCCCGCACATGCCCGTGCCTAACTTGCTCAACATAGAACTCCGTCAAATCTTCACCGATTGGGACGTTTTTGATACCGTCGGAATCGTACGAATTAGGACTATTTTTAAATACCAAATTTGTATCGAGTTGTCGTGTGAATGGAAGTGGTTGCTGAATGTTGGAAGCAGGTATCCGAGCCGGTTCTGCACGTGGGCGATTATCCCGCCTACAACGTCCAAGATGAGGGGGAGCAGGTACAAGTTCTTCACCATGATCTTGTTCAGCTTCCGGTAGTCTTGGACCAGGTGTAGTGACCCATCTTTCTTCTTGACAAAGAAGACTGGGGCTCCCATTGGGGACTTGGACGGTCATATATGCCTGTTCTGCAGGTTCTCACCACAGAACCTTGTCCAGCTCCTTCTGCTCCAGCCAAGAGAGTGGGAAGGTCTTCCCCCTGTGTCAGGGTACATACCCTGACTTAGCCTGGACCCAGACCCGCTCCACTTCCCGTGCGCACTTCTCGTGCCGCATGCTCCGGTCCCCGGATCCTACCTTCATGTGACTTCCGGGTATCCCCGGAAGTTTTCGCCATATTGGGCCACTGTGGGAAAGTGAGAAGTTAACCTTCTTCTCACTTTCTTACCCACAGTAGGCAAGTGTATCTTACTTGCCTTTTATCTATTCACTTTCTTACCCACAGTAGAGTTGTGCCCTGGACAGGGCTGTTCACAGGTTAGACTGTGGGCCATAGAGAGGGGTCATGGGGACCCGGGGACCGTCCCCTGACACCCTGGGGAGTTTAGCATCTGGTATCAGGTCGATGGCATGGTCCCAGGGCTTCCAGAGGGGTAGTTGATCAAAGGCTTCTTTCGAGAAAATGTCATGGAAGTCTTAGTACTGCACTGGGACCAGTGTTTCGAATGACACAGGTTCATCCTCCGGGTTGTGGGCCTCCTGGGCCATCCGCTGAGAGGGTGTAGTAGTCGCCCTCAGCTCGTGTCCCCACTCTGGGGGGATGATTGCAGTGTAGATTCCATCCCCAGGCTCCAACACAGGGTCTTGATCGCCTCATGCTTGTGGTGCTTGGCAGGAGGATGGACAGTGGGACATTGTCATATCCATTCCCGGCCATCGACTTCCGGTCCCTCCGATCCCTCCGGTCTACCTCCGCTCCTTCTTTACTAACCTTGGAGTTCCCGTATTTCGCAATCCTCTCGGTACCCCTCGATGGTCACCCCCTCCTTTCAATTTATTACCTACGCCTCCCTAAGTACGGAGCCCCGAAGACTTCCGGACAGCTCCGATGTCCGCTAGCGCACTCCCGCCTCCGCTGGGCAATACACTCGCCTGCCCTGCAGAGCCCACCTTCGGGCCTATCCCTCCTTTCCGTTTCTGGGTTATCGCCCACCTTTCCGTTAACCCTGCGACCCAACTCGTCGGTAATATTCAGTCGGCTAATGTTTAACCCCGTTAGCTCCGCTCTGTTCGGCTCCACCATTTGCGGACCCATCTTCGCTGTAACCATATATATATCCAACTTGTACATAGGTTACACTTCAGTAATAAAATCGACTAGAGTTACCCCCCTTCAGTTCTGGTTGCCAGTTAGTAAGTTAGGGCACGGGCGTGTTACTAGGCACAGCGCTCTTGGCATAAGTCACTGAGGCCGAAGCCCTCTGCCATGGAGACTTTCCTTCATCTCGAACCTGGTCTCTGACAGACATGGTAACCTTTTGCTGTACCCAGTCTACTTCCGGGTTGTGGTGCAGCAGCCACAAGTGCCCTATGATGAGGGACTGTCATCCGAGGTTTGCAACCATGAAACGGGCCTGCTCTGTATGGTGTCCGAATGTCAGAAGGGCCTCCAGTTCCTCGGTTATTGCCCCATTCTCATTTGGGGTGCCATCAACGTTGTGGACAGGGATGGGCTGAGGGAGTGGGGTGGTCTCGAGGTTGTGCTTCCGGACAAACTCAGGGCTCATGAAGTTCCCAGTGGCTCCCGAGTCTAGGAGTGCCGATACCGGTACAGATGCAAGGGAGGTGAGGGTGGTCAGCTTCACAGAGAGGTTGAGGGATCTTGGGGAGTGTTTACAGAGAACGTAGATAGTGGGTGGGGAGACTGCCACCTCCGGGGCCGCTTCTGTGGTTTCCTCGCCTCTGCGGGCTGGGGGCGCATCCTTCCTCCTTTTCTTTGCAATGACTCGGTGGAGCTTTGGTGCTGGTGGTGACTTGTGTGCATCATGGTGTCTGCACAGGCTGCCCTCTGCAGGCATCCAGTGTGTGTCCTTTGTGGGCTGGCTCTTTGAGCATCCTCTCGAGTCTGACCCTGGCTCCTTTTCCTTTGCTCCTGGCCTTTTCATCACCTGGCCCTTCAGCTCCTTCATCAGGGCTCAAAGGTCTTTGGGGTGCGGGCTTGTCTCTGCTTTGGGACAGGTCACAGGAGTTACAGGTGGCATTGGTAGGGGAGGGGGTCCGGGTGAGGGCATGTGTGGCTGCATCCTCTGGAAGCATTGCCACTGGTTGTCGAGGAGTGTGGCTTCACACTTCCACTCAGCCCAGGTGGTGGGCATAGGGCGAAGCTGGTAGATGCTCTCGTGGAGCTGGGAGTTGATTGCCTGCTTGAAGCGGTCAACCAGTCCTACATCTCCTAGCCATGAGATGGGCCCCAGTATGTCGAACTCCTGGATGACTCTGTCCACGGAGTCGCTCCCTTGCTGGATGGTTGCTAATTTCTGCCAGGCTGTGGCCTCCCGGTTTGGGTCTTGGAACATGGCATCGAGTTCTGCATTGAACTTGTCCATGGTGGGTGTAGGGGAGCCTGCTGCCAACAGTGCCATGTTGCGCTGTGTTGCCCATGCCCCTGCAGTCCCTTCCTTCATGTAAGAGAGGACAAACAGGACTTGGGAGAGGGTACTGGGGAATTCGGCCACGCAGATGTAGAGGTAAATTCCGCACTCAGCCCTGAAGTGGTCAAGGTCCTCGCTGACTCCTGAGAAGGGGGTGGGGGGGGCGACCTTAGGTGGTCTGTGTCATATCCATACAATCCCGACCTCCGCTCCAGGCTCCTGGAACTCCGAACTCCGACTTCCGGAGCCCTACTTCCCTTCCATCACTTTCTCCTTGCCGACTCCCAAGAGGTTATCCCACCTCCGGCTCGGACACCACCTTCGGTCTGACTCCGGAACATTCCGGGTCCGACCCCAACCTCGACACCTTCCAGACGAGTACGCAAAACCTATGCTCCCGACTCCGGACCTCCGCTCCGGTATCCCGTTCACGTCTCGTCTCTGGAACCTCCGGTCTTAGTTCCGACCTCGGACTTTGACCCCACCTCGGACTTTGACCCCCACCTCGGACTTTGACCCCACCTCTGCTTATACCCATTGTATTGGTTAGCTCATTCCATTTAATTACCTTTGCCAATATTCCGGAGTTTAACCTCCGAGTTCGGACTTTCCGGACTTACTCCGGACCTTGCAACTATTGCATTGTCCATTTCAATTCCGCTATTCTCCCTCATTCCTATTTGGGCTGCTGCTTCCTTTCTATTCAGTCAGCTAGCCATTCCTGACTCCCATCCTCCTTCCTTCCTTCTGGGGCCTTGGCCCTTCATTCCTCCTTTGGGAAACACCATTGAGTCAAACACTTGACCCTCGGTGTTGTTCCCCTTTCCATCTCCCTTTGTCTCCTTTTGTCCTACCCTTGTTCCTTTTGATTCCGGACCCCTCCTTATATACAATGTACCTAGTAACTTGTAACCTCAGTCTGAAATCGACTGGAATTCCCCCCCAAGAGACTTTCCCTCTGCTAGATCTGAAATTAGGGACCCCCAGGACAACCAGCAATGGCACAGCGCTCTGCCTGAGTCGCTGAGGCCGAGGTCCTTCCATGCTAAGTCTCTGATTCCATTCCGGAGTCGTCCGAATCCGCGCATTCTAACAGTCTGAGGGTGGGTGCAGTCACGGACACAGGTGTGGGTGTGTATGTGGGCCGGTTCCGGGCCTGGCTTTCCACAATGGCCTGCAACTCCTGGAACTGGGCCAGCAAGTCATCATATTGCTCTTGCATTGTAGGTGGGATAATCACCCATGCGCAGCACTGGCTCAGATACCCGTTTCCACCATTCAGAAAACCCCTTCCATTCATGCGACAACTCGATACGAATTTGACATATAAAAATAGTGTTAATTCGTACGATTCTGACGATACCAAGAACGTCCCAATCGGAGGAGATTTGACAGAGTTCCATGTTGGGCAAGTTAGGCACGGGCATGTGCAGGCGTGGGAATCTCAAGCGGCAACCCAGAATCCCTGCCTCACTCGTTCCCACGGCGTCTAATAAATTGGTAAAAATGCTCATTGGCTGCGTGGGAGTTATCTCCGGCTACCTTTCTAATTTAGGCTCTTAATTCCGCAAATCCATTGAGATATCGCTTATTTTCTTTTATTTTCATATTTTGCCATCATTTCAGTTATTCATCAGCAAACCCAACCAGGAGGTATGAGAGCTCATAGAGCTCTCAGAGCTCTCAGAGCTCACAGAGCTATGAACTTTTAAAATTGCAGGTCCCCCTCTATGAGAGCTCGGGAAAGTAGCTCAAAGCTCTGAGAGCTCATAGAGATATATTTGTCCACAGAGGACTATTAGCTCTATGAGCACCCTGAGCCCATGTTTAATTCGCAAAAATTCAAAAAATAAAAAGCTTGACTACAGTATCATGTGACTGGCCACAGTCAAGTTCCTACCCTAGGGTCAACTGGACAACAGTCTACTTAACTCACAACCCCTCATGTGGCACTGCACACCAAGGGCACACAACCCAATTGATATATACACTGAATTTAGGGTTATAAATAGGGTTAATCCGAAATTACTTAGGGGAAAATGGGGGAGAATGAGGGGGAGAATGAGGGGGAAAATGAGGGGGAAAATGGGGGGGAAAATGAGGGGGAAAATAGGGGGGAAAGGGGGGGAAAATGAGGGGAAAATTGAGGGGGGGGAATGGGGGGGAATTGGGGGGGGATGAGGGAGAAAATGAGGGGGGAATTGGGAGGGGGAATGAGGGGAAATTAAAGGGGGGAAATGGGGAAATTTGGAGGGGGGGATGAGGGGGAAAATGAGGGGAAAATGGAGGGGGGAATGGGGTGACATTTGGAGGGGGCAATGAGGGGGAAATGAGGGGAAAATTGAAGGGGGGGATGGGGGGAGAATTGCAGAGGGAATTGGGGGGGGGGGGGAATTGAGGGGGGGATGAAGGGGGAAATGGGAGGAAAATGAGGGGGAACTGGGGGGTTTCTAAAACTTGAAAAAATTCAGGGAAAATTAAGGAAAATTCAGAAAATTCAGGGAGAAATGGGGGACTTTCAAAAAAAATTGAGAAAAGGAAAATTTCTAAAAAATCAGGGAAAATTAGGGAAAATTCAGAAATCTTGGGGAATGTTAGGGAGAGAAATTTCAGGACATTTAGAAATAATTTTAAAAAATTGAAATCACCTTTCTATCATAAAATTTTTGCTATCTGAAAATTTCAAGGCAAACTCCAAAATCCAAAAATTTACACTATATTTTTCATCTCCTTTCTCACCCAAAACTCACCCAATTTTGACAATTCAAAAGGCTTGGTATGGATGTATGGATGATATCTGAAGGATACATCAGCTTTCTGTTTGCTTTATTGGGCTGTATTTTAAAATTACTCTTTTTGGGACACTTTTCAAAACTGATTTATACCCTACATAACATGCATGGTTACATTGCCACACTTAAGTGCTTTCCAATGCACATAGATAGAATCATCAAAATTGGATGAGTTTTGAGCAAGAAATGAGATAAAGTGCAAAGTTTTGAATTTTGGAGTTTTCCTCAAATTTTACAAATAGCAATAAACAAAGTGCTGTATCTCAGCATATTCCATGGATACATCAGTAAACACAAAAGGTCTATGAGGTCTATAAGCCTGCTGAGATCATAGAGCTCATAGAGCCTTTGGAGCCTTTGGAGTGATGAGGATGGCTATTTTCCACACATTTACAGAAACATATATCCATATTACCATTGCACTACTGGTGCCAAGATAACTCAGCAGATTCCATGGAGACATGGAGACCATTCATTAGTAAAAAAAACACAAAGCTCTATGAGCTCTATGAGCCCACTGAGCTCATAGAGCTCATAGAGCTTTTCGAGTGATGATGATGGCTACTTTACATGCATTTCCAAAAATGGATATCCATATTATCTTTGCACTTTGGCATCCTTATGAGAACAAAATCATATATATATTTCATTTTCTTGACTCTATGTGCAGAGGGTGCACAGCAAAAGACTCAATTTGCTCACAGAGCTCTGAGAGCTCTGAGAGGTCCATACCAGGTTTGCTGATGTTGATCAATATTCTTTTATTGATACTGTTACCCTTTTTTTATTATTTCGCCTAATAAGGTATGCAGGTGCCATATGGTACCAATATTCACCATCAATCATTTCTAAAAATAATTGTTCCTTATATCCTGTACATACTGGATGTTGGAAAGGAAGTTCTCCCCTTCCCCAAAATTCTCTAAGGTGCTAGGATGCGCTAGAGAGGGTGTGAGTGTGTGGAATTCCAACAGTAGGAATAAGGGCAGTGATCTAGCTCACAATGAGTGAGTAGTGGACACTGAGCCCGGACCTTGCGGAAATCCCGGAGAACCCACCACTGAGTTTAAGGATCAAGCGTAGCGAAGTTCAGTCAAGAAAGTAGGAGTTTTGAGAGTTTGGCCCCCACGAGCTTAGTCGGCATTGAGAGCCGTGAGCCCTCTTTCAGTGTCACCATGGTAGGGAGGGTGAGTAAGGTTGAAACCTTCTTCTGCTGTCAGGGAGCTGTTAGAGACCAGATTGAGATGAAGGATTTGTCTCCATGGCAGAGGGCTTCGGCCTCAGCAACTCAAGCCAGGAGCGCTGTGCCAAGTTACACATCCATGCCCTAATTTACTTACTGGCAATGACAACTAAAGGGGAATCAACTCTAGTCGATTTTATCACTGAGGTGTAACCTATGTACAAGTTAAGTATATATAGTTACAGTGAGAGTGGGCCTGGGAATGGTGGGGCCAAGCGGAGCAGAGCTAACAGAGTTAAACATTAGCCAACTGAATATTACCGACAAGTCAGGTTATGGGGTTAGCAGAATGGCAGGCGATAACCCAGAAACAGAAAGGAGGGATGGACCCAAAGGTGGGCTTGCAGGGCAAGCAAGTGAATTGCCCAGTGGAGGTGGGAGTGTGCTAGCAGACATTGGAGCTGTCTGGAAGCCTTCAGGGCTCCATACTTAGGGAGGCATAGGTAATATATTGAAAAGAGGGGGTGGTGACCATCAAGGGAGGTGGAGGTGATTGGAGAATATGGGAGCTCCAAGGTTAGTGAAGAAGGAGTGGAGGTGGTCCAGAGGGATCAGAGGCAGTGGAAGACGATGCCTGTGGATGGATATGACAGGAGCGACCTGGGGTCAAGAGCGCCCGGATGTGTCACCCGGCACTGAGGACCCGATAGGGTGTAGCATGGGCGCACATACTAATGGACCCGGCACAAGAGGGCATTGTAACCAGTCTATCAATCTAGACTCATGACTCAGGTCTGGGGGGGTAGGTCTCTCTCTAGTGTCAGACAGATGTAGTGGGGTCCTTGGGTACGGTGCTGATAACCCTCTCTAGCTACTGTACAGTGGGTCCCAGAAGAGTCCGATACAAATAGAAAAGGAAAGTCACATGCGTGAATAAATGGAAATAGTAAAGATAATAAAGAAAATGTCATATCTCCTCAACAACCCAACCAAATCCAACGATCTTAGACTCGTCAGAACCGCCTCTACAACCTATACAACTCCTACTATTACCCCGACTCACCAATCCTAATCCCTGATGCAGTAGAGGGTGAAGTGTGCAATGAGGCTTGTTTTAACCTGCACGGACTTGTCCCCACAACAGCATCCCTGGCCACTTAGGCTAAAGTGGGAAGTGTGAGAAGAAGGTTACTTCTCAGTTCCCACTTAGGCTGTGTTTATGTACATGCAGTTGAAGGTCACGTGGGGGGCGCCATGTCATCTACGCGCACAGCCATATCCACCTGGGTATCTCCGTAAGAGATCTCAGGAGCATCTGGTGTGTAGGGCGTCACCGTGTGTCCGGTTCTGGGCATGTTGCACAGCCTGGTTAATGGTACATCGATGCAAGGAAAGTTGTCCATGTAGTAGAAGAGGAAAGAAGAAGAAGGAAAGGAAAGAAGAAAGAAGAAGGGAGACAAAGAAGGAGAGAGGACGGAGGAGAGAAGGGAGGACGGAGGATGGGGGCACTGGGTGAGGGTAGTGGGATCAGGTGGGGTCAGACCGGGTGGAGTGGGGTCAGGTGGGTGTGCCCTGACACTTTGCATGTATCCAGATTTTATTGCCTCAATGAGGTCTTTTCCTTTGAATTGTTTTCAAGGGTTCTCTTTGGGAATTATGATTTCTTCCAGGTTTTGGGTGCTCCCCCCTAAAGTTTCCTCTAGGTTGTCACTCCCCCCTAGAGCTTCCTCTAGTGTCATATCCGTGCATACCCGACCCCGACCCGACTCCTGGACCTCCTCCTTCACCACCTCCGGAGTCCTGCCCTACCGCTGCCCGTTCTGATATTCACCTTCGGTCCTGGCACCACACCTCCTCTCACCTCCCATGCCACCTCCACTCCTCCATCCCTCTCCTGTCCTATCTCCGTCTGCTCCGATACTCACCTTGGACTGAACACCACTCCTCTCACCACCCTCCTCCTACTCCTCCCACTCCCCCGCTCCCTCCTCACAACACCTCCACCCTTCCATCATCCTCCTACTCTCCTGTCCACTCTGATACTCACCTTTGGACCTGACAACTCTCCTTTCCACCACTCCTTCCCTCTTCCCTCTCTCCTCTCTCTTCCCTCTGGTCCTCTTCCACCGACCTCCCACCAAGTTACGACCTTCCGCCGCTGTCCCATACTTCGTACTCAGACACCACTTGTACCTTTGCTCCGAGCCTCCGTCATAGCTCCTACCTCAGACTTTGACTCCACCTCGGCCTTAGTCCATTGCATTGGTGACCTCATACTATGTAAACACCATTGCCAATATTCCTCGGACTTTCAACCCTGCCTCCTGTCAGAGACCAGATTTAAGACGAAGGAATGTCTCCGTAACGGAGGGCTTTGGCCTCAGCGACTTCTGCCAGGAGCGCTGTGCCTAGTGACACGTCCGTGCCCTAACTTACTGACTGGCACTTAGAACCTAGTGGGGGTAACTCTAGTTGATTTATCTGCTGGGGCGTAACCTATGTACAAGTAGTGTATATATATGGTTACAGTGGAGACGGTTCCGCAATTGGCGGAGCCGAACGGAGCGGAGCTAATGGGGTTAAGACATTAGCCGACTGAATATTACCGACGAGTCGGTTCACGGGGTTAGCGGAAAGGCAGGCGTTAACCCAGAAACGGAAAGGAGGGATAGGCCCGAAGGTGGACTCTGCAGGGCAGGCGAGTGTATTGCCCAGCGGAGGCGGGAGTGTGCTAGCGGACGTCGGAGCTGTCCGGAAGTCTTCGGGGCTCCGTACTTAGGGAGGCGTAGGTAATAAATTGAAATGAGGGGGTGGTGACCATTGAGGGGTACCGAGAGGTTTGCGGAATACGGGGGCTCCGAGGTTGGTGAGGGGGGAGCGGAGTTAGAACGGAGGGGTCGGAGAGTCCGGAAGTCGATGGCCGGGAATGGATATGACACCTCCATAACCTCCATAAGCTCCGCAACCTCCAAGCTCCACAGATCACCTTTGGCACTTTTGCCACTTGTAATGTATCTCTCGTGTTTTTCCCTCATCCCTATTTGGACTGCTGCTTCTTCCCATTCTAGCCAGTTAGTCATCATCCCCACTTCCCCTCATCCTCCTGCCCCTCTGGGCCTCGCTGTTAGAATGGGTGGATTCAGACGACTCCGGAGTGGAATCAGAGACTTAGCGTGGAGGGACCTTGGCCTCAGTGACTCAAGCGGAGTGCTGTGCCATTGCTGTTTGTCCATTTGGTCCTTAATTTCACAGTAGGCGAGCAGGAAGTCTCTAGGGGGCATTTCAGGTCGATTTCGGACTGAGCCTGCTACGAGTATGTACAAGCGCCGATATATATAATGGAAGGGGCAAAAGCACAAGGAAGCGAAGGGGAACCAAATCGGAACGAAGGCGTCCGAATGGGAACAAAGGGATGGCAAAAGCGGAGCTGTACCAAAGGTCATAAGGCAGAACCTATGATACGTCCGAAAGGAGGTAAGGAGGGCGAGGCCCAGAGGGGCAGGAGGATGAGGGGAAGTGGGGATGATGACTACTGGCTAAAATGGGGAGAAGCAGCAGTCCAAATAGGGATGAAGGAGAAACACGAGAAATACATTACAAGCAGCGAAAGTGCTGAAGATGATCCGCAAAGCTCGGAGGTTGCGGAGGTTACGGAGGCAGGGTTGAAAGTCCGAGGAATATTGGCAATGGTGTTTGCGTAGTATGAGGTCACCAATGCAATGGACTAAGACCGAGGTGGAGTCAAAGTCCAAGGTAGGGACTATGATGGAGGCTCGGAGCAAAGGTACGAGCGGTGCCCGAGTACAAAGTATGGGACAGCGGTGGAAGGTCGTAACTTGGCGGGAGGTCAGCATAAGAGTACCAGAGGGGAGAGAGAGGACAAAGGGAAGAGGGAAGGAGTGGTGGAAAGGAGAGTTGTCAGGTCCGAAGGTGAGTATCGGAGCGGATGGGGGAAGCGTAGGAGGATGAGGAGGAGGGTGGCGAGAGGGGTGGTGTTCAGTCCAAGGTGGTTATTGGAGTGGACGGAGATAGGAAAGGAGAGTGACGGAGGAGTGGGGGTGGCATGGGAGGTGAAGGGTGGTATGGTGCCAGGACCGAAGGTGAATATTGGAATGGACAGCAGCAGGGTAGGATTCCGGAGGTGGGGAAGGAGGAGGTCCGGAAGTCGGGTGGGGATTGGGTATGCATGGATATGACACTCGCCCTCCTTACCTCCTTTCGGACGTACCACAGGTTCTGCCTTATGACCTTCAGTACTGCTCCGCTTCGGTCATCCCTTTGTTCCTGTTCGGACGCCTTTGTTCCAATTTGGATCCCCTTTGTTTCTTTTGCCCTCCCCATTATATATATCGGCGCTTGTACATACTTGTTTTAGGCTTAGTCTAAAATCGACCTGAAATGCCCCCTAGAGACTTCCTGCTTGCCTGAAATTAAGGACCAAATGGACAAACAGCAATGGCACAGCGCTCCGCTTGAGTTGCTGAGGCCAAGGTCCCTCCTTGCTAAGTCTCTGGTTCCCCTCTGGAATCGTCCACCCTTGCCCAGTTCTGTATTTCTCATGCATATTGCTGCAAGTCTCTTTTTCTCTGAGTTTTTACTCAGAGTACTGCTTAGCAGCAGTTCTTCATATTCCTTGACTCTGTCAGGGATAATGTCTTCTGCATTTTTATCCAGATGGATATCTGCCAACATGTAGTCATCAAAATGCAGATCCTCATCAGTTGATGAGTCATAGTACCATGAAAGTGCATCTGCCACTTTGTTCTTGTGGCCTTCCACATATTTTATTTTGCAATTGAATCTTGTGAAGAAGGCTTGCCATCTCAGGTGTCTGCCTGAGTTGTGGTTTTTCGCTTTGAAATATTCCAAAGCTTTGTGATCTGTGATTACTGCGAATTCATGGCCTCCCATGAGATCATCTTGCCATCTCATGAGTGCCTCGAGGATGCCCAGTGCCTCGAGTTCATAGGCGAAGTACCTACATTGTGTGTTGGTGAACTTCTTGGACATGAATGCAGCTGGGTGGCAGGTCTGCCACTTTTTGCCTTGTTCAATTAGTGCACCCATGCCCGCTGGGCATGCATCTGTTATGACCCAGACATGGAGTTTACTCCTCTCTTCTTCTGAGAGGTTTTCCAGTGGATTCCACTGGATGGGCTTCAGGATCGGAGCCCTGCATGCAAGATGTTTAATCTTGTCAAAGCATTTCTGGTGGAGTGGTGTCCACCTGAATGTCTGCTTGTTTTGAGCAGATTGTTTGCAGTGGCCCTGTGTAGCCACTGGCATTCGGCATGAATATCGATAGATATTCTACCATTCCAGGAATCTTAGGACTCCTGTGTGGTCCACTGGCTCTCGCCAGTTGTGGATTTTTTCCATTTTATCCACTTGAGTGTGGATGCTTTGTTCATCCATGTGGCTTCCTAGAACATCTAGGATTGGAGCGAATGGCTGATAAACCTTCACCCCCTTGAGGCGAGTAAACAACCACAATAATGCTTTATTGTGGTTCTCCACCGAGCTTGTGCTGGTGAATATATTGTTGAACCAGACATGTAGGCATCTGCCTACTTCTCCTTGTAGTTCCCAGGTCAACGCGCACTGGAAAGTACAGGGAGAATTGCAGTCTCCTTGCTGCATCATGTTTGAGTTGTACATCCCATGGGGTGTAGAGAACATCGTCTGGATCCACACGTATCTGTTCATATGCATCTGACATATCGATCTTGGATTGGTATGTTGCTCTGGTGACTGATTCTTGGATCAGTTGCATGTCTGGCATTGGTGTGACATCAAGAATTGTGTTTGAATTATGATTTCTTGCATCGATTACCATGTGCAAAGATCCATCTGCTTTGTGGATGCACAGTAGCAGGCATGCTCGCTCACTGCTCATGGCAGTAACTTGCAAAAAGTGTAATGGCAGTTCATGAACTGTCATGGAAGTCATGACATTTCATAAATGGTCACCAAACTTCATGAAGCAGCATGAAGTATCATACACAGTCATGCTGGTTCATGACAAACCATCATGGAATTTCATGAGATGTCATGAACCTGCATGGGGGTCATGATTGCTCATGACTTAAGTGGTTCTTCCAGGCAGGTTTTGAGTGGTTACATGCCTGTCTATGAAAAGTCATGAAAAGTCATGAGCCTTCATGGGGCTTCATAAAGGATCATGGACCCTCATGGACCCTCATGGACCTTCATGAATCACTATGAGTCTTCCCAAGAATCATTGTGATTGATCATAAATTAGGATTCTTGGTACAACAATGACAATTGGGGGCATAATGGTTAATTACATGTTACCCTTAAGTTGAAAGTGATATGAAAGCATCACACAAGAAATTCATGAATACCATCTGTCAGAGTGTGCATGTGCAGAGGTGTGGGTGGAAGCAAGTGGTGTGTCTGGAAGTGCTGTTCAGTGTTGGCAGAATGGGATTGCAGCCTCAGCAACTCAAGGGGAGTGCTGTGCCCTGAGCTTGACATCTGGGGGAGATCCCTCATTTGTGGAGCAGGGACTTATGGCAGACTTCAAGCAAACTTGTGGATGGAGCAGGCCTGTTGGAGATAGGCCAAAACTCAGTGGGGACAGACTCAGAGGGGGGTGTCAGGGCACACCTGCCTGACCCAGCCCCACTGGCCCCACTTCACCTGGTACCCTGCCACCCAGTCCTCTCCTACCTCCTCCCCCCTTCTTCTTTCTTTCTCTCCCTATTTCACTTTCCCTTTATTTTCTCTTTATTCTACATGGACAACCTTTCTTTGTACCAATGTACCATTGACCCACCAGCAGTGTGCTTATGACACACCTGGCCCAGGCACTTTGGGCGACCCCCCTGCTATGTCCAACTTGCATGTTTGGAGTGGATGCCCTTGGGATCCCCATGGGGACACCCAGGTGATCATGGCTGTATGTGAGGGTGATGTGGCACCCATCATGTGACCCAAGCCACATGTATATAAATGTACCTGAAGTGGGAACCAAAGAAGTAGCCTTCTTCTCACCCTTTCCACTTCAGGTAAGTAGCACAGCATTCCCCTTTAATAATAATAACACCCTTTCCACTTCAGTCTAAGTGGCCAGGGACTACCTCCTGAGCTGGGCCCACCGGTATGCATGCCTGCTCCACACCCCACAAGGCTTCTAGTGTTGGGCATCTCACCCAGGCCTCCTCTACCCCAGATGCATCCCTGACAGGGGGGGTTGCTCTAGTTGATTTCAGACTAAGGTCCCT
The DNA here is from genome assembly GCF_015039405.1 of Cantharellus anzutake. Classification (NCBI taxonomy): domain Eukaryota; kingdom Fungi; phylum Basidiomycota; class Agaricomycetes; order Cantharellales; family Hydnaceae; genus Cantharellus; species Cantharellus anzutake. The sequence goes on from NW_024067003.1 coordinate 373,990, forward strand.
GAAAGTATTTACAAGGTATAAACAAGGGAGAGAAATCATGGGAAGGGCCAGTTGGTCCAGTGCAGAAATGAGTGGGGATTGTTAAATTGAATCAAGGACAAGAACCCAGGTAATGTGAAGAATGAATAAGTAAACAAATGAGTGGTGAGGGTTATCAGTGTGGGAACAACAACTGAATGGGACTGACAACCTAGGTGCCAAGATAAAGTGGATCAAGTGCCAATATTGGTGAGTTAAGGTGAATGAATAGATAAATGTATTAGGTACTTAGCAAGAAATGAATAGTGTGCTGCCAAGTGTCATGGCCCTGCCAAAGGTGCCCATCTGTTACCACTCTCCCACTTCCCCACCACCTATCTTGCCCTGTCAGTCCTCTCCGTAATTTGTTACTCAGCAGTGCCAATAGTTGACCCCATCCATGATCCCACATCAGCACCTTCTCCCTTCCCATCACCACTCTAACTTTCCTGATCACTTGGCTACATGCTATTTATTTATGCTGAGCACCCACATGTCCTGTTCCTGCCCATTCACTTAACTTTAGTGGCCAATATTGGCACCTTTGATCTGTCCCTATATTGACACTATAATTCAGCTGAGTGATCACTCACACCACCATACTCTGCTCCACTTCCCATGAATACCCTCAACACCATTTCTGACACCAAGCAGCAAAGGTGGCTGGAGGAAAAGCAGAGTTCAGTGCAGTGCCAACACAGGTCCATGAGTTGGAGGTTGATCAGTCAGTGCTGTCACAAATAAGGTCTGTCACATGACAGGTCCATAAGTGCTTGTGACATCTCATGCATATTCATGCTTGCTGATGACTCATCATACATTTCATGGAGCATTATGAATGTTACAAAAATGGGGCTGGAGGCACCCATTTTCGTCCATTTGAGGCGCAGGGAAAAGGAAAGGGGAAGGGAGGTGGTTCATTAGGGTTTACAGATGGTTTCACAGATGATTTAACATGTAGTTTAACAGGTAGTGTGGCAGTGGGTTTTTCGTTGATTATTGATTGGTTCAACTTAATTACTATACAAATCATGTGATACAGAATCCATAAGAGTCTAAAATGGGAAATTCCCATTTCCATAACAATGAATGTCCATGATGCATCATGGGACATTATAGCATTTTACATGATGGGGAAAGGTCAAAATAAACATATGGCACTCCATGACACCCCATGAACATGCATGAATATCATGACCACTCATGAACCTCCATGAGGCATCATGTCATATTGTGTCACCAGCAGTCATGAACTGTCATGAAATCCAAAATTTTCAATGTAAAAAATGTCTGATTCAATTCAATTGTCATGACATGTCATGACTCCTCATGATTTCATGATGCAGGATTACACTCTTGGAGAGTACCTCACTCATGGGATACCACCTGCTTTTACATAGTGATCTATGTTGGTCGCTAGTGCTTCCTGCAGTGCTGCAGGACATCTTGGGGTGTTTTCCCGAAATTTCTTGTTCAGATCCTTTAACAGGATTTGATGGTTCACCTCCTGCAAGGGAGGCATTTCTAATGGTGCTGGTGCCATTACGGTTTCAAATTTTGAACTCAGGGCTGTTCATGGAGAGTCCTTCCAGATGTGGTACATCTGGAAGTTCTAGTCCTTCTGGACTAGGATTGGGCCAACCTTCAGGGTGCTTTCTTTCAATTACCCTGAGGTGTGTTTTTGTCTTGCCTCCCTGTCAGGGGGGCTTCTTTTTTGGCTGTTCTTGAGCCCTTGCTCAAGTTTTCCACCCATGTGATCTCGTCACATGGTCTTCACTGACTCCAAGTTACCCTTGTTCACCATTCTCACTTTGTGGGACCGGAAGTCTAGACTTACCTGGTTTTTGTTTAACCAAGGGGTGCCGAATATGGCATCATATCTATTGATGTCAATTAAATCAAAGTAGTGTTTTTCTACGTGGCCGTTGATCTCAACATCGACATTTGTTCCGAACAGGATCTGTGATCTTGTTCCTTTCGTCCCCATTTGAAGGATGACTGGGTTCTCCAATTGGAGAATTCGGATATGGACTGTGCAGATGAAGTTCGGTGATATAGTGTCCATTTTGGTTCCACTGTCAAATAGTGTGTAGGTTTTTACACTTGCTATTTTGATGTGAGCCATCAGTGTTCTCTTTGTTGAGAGCAGTCTGTTTGCAGGGTATTTTCCCATGTCTTTTGAGATGTGGAATTTCGCATCAAACAAGGGGGTCTAGGTTTTGATGGACTTTTGGTCCTTCTTCCCTTTCTCCTTGTTTTCCTTTGGTACTTTGGTGTATTTCCCCAAGGCATCCTTTCTTGATGCTTCCACCAAGGCTTCAGTGACTTTCTCATCTTCCATGTTTTCTAACTGGCACGCTATGGCTAGTTTATATGATTTTATAATTTATGTCGTTGTAGTTGACAACTGACATTGGGACCATCCTTATGGTCCCAACGTTAACTTCCTCACCTTCTGAATCAGGTGAGTATTGAGGTCCCTTGTATGGGTCCTCTACTTTGAAGCTTGATGCTCTGGAGTCACCAGAGTTGTTCTCTGGTTTTTCATCTGATGAGTCTCCCAACCCTTCTTCTGATGCATTCGCAATTTCCATGGCAGCTATGCCCCTTGGTTTTTCATCACTCGTTGCATTATGTTTTGGGCAATCTTTCATTTGCCCTATTTTGCCGCATTTGCCGCCAATTGGGACTGACCTTTGGTCACTTTTCCACAAGTTTTTCAAGGATATATCCTCTTTCCATCTGGGTTTTGGCTCTTCAGCCTTCTTTCCTGGTGGGAGAGCTCTACCATGGCCCATGGTTGCCATGGTGGTTGTTCGGGTATAATATCCCAATTTGTAGGCTGAAGACATCTTCAGCCCATTGATTATCTCGTCTACATGAGATATTGCTTTTAACATCTCCTCATTTGAGGAGAAGTCCACTCTGATTCTGTCATGAGCGATCATTTCCCTCTTCCATTCAAGGGGAATGTTGTTTAGAAACCTGGTGTTAAAGGACACCTGGTCTGGCGGCGTCACCATCTGGGATGCCGCTTTAGACAGTTCTAAGTAGAACTGTTTTAGGCCTTTTTCCACTTTTTAACATTGCAGTACTTCTTTGTCGTATGCAGCAGAGGCTTTGATGAAGGTTCTCATCAGTATGTTGAGAACTTCGAGGAACATGTCCTTGTTTCCTCTGAGGAGAGTTTTGTCTTGGAGTCTTATTCTGAGGTTGAACATGGGTCCCCCTAATCCACAAATCAAGCAGTCCAGATGGACTTCCTCAAATTGGGGACCTTTGCACCTCGCAGGGTGAGGAATCCCAGTAGTTCTGTGAACCACTGCCAGAATGACTCCATGTTGTTCTCCCCTGACCATTTCTTGTCAGGGAAAGCTGGCCCATTCTTTAGAGCTTCAGGCTTCACTCCCTCTGGGTAGGGAGTGAGTATTCTCACTTCAGCCATTCTTATGGCCTTTTCATACCATTTCTCTAGGTACTCCTCTTGCTCCCCTGCCTTCACAGGGTCACTATCCAATGGAGATTTCTCCTTTGGGGGGGTTTTCGCTGGAGGGAATTTTCCTTGCAGTGTTTCTTTCGTTTCAGGCGATCTTGCCTGAAGTTGTATCTGGATTCTCTCATTGATTTGAGAGTGTGTGGTTGTGTTACCTCTCTGTTCGAGAGGTTCGTCAAAGGTAGATGTTTGGCTGAACCTTTGGTATGTTGAAAGAGGGCTCGCGGCTCTCTATGCCGACACAGCTTGTGGGGGACAACTCTCCCTAAACTCTACTTTCTCTCTAAACTTTGCTTGACTTGATCCTTAACTCCGTGGTGGGTTCTCCGGGATTTCCGCAAGGTCTGGGCTCAGTGTCCACTACTCACTTGTTGTGAGCTAGATCACTGCCCTTATTCCTACTGTTGGAATTCCACACACTCACACCCTCTCTAGCGCGTCCTAGCACCTTAGAGAAAATTTGGGGGAGGGGAGAACTTCTTTTCAAAAATCTGGTATGTACAGGATTATAAGAAATAATTATTTTTAGAAAGAATAGATGGGGAATATTGGTACCATATGGCACCTGGGTACCTTATTAGGCGAAATAATAAAATGGGTAACAGCAGCAATAAAAGAATATCAATCAATAACTGAAATGATGGTGAAATATGAAAATAAAAGAAAATAAGCGATATCTCAACGGATTTACGGAATTATGAGCCGAAATTGGAAATGTAGCCGGAAATAACTCTCACACAGCCGATAAACATTTTTATTAATTTATTAGACGCCGTGGGAATGAGTGAGGCTGGAATTCTGGGTTGCCGCTTGAGATTCCCACGCCCGCACATGCCCGTTCCTAACTTGCCCAACATAGAACTCTGTCAAATCTCCTCCGATTAAGACATTCTTGATATCGTTGGAATTGTACGGATTAGCGCTATTTTTAGATACCAAATTCGTATCGAGTTGTCGCATGAATGGAAGTGGTTTTATAGTTGTGAAAACAGGTATCCAAGCCGAGTCTGTGCATGGGTGATTATCCCACCTACAACGTGCCAATTCTCCTCCTGATTTCTGAATGGTGCCTTCTTTCAGCATCGTCTTCTCCTATCCTTGGGAGAAGGATCTTCTTAGCATCTCTGTCGAGTCACTGATGATACTCCAGTGTACTTTTACTGGTTGTTCTTTTTGTGAAATTTTCATGAGTTCTGGTTTTGTCCTGGCCCGTGGCCCAGGGATATTTTTTTGTTTCCTCACTATTTTGTGAGAAGTTTATTTCCCTCAGCAAGTCTGTCTGCTCGCTGATATTGTCAGTCAATGTGTTGATTGCATTGGCCATTCTTTCTAGAGTTATGCTATTATGGCTCGTTTCCTCAATCTTTTTTTGGATCAAGTTTATCACATTTATTATGCGCGATTCCTGGTTTTCCAGGAGGAAATTTGGCTGGGCGAGTAGTAACTCTCCCCAGTTGACATTGCCGCTTCTGGGGGTTCCAGAAGGGGTTCTTGGAGTAAAAACTCCATGCTCGCTTTATTTAGGTGAGGCCATCATGGAGGGTGCTTCCCTTTCAAGTGGGGTCTGTTCGCTGATTTTTCCTTACTTTTCCATAAGGCTTCCTCAGCAAACTCCCTCATTTCGGTTTGCCTCCTCTTCATGATCTTAGAGACCTCCTCTGAGGTTGATGACCTTGCCTTGTCTGGCATGGTGTGGGGTAGTGTAAACAGCGGAAGTTCTTTTGGAGCTTCCACACTCTGAGAGATCCTGCTCTCAGGGCATTTCTTTGCACCTTCTTGGGCCTTTAGCCTGAGAAGAAGTTGATCTTCGTTTTCGGTCCTCCATTCAGATGAAACCTGGAACAAGTCCAGTAGTTTTTCGGATAGCCAATGCAGAGGTTCTTCCCTCTGTTTCCCTTTGTCTGCCCTTGGGGCTTGACTTGGGGAACTGGGGGAGGACTCCAGGGGATAGTGGGGCCCTGGAGTTTCCTGAAACTCTATCCAATCAGCTTTTTGGGCTGATTGTTTGGCACTTATGTGTTCATCACACAAGTCAATCACCTCCTGAGGAGGTGGGAGATCTTCCCCAGGTTGGGTGAGATCGAAGTGATGTGGAGTTGTAGGGGTATTGGGCCCCACACTTACTCCATGTAAGTTTTTAAAACCTTCAGGGGCCAGCCCTGAGGTGGTTTTTTTCTCTGGATCATGTTGATCCTTGTCATCATCTGATGACGGCTGTTGATTTGAATCTCCCATGATGGGAGATTGCAGTTTCTTTATAAACCACTCATTTTTCTTTGTCATCACTGCAGACGCGACCCTGCCCTTGTGTGAGTCAAGTTGTTAAAGTTAGATAGTTTGGTGGGTTGTGTTGTAAAACACACCTCATACACTTAAAAAAGTGTGAGGTCTCAGTGGGGTAGCTCAGCACACAGAGCTGTAAGTGATACAAAGATGTGTATTTTACAGGGTGTGTAAACAGAAGTTACCGCTTACCCATGTGACTATATGTACCTTGTAATTACATATGGCTTGGGGTTCAGGGCTATTGCCCTGACAAGAAGAGACTAGGGGGGGAATCCAAGTCGATATATGAACCGAGGTACATCTGGTGTAACCTACACACGTTATAAACACAAGTAACTAAATAGGACCAGCCTGGAAGGAGTGGCAGATCAAGCATGATATTAATGAGTGAAGAAATAGACAAATAGTTAATATTGGCAAACTTGGTCAACAAAAGGCAAGCAAGAACAACGAGTGGCAAAGGAGGAACAATAGTCCACAAGCAAACAAAAGAGAAAAGGCCATCTGGCCATCTAGCAAGCTGTCCAGCTGGCAGGCAGACAACAATGAACCACCCAAATGGGCAACCTTGGTTGGAAGGTACACATGTGGGGGAGGAAGTGTGGATGAGGGTGATGGGTGGATGGATGGATGGACGGATGATGATGGTAGCAGGTGGGATGGGCCAAGTGGCACTGGGACATGTTGATGGAAGTGACGGATATGCTGGGTCATGACAGTGAGGCAGTTGCCCAGCAAGGTCACCAAGATTACCTGGGAGGAAAGGCCGAGGAAGAAGAAGAAGAAATCAGATGGTGGGGGAGTGGGTGATCTGCCCACATATACTTCCTGTGGTGTGGGCACGTTGCCCTGATTTTCATCATTTCTTTTTGTATATACCTCCATTTGTGCCATACCCTCTTAAACACATGGCCAGTGTTGACATGTGAACACTCTAAGAAAAGTGAGGGCCTGGCTTGTCAGGATACAGTGTGTGGAAGTCAGAAACCAAGTCAGAGGCATGGCCAAGCTCTGTGGCTGTGTCAGGGCAATAGCCCTGAACCCCGAGCCATATGTAATGACAAGATACATATAGTCATGTGGGTAAGCGGTAACCTCTGGTTAACTGCTTACACACACCGTAAAATACACATCTTTGTATCACTTATGGCTCTGTGTGCTGAGCTACCCACTGAGACCTCACAGGCTGGCAACCAAGATGTCTCCTTGTCTGTCCCATCATACCCAAGCCAACATACCAGGTACAGTAATTTACAGTTATGACACCTACAATCCAACTTGGAATCTAGTATTTCAGCAATCTCATACTCAGGTTCACCATCGATCTCAACAGGTGGAGGTGGAGGTTGTATGCAGTTGGGAATGGTGTTGGGGATGGCTGGTTTGAGTTGGGACACATGAAAGACCGGGTGCATGGCTCTCATAGTCTCAGGGAGGCGGATGGTGCAGGAGTGGGTTCCTGGTGCAGCGATGATCTCAAAGGGCCCGAGGTTCTTTTCTGAGAGTTTCTTCGAGGGTCAGGTGGATCTAAAATACTTAGCCTTAACAAAGACCAATGTACCAACCTCGAAATCGGGTGTGGGTGAGCATCTAGCATCTGCTGGGCCCTGATAACGCTGTTGTGCTGAGGACATTTCCTCACATAGGAACTGATGTAAGGAATTGAGATCAACCAAGTACTCTTGGGTGCATACTGAAGTCAAGTCTCATTCCGGATGGACAGAGAGGGTCGGATGGTATCCCTTGTCGGCAAAGAATGGGGAAACACCAGTAATAGCATTGGGAGCATTGTTGTATGCGAACTCAGCCAGGGGCAATAACTCAGCCCAATTGTCCTGCTGGTAGTTGCAATACACCCAAAGATACTGTTCTAATGTCTGGTTCATCTGCTCGGTCTGACCATCCCCTTCTGGGTGATAACCTGAAGTGAAGTGAAGGCAGATGTCAAGAGCCTTACCTAGAACGTGGAAGAAATGTGATACAAACTCGGATCCTCGATCTGAAGTGATGTTGGATGGTAAGCCATGTTTCGAGAATACATGGCGGAGGAACAGCTTGGCAAGACCAGGCACATCAATGGTATCATGCATAGGAATAAAGATGCATTGCTTCGAAAGATGATCAACGACTACCAAGATGGCCATGAAGCCAGAGGATGGAGGAAGCTGTTCAATGAAGTCCATGGATATGAGTTCCATGGGCAACCAGGGATGGGGAGTTGTTTCAGCAAGCCATAGGGCTTGTGACAGGGACCTTGGCATGGGCACAGGCAGTACAGGACAAGACATAGTGTCATATCCCAGGATCACGACCCTGCACTCTCCCACCTCACTACACCTTCCTAACAACCTCATTACCCCTTACACCATACCTGTCAGATCAGGCGGATTTGGATGACTCCGGAATGGAATTGGAGACTTAGCATGGAAGGACCTCAGCCTCAGCAACTCAGGCGGAGTGCTGTGCCATTGCTGGTTGTCCTAGGGGTCCCTAATTTCGGATCTGGCAGAGGGGAAGTCTCTTAGGGGGGAATCAAGTCGATTTTGGACTGAGGTTACAAGTTACTATGTACATTGTATATAAGGAGGGGTCCGGAATCAAAAGGAGCAAGGGTACTCCAAAAGGAGACAAAGGGAGTTGGAAGGAGGAACAACACTGAGGGTCAAGGGTTTGACTCAATGGTGTTTCCCAAAGGAGCAGTGAAGGGCCAAGGCCCAAGGAGGAAGGAAGGAGGATGGGAGTGGGGAATGGCCAGCTGACTGAATAGAAAGGAAGCAGCAGTGTCAGGGCACACCTGCCTGACCCGGCCCCACCCGGCCCCACTTCACCCGGTACCCTGCCACCCAGCCTTCCCCTACCTCCTCCCCCCTCTCCTTTCTTTCCTTCTTTCTCCATTCCACTCCCTCTTTACTTATTTCACCTTCTCTTTATTTTCTCCTTATTCTACATGGATGACTTTTCCTTGTATCAATGTACCATTGACCCACCCGCAGCGCGCTCACGACACACCCAGCCCAGGCGCCTCGGGCGACCCCTGCTATCTCCAGCTTGCGCGTTCACAGCGGACGCCCTCGGGATCCCCCATGGGGACACCCGGGTGACTACGGCTGTACGTGAGGATGATGTGGCACCCGTCATGTGACCTAAGCCACATGTATATAAACATACCTGAAGTGGGAACCGAAGAAGTAGCCTTCTTCTCATCCTTTCCCACTTCAGTCTAAGTGGCCAGGGACTGCCTCCTGAGCCGGGCCTGCCAGTACACACACCCACTCCACCCCCCGCGAGACTTCCAGTGTCGGGCGTCTCACCCAGGCCCCCTCTACCCCGGATGCGTCCCTGACAAGCAGCCCAAATAGGAATGAGGGAGAATAGCGGAATTGAATGGAGCAATGCAATAGTTGCAAAGTCCGAAGTAAGTCCGGAAAGTCCAAACTTGGAAGTTAAACTCCGGAATATTGGCAAACATAATTAAATGGAATGAGCTAACCAATACAATGGGTATAAGCAGAGGTGGGGTCAAAGTCTGAGGTCGGAGCTAAGACTGGAGGTTCCGGAGATGGTGACGTGAACAGGATTCTGGAGCGGAGGCCCAGAGTCGGGAGCATAGGTGTTGCATGCTCATCTGGAAGGTGTCGAGGTTGAGGTCGGACCAATGTTCTGGAGTTGGACCGAAGGTGGTGTTGGAGCCAGAGGTGGGATAACCTCTTGGGAGTTGGCAAGGAGAAGGTGATGGAAGGGAAGTAGGCCTCCGGAGTCAGTTTCAGAGTTCCAGGAGTCTGGAGCGGAGGTCGGGATTGTATGGATATGACAGATAATCGAATTATGTATACCGGTTCTGAGAATTCCTGTTCTCAGTCAAATCTCCACCAAATTTCACAAAATCGGTATCGTTAGAAAGCTATGGATAAGGAGAGTCGGATGGAATAATGGGACGGAGGTTTGACGCAGTGTTTGGAGTGGTATGAGGAAGTTTGTGTTTTCCTTTTCAATTTCTTTTGTTGTTTAGAATTTTATTCTAAGCCAACAGCAGCCGAACCTTACCGCTGTTGTTGGTGGAGGCTTAGCTCACCCAAACCCATATATTTCGGACTCTTTTCACAAATTGTATGTTTGCTGTATGGATATATGTATGTAGCAATTGAAACGGAATAGGCGATTTTCCCCCCCTCCCGCTACTTTTGAAGTCTGTGTACTTGGGTGCTGTGAGTGGCCACACGATGGGTAAAGGGCTATTGTGACCTTTAGGGAAATCCACCATGGAAAGAAGATAAGCAAGAGTTACCAGAGTTATATATTTCCCCGAATTTCCTCCCCCCCCCCTCCCCATTGATTATACAGACCTGTTCTTACCGCAACACCCCCTTTCTCTTTCTTCTCTAGTTTTTGGGGAGTGAGTTGGAGTGCTACCTTCCATTTTCTGGAGACTGTAGCAGATCCCCGCTTGCAACATCAACCATAGAGCTGGCCCAGAGCACTGGAGTGGCTAGACAAGTGGCTTGAAGGGAGGCTGAGAGCTGTTCTGTGGTAAAGACAGGGCGAAAATTCCGTGGATTGACATGGGCATAGTCCCTATCCCCTTCTTTGGGGTAGACGTCCCAGTGTCTAGTCAACGCATCAGGTTTCGCACCAAGTCTTCCCAGGTGGAAACAGACAACCATGTTAAACTGTGAGAGAAACTCTGACCAGCACGCCTGCCTGCGGGTCAAGAGTTTGGTAGTGATGAAATATTCCAAGTTCTTGTGATCTGTGACAATGTCAATTGGAGTGCCAGAGCCTTCAAGATAGTGTCACCAAGAGCAGAAAGCTTCAAAGATAGCCAGGAGCTCCTTATCATGGGTATCATAGTTGAGTTCGGGTGCTGTCAGTGTTCTCGAGCGAAAAGCAACCGGGCGAATCTTGTCATCCTCACAATGGATGGAGAGAATACCTGAGATTGCATAGTCAGATGCATCAGTTTCAACTATTAGCGGACGATCGGGTACCCAGTGAGTAAGGATGGGGGCGGATGTGAAGGCTTCTTTGAGGCAAAGGAAGGTGGATCAACACTCATCAGAGAAAGACCAAGCCACATTTTTACAGGTGAGTCTGGTCAGCAGAAGAACTATACTGGAATAATCATGGATGAAATGGCGGTAGAAGTTTACAAATCCCAAGAAGGACTGGATGTCCTTGACTTTATGGGGCTCAGGCCAATCCTGAATGGACTGAATCTTTTCGGGCGACATGGAGAGTCCAGTTGGCAAAAGGATATAGCCCAAGTACTCCATAGTGTCAGTTGAGAATTCACACTTCTGCGGATTGGCAATTAACCCATGCTTGCATAACCTACTTAGGACTTCCTGGACATGATCCTCGTGCTGAGTCTCTCATCTTCCAAATAAATCAGGACATCATCCAAGTAGATTACTACATGGGTGTTGAGAAGATCGGCAAAGATGGTATTGACAAACTGCTGAAAGGCTGCAGGTGTGTTGGTCAGACCGAATGGCATGACAAGCCACTCATAGGATTCATAGCACATGCGGAACGAAGTCTTCCACTCATCGCCCACTGCTATCCACGCCAAATGGTATGCATGGCAGAGGTCAAGCTTGGTGTAGATCTTCGCACAGCTAGGAACGTCTAGGAGGTCAGAGATACACAGCAGCGGATTCCTATCTTTCTTTGTAATCTTGTTGAGGCCCCTGAAATCCACACAAAGATGTAGTGAACCGTCTTTCTTGCAGACAAAGAGCACTGGCATGGCGTGGGTTGAAGACAAAGGATGGATGAACCTGGACACCAAGTGCTTGTCAAGGAATGTACAGAGAGCCTCAAGCTCAGACTGGGACAGGGAATACAGGGTGCCAAGGGGAGGATGGGAGCCTTCCTCCAACTCAATCTTCAGGTCATATTCATGGTGTGGCACGAGAGTATTGGTTTTACTCTCACTGAAGACATCTGAAAACTCATGATAAGCCTTAGGAACAGTTGAAAGGTCGACTGGGTCAGACAGGATAGATGTCAAGCGCAACTCTGCTATAGTGGACAGATTTTCCAGGAAAAAGGTGACGGATCCATCGAGTTGGGCAGTCCAGGCAAACACAGCTGGACTGATGATCTCGATGGTAATTGCCTGAGGGATGGATGCACACTGTGGGTCAGAGGTCAGATTCCCTTGCATTAGGACTGGGTCCACAACAATGGGAGGAGAGCTCAGGGTGGTTGGACTGGATTGCACAGATGTCCAGAAAGATATACTGCTCAAGACCCAGTCAATTAATGGATTGTGTCAGGTGAGCCAGTCATGTCCTAGGACGATAGCACAAGAGCCATCCAATGATGTGACATAACATGTCATCGGAGTAACCTCACCAGTGGCAAATCGGATGGGCAGATTGTAATCATGGAGTTCATGGTACCGTCAAACAAATGGAGTTGCTGTCATATCCATCCATGGCCATCGACTTCCACTGCCTCCAATCCTTCTGGAACACCTCTGCTCCTTCTTCACTAACCTTGGAGCTCCTGTATTCTGCAATCACCTCTGCTTCCCTCGATGGTCACCACCCCCTCTTTCAATATATTACCTACGCCTCCCTAAGGGAGCCCCAAAGGCTTCCAGACAGCTCTGACGTCCGCTAGTGCACTCCCGCCTCCACTGGGCAATTCACTTGCTTGCCCTGCAAGCCCACCTTCGGGTTTATCCCTCCTTTCCATTTCTGGGTTATCGCCTGCCATTCTGCTAACTGCATAACCTGACTTGTCGGTAATATTCAGTCGGCTAATGTTTAACTCTGTTAGCTCCACTCCACTTGGCCCCGCCATTCAGAGGCCCACTCTCGCTGTAACTATATATACTTAACTTGTACATAGGTTACACCTCAGTGATAAAATCGACTAGAGTTGATCCCCCTTTAGTTCTCGTTGCCAGTAAGTAAATTAGTGCACAGACGTGTAACTTGGCACAGCGCTCCTGGCTTGAGTTGCTGAGGCCAAAGCCCTCCGCCATGGAGACAAATCCTTCGTCTCGATCTGGTCTCTAACAGTTGCAAAGGCATGAGAGGGTACATGGAGAGGTGATGATTATTGACGAAGGATGTATCTACAAAGGTGTCAGAAGATCCTGAGTCAATAAGAGTGGAGAAATTTCCAGACAGAAGTGAAGAAGGAAAAGACAGATTTTTATGGGGTTCAGACCCCCCAGAAGAAGGAAACAGAGCAGAGCCAGGAGCAGTCTCCCTTGAAGTGGAAAATAGATCAGAGCTGGGAGCACACTCCCTTGAAGTCGGAAATCGACCATTGTCATATCCATACAATCCTGACCTCCGCTCCGGGCTCCCGGAACTCCGAAACTGATTCTGGAGCCCTACTTCCCTTCCATCACCTTCTCCTTGCCAACTCCAAGAGGTTATCCCACCTCCTGCTCCGACACCACCTTTGGTCCGACTCTGGAACATCCCGGGTCCGACCTCAACCTTGACACCTTCCAGACAAGTGTGCAACACCTATGCTCCCGACTCCGGACCTCTGCTCTGGAATCCCGTTCGTGTCTCCATCTCTGGAACCTCCAGTCTTAGCTCCGACCTCGGACTTTGACCCCACCTCCACTTATACCCATTGTATTGGTTAGCTCATTGCATTTAATTATGTTTGCCAATATTCCGGAGGTTAACTTCCAAGTTTGGACTTTCTGGACTTATGTTGGACTTTGCAACTATTGCATTGCTCCATTCAATTCCGCTATACTCCCTCATTCCTATTTGGGTGGCTGCTTCCTTTCTATTCAGTCAGCTGGCCATTCCCCACTCCCATCCTCCTTCCTTCCTCCTTGGGCCTTGGCCCTTCATTCCTCCTTTGAGAAACACCATTGAGTCAAACCCTTGACCCTTGGTGTTGTTCCTCTTTCCATCTCCCTTTGTCTCTTCCAGATCCCTCCTTATATACAATGTACATAGTAACTTGTAACCTGAGTCCGAAATCGACCTGAAATGCCCCCAAGAGACTTTCCCTCTGCTAGATCCGAAATTAGGGACCCCCAGGACAACCAGCAATGGCACAGCGCTCCGCCTGAGTCGCTGAGGCCAAGGTCCTTCCATGCTAAGTCTCCGATTCCACTCCAGAGTCATCTGAATCCACCCGTTCTAACAACCATCATCAGAACAAGAAGAAAAAGAGATCGGAACAGAAAGAGAATGAGGAGCGGATAGTCCAGACACATTCAAGTGCACGACTCTAGACGTACAAGGAAGGTCATCGTGACCAACTGGTCATATGGGGCCCGGAGGGTCACTATCCAGTTTTTTTCCTTGTCCGAATCCACCACAGAATCCACAACATCTTCAGCCTGGGCTGCTCTAGCTTTGGCTGCATGGGAGGAGGACTTAGGACACTCTTTGGTCACATGCCCAGAGCACCCACAGAGGAGGCAGAGGTTGTTCTTGAAACAATGCTGGCGTTCTTCTTTGATGAGCTTGCCACTCTTGTCAAGTTTCGAGGACAAATCAGAGTCGGGTTGCTTTCCCTTGGACTTCTTAGGGTCCTTGGTAGAGCGATCAGTGGAGGTGGAGGGGTTGGACATGGAGTTGGGAGGATTGGAGGACTTGGAGTACTTCAAGTTCTTGCCCAATTTCGCATTCTGCTTGGAGGAGTCAGGTGAGGTAGCTCGATCTCTCAGATGGTGCGACAACTTGCCCTTGCACTCCCAGTATCATCCATCGATATCTTGGGCAAGAGAGCACATGTCATGCAGCGAGCACAGCTTACTATAATGAGTGATCTCATCCTTGATCCTATCTGGCAACCTCACCATATCCAGGTAACTGTGAAGCATTGCGATTAAACTTGATGACTGTCAGAGACCAGATTGAGATGAAGGAATGTCTCCATGGTGGAGGGCTTCGGCCTCAGCGACTTATGCCAGGAGCACTGTGCCAAGTTACACATCCATGCCCTAATTTAACTTACTGGCAACAAGAACTAAAGGGGGTCAACTCTAGTCGATTTTATTACTGGGGTGTAACCTATGTACAAGTTTAGTATATATAGTTACAACGAGGGCAGGCCCATAAATGGTGGGGCTGAGCAGAGCAGGGCTAACAGAGTTAAACATTAGCTGATTGAATATTACCGACAAGTCAGGTTATGGGGTTAGCGGAACAGTAGGCGATAACCCAGAAACGGAAAGGAGGGATAGGCCCGAAGGTGGGCTTGCAGGGCAAGCGAGTGAATTGCCCAGCAGAGGTGGGAGTGCGCTAGTGGATGTCAGAGCTGTCCGGAAACCTTTGGGGCTCTGTACTTAGGGAGGCATAGGTGATAACTTGAAAAGAGGGGGTGGTGACCATCAAGGGAAGCAGAGGTGATTGTGGAATACGGGAGCTCCGAGGTTAGTGAAGAAGGAGCAGAGGTAGTCCGGAGAGTTTGGAGGTAGTGGAAGTCGATGGCCATGGATGGATATGACAACGACGTACTTGGCAATTCTGTGATTATCTGACATAGTCAGAGTACTTAGACAACGTTCAGCATCACCAAATGGGTCATGCAGGCCAAAGTTCTCTTTGAGTTCTTGGACAAAGAGTTCATAGTCATCCATCCAACGTGGACAGCGATGCAGGTTACCATGGAGGAGTTCAGGCTCAAACCAACTAAGAGCAATCCCCTTGAGGAAGGACGTGGTGTAGATGACTTTCGTATGCTCGTTAACAAATGCTTGGGGGCAATTCTGGAAGTCAAGTTTGCACTGAACAAGGAATGTATGGAGTTTCTGAGGGTCAGTACCATCAAATTGGTCAGGCTCATGAAGCTTCATCCTATGACTGGGGTCTGGGGGTTGATGAGTGGGAGTGGTTGAATGGGCCAGGGCAGCTATAGCGTCTGTCAACTGGGCCAACACATGGCTACCAGGGTCATCTGGCAGCTGTCATCAGGCAGATCACCACCACCATCACCATGGTTGGGTGGGTCATCTGGTGGGTCCAGAGGATTGGTGGGGTCAGGACATGGAGTAGGGTTACGAGACAGGATTTGCCCTCTTCAAATTAATCTATGGCCACATGCCAAAGATGTGCCTAACAGCACCACCCTTGGACTACCCGGGAGTAAACAACTTTGCCCAAAAGGCAAAGGAAAACCTTATGGCAGCACATGATGCAATAATACACAATCATGCTGCTCAAACAATCCAGGCAAATAAGAAAAGATGCCCAGACCCGCCGTTTGAGAAAAGGCGAGCTTGCATACTTATCCACAGATAAGCTGAACCTACCCAAAGGGAGGGCAGGCAAACTAAAGCCCCTGTATATAGGGCCTTATGAAATTCTGGAAACATTTCCAGAGACATCAAACTATGTCCTCAAGTTGCCACCACAACTTGAACAACATGGAATCCACCCAAGATTCCACGTATCCCAGCTCACGCCTCACGAGCCGAATGACCAAGAAACTGTCATATCCATCCCCAGCCATTGACTTCTGATCCCTCTGATCCCTCCGATTATTCCCGCTCCTTCTCCACTAACCTCGGAGCTCCCGTATTCCGCAACTCCCTCGGTACCCCTCGATGGTCACCACCCCCTCCTTTCAATTTATTACCTAAGCCTCCCTAAGTATGGAGCCCCAAAGGCTTCTGGACAGCTCCGACGTCCGCTAGCGCACTCCCGCCTCCACTGGGCAATACACTCGCTTGCCCTGCAAAGCCCACCTTCGGGCCTATCCCTCCTTTCCGTTTCTGGGTTATCGCCTGCCTTTCCGTTAACCCCATAACCCGACTCGTCGGTAATATTCAGTCGGCTAATGTTTAACCCCATTAGCTCCACTCCGTTCGGCTCCACCATTTGCGGACCCGTCTTCGCTGTAACCATATATATATCCAGCTTGTACATAGGTTACACTTCAGTAATAAAATCGACTAGAGTTTACCCTCTTCAGTTCTGGTGGCCAGTTAGTAAGTTAGGGCACAGATGTGTTTACTAGGCACAGCGCTCCTGGCATAAGTCGCTGAGGCCGAAGCCCTCTGTCATGGAGACACTCCTTCATCTCGACCCAGTCTCTGACAGAAACCTTCCCAAACAGGGAAGTAAACATATTTTATGATTTCAGGGAAGACCCCAATCATGAGGCAGTAGTTCGCAAAATCTTAAACCATGCATGGGTTCACAACAACCTCTGGTTTAAGGTTAAATGGGAGCTAGGGGACACCACATGGGAACCCCTAGGAAATTGCAATGACCTCATCCACCTGGACAAGTACCTCACATTACAAAATGTGAGGGAACCAGAAAACCTCCCTATCAAAGAAGATAGGGAACTCTCGGCATCACTATGCCCCCAAAAATGGAGGCGGAAGAAGTAAAGCTGAGGGGTGATTGCCCACAGCCAAGAGCGTGAGAAAATTCTGGGCAAGCAACTTGCCCGGACAGCCACATCATGTGTTAGACATCACATGGGCTAGGAGTAACCTACCCAGATCACGTGAACCACAGGCTCACATGTAAAACCACACACACTTGTGGCAAATCCCACGCATACAAGAACCTAAACTCCTCCCACCACCATGAGAAACAAAATGACAAAAATGTTGTTCTCGGGGGGAGGCAACCCTTGATTTGACCTGAACAAGCTGCCGGACATCGAGATATGACAACCTGGGGAGCAAGGCTCCCTGGAACAACAACAACACCAGGTGCAGATAAGTGCCATGGACTACACGATGCACACAGCACAAATGAGTGCTGCAAACCAACAACCATCCATGTTGCCAACAGGCACCACATACCCACAGCCTCCCCAAAGGGGCTTCCAACCATACACAGTGCAAACTGCACCAATGGCACAACAAGTGCCATTCCAGGGGCAGCATTTGCTGCTGCAGCCCCAGGCATACTCCCCAGGGAACTTCCCTGGCCAGATCAACCCCTGGATCGGCCAATTCGGCCCAGGTCTGTCATATCCATACAATCCCGACCTCCGCTCCGGGCTCCCGGAACTCTGAAACTACTCCAGAGCCCTACTTCCCTTCCGTCACCTTCTCCTTGCCGACTCCCAAGAGGTTATCCCACCTCCGGCTCTGACACCACCTTTGGTCCGACTCCAGAACATTCCGGGTCCGACCCCAACCTCGACACCTTCCAGACGAGTACACAAAACCTATGCTCCCGACTCCGGACCTCCGCTCCGGTATCCCGTTCACGTCTCGTCTCCGGAACCTCCGGTCTTAGCTCCGACCTCGGACTTTGACCCCACCTCCGCTTATACCCATTGTATTGGTTAGCTCATTCCATTTAATTGCCTTTGCCAATATTCCGGAGTTTAACTTCCGAGTTTGGACTTTCCAGACTTACTTCGGACTTTGCAACTATTGCATTGTCCTATTCAATTCCGCTATTCTCCCTCATTCCTATTTGGGCTGCTGCTTCCTTTCTATTCAGTCAGCTGGCCATTCCCCACTCCCATCCTCCTTCCTTCCTCCTTGGGCCTTGGCCCTTCACTGCTCCTTTGGGAAACACCATTGAGTCAAACCCTTGACCCTCAGTGTTGTTCCTCCTTCCAGCTCCCTTTGTCTCCTTTCATCCTACCCTTGTTCCTTTTGATTCCAGACCCCTCCTTCTATACAATGTACCTAGTAAATTGTAACCTCAGTCTGAAATCGACCTGAAATGCCCCCAAGAGACTTTCCCTCTGCTAGATCTGAAATTAGGGACCCCCAGGACAACCAGCAATGGCACAGCGCTCCACCTGAGTCGCTGAGGCCAAGGTCCTTCCATGCTAAGTCTCTGATTCCACTCCAGAGTCATCTGAATCCGCCCAATCTAACAAGGTCCAACAACACCTCAGCCAAATGCAGGCTGGGAATCAGCTATCGCATCAGTGGTAGCTGCTCAGACAGTTCAGCTCCACCAGGAGCTGAAAGAGATGAAGTCCCTCATAGGAGGGAGATGAGGGAGCAACAGTGGCTCCTCGTCCAGACCATCCAAATGGGCACAGTCTGATAACTCAAGGGTGTCAGATGATGCCTGTGACAATTGTGCCCATTGGAGGCACGAATACAACAGAGCACAAAGAGATGCCGAGGGCATCTGTTAGAATGCGCAGATTCGGACGACTCCGGAATGGAATCGGAGACTTAGCATGGAAGGACCTCGGCCTCAGCGACTCAGGCGGAGCGCTGTGCCATTGCTGGTTGTCCTGGGGGTCCCTAATTTCAGATCTAGCAGAGGGAAAGTCTCTTGGGGGGGAATTCCAGTCGATTTCAGACTGAGGTTACAAGTTACTATGTACATTGTATATAAGGAGGGGTCCGGAATCAAAAGGAACAAGGGTAAGACGAAAGGAGACAAAGGGAGATGGAAAGAGGAACAACACCGAGGGTCAAGTGTTTGACTCAATGGTGTTTCCCAAAGGAGGAATGAAGGGCCAAGGCCCAAGGAGGAAGGAAGGAGGATGGGAGTCGGGAATGGCTAGCTGACTGAATAGAAAGGAAGCAGCAGCCCAAATAGGAATGAGGGAGAATAGCGGAATTGAGATGGACAATGCAATAGTTGCAAGGTCCGGAGTAAGTCCGGAAAGTCCGAACTCGGAGGTTAAACTCCGGAATATTGGCAAAGGTAATTAAATGGAATGAGCTAACCAATACAATGGGTATAAGCGGAGGTGGGGTCAAAGTCCGAGGTCGGAGCTAAGACCGGAGGTTCTGGAGACGAGACGTGAACGGGATACCGGAGCGGAGGTCCGGAGTCGGAAGCATAGGTTTTGTGTACTCGTCTGGAAGGTGTCGAGGTTGGGGTCGGACCCGGAATGTTCCGGAGTCGGACCGAAGGTGGTGTCCAAGCCGGAGGTGGGATAACCTCTTGGGAGTCGGCAAGGAGAAAGTGATGGAAGGGAAGTAGGGCTCCGGAAGTCGGAGTTCGGAGTTCCAGGAGCCCGGAGCGGAGGTCGGGATTGTATGGATATGACAGCATCTTCGACTCTCTGAAAGACACAGAGAGAGAGGTCGATCTCCAAAAGAGGGAGATGGAATTACTAAAACGCGAGCTCAAAGAGGCATGCGCACTGGCAGACCTTGCTGCCAAACCCATCATGACAGGGGCCTCCCAGGTCAGGGGGAGGGGATATGGTGCCAGGGCACCGACTATCCCACCACCCCATGGGCAGGCAACCCTGTCTGGGTTCCATAAGGGCCTGCCCCCAGAGGGGCAAACCCATGTCGAGGGGAAGAGGGAGAGCGGTAGGCAACCAATGGCAGACCCCAAAATGGGGACCACTGCCAGATGCAGCAGGCTGCTGAGTACCTCAGCACCCTATGGGCAAGCTACCCTGCAGGGAAGTGTCCACATGTTATATGAGACCACCGAACTCAATGAGTTCAGCAAAGTTGAAGCTCCAGTCGATGTAACAATCGACCCCAACTTCCCCATGAGGAGAATAGTGGGGTCAGAAGCAGCACATGATGCTGCATACGCTTGGTGGACAAGTGTGAGTGGAAAATAATTCATACACTGGTATGAACAGGCTGAAGCTGCCTTGAAAAGCGGCAAGGTACATAGAGTCCTTTGTGAAAAAGCGAAGGAAACCGAGAAATACTTCTTGGGACTCCCAAGTATTGCAAGACTTGTGGAGGAGTACAATTCCCTGGAGAACAAGGGAAAAATCTCCTGGGAAAGTCTAGGCAAAGCTGCCTATATAAAGTCCCAGTTCAAACCACCCACTCAGGACTCCTGAGGAACATGCCACAAGAACTGCAGAGCGGGAAGCAAAAGCCTCCAAATACTGGGAAAGAGACACAAGTCTCCATGCTGGACAACCAGGCCAGCAACCACCCTTCCCCACAGGAAGAACAGTAAACCTACTGTACTCTACACCTGAGCCAAGTAGCTCAGGAACACAACAACCTGCTCCCACCACTTCGTCGAGCCCACAGCTCAACAATGTAGCCCAGGCTATGTCATCGCATCTGATGCAGCAATTGGATGTCCAGATGAACAACCCAGAGGAAAACCCTCCTCCAGGGCAATAACTCTACCCTTGAGGAAAGGGACAGTGACATGGTAATATGCCATTGAGGCACCCATGAAAACACCTTCCCCCAACTCGAGGCCCTGCACACAATATTGTATGCAAGGAACTGCAAGTAACAATTGCAGAAATCTCTACTTTGTCAAAAAACCCACATCCACCACCACTCGTGTGTAAACACCATTTACACATGAATCCTCATGGAACAAGTGAGGAACACCAAAGACATACAACCTTTGGGTCGAAATTCATTTTCAAAAAAACTCCATTACTTTCCTCTCTGCAATACCCATGTATTGCTGTTCACTTCAAAGTGACGGCCCCACACTCATTTATTCCCTAAACTTTTTTCTCTCTCTTTCACTGACATGTACAAATTGCCCACTTCAAAGTGGCAACAATAAAACACTCATTGATAATTTCAAACTCAATGTAACTCAATTTTTAGATTTTATTCTCTTCATCATTAACCTTGTATGCATCGCAAATGCAACGCAAGGGGGGAGAATGTCAGGGCAATAGCCCCGAACCCCGAGCCATATGTAATTAAAGATACATATAGTCACATGGGTAAGTGGTAACCTCCGGTTAACTGCTTACACACCACCGTAAAATACACACCATTGTATCACTTACAGCTTGTGTGCTGAGCTACCCACTGAAACCTCACATACCCCCTCCCCCTCGTCTCTGACATCCTCACCCAACTCCACCCAGCCAAGTGGTTCTCACCCCTCGATCTGAGATGGGGATTCAACAACGTCCGCATCAAAGAAGGGGATGAGTGGAAAGTGTTAGAACAGGCGGATTTGGACGACTCCGGAGTGGAATCGGAGACTTAGTGTGGAAGGACCTCAGCCTCAGCGACTCAGGCGGAGCGCTGTGCCATTGCTGGTTGTCCTGGGGGTCCCTAATTTCGGATCTGGCGGGGGGGAGTCTCTTGGGGCATTTCATGTTATGGAAATGGGATTTTCCCATTTTTAGCCTCTTATGGGCTCTATGCAGTATAATATCACGTGACATGTAAATAATAACAACGGAACCAACGATTATCACCCAAAACACCCGATGTCCATGTTATTGTAAACACCACTGTTACAACATCTGTTACATTAATTGTAACATCTTCTCAATGTCATGGCCCTCTCCTGCACCCGAACGCTATAAAAATGGGCCAATTAGGCCCCATTTTTATAACATTTCAGGTCGATTTCGGACTCCGGTTACAAGTTACTATGTACATTGTATATAAGGAGGGGTCCGGAATCAAAAGGAACAAGGGTAAGATGAAAGGAGACAAAGGGAGATGGAAAGAGGAACAACACCGAGGGTCAAGGGTTTCACTCAATGGTGTTTCTCAAAGGAGGAATGAAGGGCCAAGGCCCAAGGAGGAAGGAAGGAGGATGGGAGTGGGGAATGGCCAGCTGACTGAATAGAAAGGAAGCAGCAGCCCAAATAGGAATGAGGGAGTATAGTGGAATTGAATGGAGCAATGCAATAGTTGCAAGGTCCGACATAAGTCCGGAAAGTCCGAACTCGGAAGTTAAACTCCGGAATATTGGCAAACATAATTAAATGCAATGAGCTAACCAATACAATGAGTATAAGTGGAGGTGGGGTCAAAGTCCGAGGTCGGAGCTAAGACTGGAGGTTCCAGAGATGGAGATGTGAACGGGATTCCGGAGCAGAGGTCCGGAGTCGGGAGCATAGGTGTTGCACACTTGTCTGGAAGGTGTCAAGGTTGAGGTCGGACCCGGGATGTTCCAGAGTCGGACCAAAGGTGGTGTCGGAGCTGGAGGTGGGATAACCTCTTGGGAGTCGGCAAGGAGAAGGTGACGGAAGGGAAGTAGGGCTCCAGAATCAGTTTCGGAGTTCCGGGAGCCCAGAGCGGAGGTCAGGATTGTATGGATATGACAGACAGCTGCCTTTGCCACTAACTGGGGATTGTTTGTGCCAATGGTAATGTTCTTTGGACTGTGCAACTCCCCTGCCACCTTCCAAACAATGATGAATGACATTCTCTGAGACTTCATAGACCAAGGGGTTGTCATCTGCTACATGGATGACATCCTAGTGTTCGCATCTACCGTGGAAGAGCACTGGAAGGTCATCTGAGAAGTCCTTACCACCCTGAGGAACCGGAGGTTATTCCTCAAACTGGAAAAGTGCAAGTTCAAACAGCAGAAGATCAACTATCTGGAGCTAGTCATCTTGGAGAACCACATTGCCATGGACCCAGTGAAGGTGTGAGGAGTGACCGACTGGCCAGTGCCCACCAAGGTCAAGGAAGTCCAATCCTTCCTTGGGTTTGTAAACTTCTATCACCGGTTCATCTGGGACTTCTCTGAGAAAGCCCAACCTCTCCATGCACTTACCAGGAAGTCAAAGCAGTGGACCTGGGGCAGAGAGGAACAAAGGGCATTTGATGGATTGAAGGAAGCTGTCACCTCAGTGTCAGTCCTCACCTTCCCCTCTGACTCCGGCCGCTTCAGGCTAGAATGTGATGCCTCGAACTTTGCCACAGGAGCAGTACTCTCTCAGCTCCAAGAGGATGGAGAGTTCCACCCAGTGGCCTTCATGTCCAAAGGCTTCTCAGATGCAGAGAGAAACTACGAGATTTACGACAAGGAGATGTTGGCCATAGTCCGGGCCCTAGAGGAGTGGTGCCACTTCCTTGAAGGCACCCCAGAGACCTTTGACATATTCACTGACCATAGGAACCTGTCCTACTTCCACTCAGCCCAGAGGTTGAACCGACGCCAGGCCTGGTGGTCCCTCTACCTCTCCTGCTTCCACTTCTTGTTGGTCCATAGTGTCATATCCGTACATACCCAATCCCGATCCGACTCCCGGACCCTCTGCTTCACCACCTCCGGAGTCCTACCCTACCCCCATCCATTCCAATATCCACCTTCAGACCTGACACCATTCCTCTCCCCATTCCTCTCATCACTCTCCTCCCTCCTCCCCTCTTCTGCCAAGTTACAACCTTCCACTGCCATCCCATACCTCATACTCGGACACTACCTGTACTGTTACAGGAATGGGTTCCGGGGAACCCAACCTGAACCATTCAGCTCACTAATGGAGGTGGCTGCATAGCCATCGGAGGGAGAGCAGAATAGGATGAGTGTATGGAAGTACAACCTGTGGGTTGGCCAACGGTAACTTGGCACTCCTGGGAGCATACTGGTAGCGAGTATCATGTGGGCTCCTTGAGGGAGCCACCTGGCTGTCTGCTAATGGAGACTTGGCACTCCTGGGAGCATGCCGGTAGCAGGTGTGCTGGGAGTGTTTGCCTAGCGGTGACTTGGCGCTCAATGGAGCATACCGGTAGTGAGGGATACTGGGACTCCCAAAGGGAGTCACCCAGTTGGTGGCTATCGGTGACTTGGCACTCACAGGAGCGTACTGGTAGCAGGAGTTGTTGGGGAGCCACGGAGACATGGGAACCCTATCAACAGACTTGTTTGATCCATCACCTGACACACCCTGTTCCTTCCCAGTGAAGCTCTGCTGCCAGCCTGCAATGTCCCAGGAGAATGACACAGGAGAAGGTTATTGACTTAGTTCACATACCATGGCTAACCATGTCCCATTTCTCGGGGTCTCCCACCAAAAACATCACAGAGCATAGTGGCAGGCTTCTCCACAGGGCCATGGAGGTTTTGTGACACCATCAGCGTTCTGGACAAGTGAACCCAAGTGAACAATTGCAATGCACAAGGTGAGTGAAAGTTGGGGGGGCTGCAGAGACAATGAGTTGAGGTATATATATACATGCTTGCTCCATGAGAAATGGTTGACAAAAAAATAGGCTGCCCACTTGCTCTGTGAGAAAGGTTTGACTGAATAGGCAAGGACAAGCAAGTGGACATGTCCACTTGCTCCATGAGAAACGTTTGACTAAATAGGCAAGGATGAGCGAGTGAACATCTCCACTTGCTCCATGAGAATAAATAGGCAAGGACAAGCAAGTGGACATGTCCACTTGCTCCATGAGAAATGTTTGATTGAATAGGCAAGGATGAAACATGTACACAAAAAATGTTTGACCAAATCCCCTCTACCCCTGGCTACTCAGAGCATGGACATGTCCACTTATTCCATGAGGAATTTTGATGCATAGTCGCATCTACAAATACTCAGTCAGGCTGTGGGAGATGGCATCCTCGACGTTTCCCCCCTTTGAGTGTATTAACATCCTTCTTGCATCCATGCTTGTCACTGATGTACCTGGTGGGTTCAAACAATGCCAAGACAGCCTTCTTCCCTCCCTATGTGCTCATCTCTTTGGCATTTAGGATGCATCACAAAGAGGGTGGCCAGTGTCCTTCATGTTCAGAGACATTTGGCAGTGAAGCTCGTTTGCAGATGCACAAGGCCAAGTGCAATAAGGGAATCATCTAGTTCCAGACAGCGATAAGGAGGAGCTCTCCAACTACCAGGTGCTTTGTTCAGATGACCTAATCATCCCCTGCCCAAGTTTCATCATCTCCAGCTGGGGATTGATCCTTGCTGGAAGGTTATCGTGTGCCAGGGATGCAGAGTGGGTATCAAACCTGAGTATCTCATGAATCACATAAACTCCAAGCATAACAACATTGGCCAACTACCTGCCAACTACAAGGATAAGCTAGGTGTCCCATTCACTGTCACTCGTCCGAGGTCCAAGGTGCCCCCCATCCAATCTATCCCCATAGTCCCTGGCTCATGATCATGTGTTCCTTCCCTGGCTGCAGATTCGCTGGCTTGGTGAAAAAGTCGATGATAGTAACCATCACCATGAAGAGGGTTTCAGACTCATCAAGAGCTCAGTCCAAGTGATACTGAAGGCAAACAAAGGCCATCAGGTGTGGCCCATTGACAAGAATTACATGTCTTGCAGCGCTTTGGTGTCAGGGACAGCTCCGAAAGCGGTGAGGTCCTGGCGTGCAGGACTCGGTGGGACAAATAGCAGCTGTGCATAGCAGCGATCCCATTGCAGGGTGAGTGTCCCTGACCACTTAGTCTGAAGTGGGAATGTGAGTTATCATTAAAAGGGAAGGCTACACTACTTGCCTGAAGTGGGAATGTGAGAAGAAGGCTACTTCTTCGGTTCCCACTCCAGCTGTTATTATATACATGTGGGGTTGATCATGTGGGGTGCGCCATGTCACCCCCATACACAGCCATGGCTCTCTGGGTGCCTCTGTGGGAGATCCTGAGAGGGCCTGCTGTGGGTGCAGGGTGAGTGTGGTGGCAGTAGCAGCGATATAGGGATGGTAAGATACAGGAGGGGAAATGGGCATGCACGCCGGTGATACATTGAACAGTGGGAAAGGTGGTCCATGTAAGAGAGAGAGAAAGAAAGGAGAAAGGAAGAGGGAGAGGAGGGAGAAGCGGGGAAGTGGAGCAGGGGTCGGGCGGGGCATGTCAGGGCATGCCCTGACATTTGGACCCCAATCTACAATCCTTCTTCATGGGTCTCTTCTGGGATGAAGAATCCTGAAGCTCACCAAGCATCTCCCTTTTCAGGA
This sequence comes from Cantharellus anzutake, assembly GCF_015039405.1. Lineage (NCBI taxonomy): Eukaryota > Fungi > Basidiomycota > Agaricomycetes > Cantharellales > Hydnaceae > Cantharellus > Cantharellus anzutake. The sequence goes on from NW_024067003.1 coordinate 400,297, forward strand.
GTTGCACAAGATCACTCTAGCTCGAGTGTCAGCTGATCCCCAATGGTTGTGGCCCCTTTCTGGTTGAGTGGCAGGGTATTTCAAGAGGATTCATCCACTGATCAAGATCACATTGCTTATGGGTCAACAGCATGGCCAAGTGAGTGCTTGCTCTTTCTCTTGTTGTCTCTAGACTGATGCATGCATGCAGCACCATTGTCAGGGCATACACCCTGACTAGCCTGGACACGCATGTGTGCTCTGCCCTGCATGCTGCATGCTCCTGGCCCAGTTCCCATTTCTCATGTGACTTCCGGGGATCCCCGGAAGTTTTTGCCATATTGGGGCCACTGTGGGAAAGTGAGAAGTTAACCTTCTTCTCACTTTCTTACCCACAGTAGTGTTATGCCCTGAGATGGGCTGTGTTACAGGCTAGGCTGTGGGCCATAGAGAGGGGTCATGGGGACCTCCCCTGACAGCCATTGAGAACATCCCCTTCTCTTTGCCTCAACATGCCTCGACATTGATCCAGTATGAGCAATTGGCTTCACAGCTGGTCACCTTTGTTCTCAGATACTGTCATGTCAATGAAGAATTCCCCCTCCACATCATCCTCACTGACAGGCAAAAGGGGAGATAGCAAGGCTATATGAGGCCCTCCAATTGCCAGTGGCACTGGATGATGATGATGAATGGGACTTATTCATTGCCTCCTTCACTCACTCCTCTTTTCAACCCACCAAAAAATCTTCCAAAAAGGATCCTGTACTCATCTTCCTCATGCTATTGAACCTGGATCCCAACAATGGGAGGTTTGCATCCTGTTTGGCAATATGTGGCCAGATGTCAGGGATGCTCCACATCTTCCGGTTGGTGGTGATCAAGGAGATCCATATAGCAGCAATCACTGACAAGGGATCATCAGTGGAGGATGTGGCAAAGAGCAATGAGTTCAAGTATTTTTATTTTTATTTTACCTCTCATCCATGACCTCTAATGGTTTTTTTTTCCCCAAGGACTTGTATCTGGCTGCATTCCAGATTTCCCAGCCCCTTCGATACAGTGTTGTCTGCTGACCATTATGCAACCACCGTTGCCATGAACGATGAGGGGGGTTTTCAACAGTGATGTGGAACAATGATCACAAGTCCATGACAGTCAAGGGCCAGAAAATCCAATTGGGGGGCATTCCCACCCTCTACAATGGGATCTTGGGGCTCATTGAGGAGAAGATCCAATGGCTCTCCCAGGGAGTTGAGCTCCAAATGCCTTTCCAAGAATGTTCTGGGATCACTGATGACCTCCACAATAGAATCCCCAACTATAGCTTTCTCAGCAACCTGCACATCATGAGCATCAGATGGGATCTGCTGGTTGCCCTTGGAAAGCCCAAATGGTTTGTCACCAACCCTGATGGTGGGATCAAGTGGAATCGGTTGATGTTGTCCAAGTGGATGGACATGGCACAGGAGCTCAACACTGTCATATCCGTGCATACCCGACCCCGACCCGACTTCCAGACCTCTGCCCTCTTCACCTCCGGAGTCATAACCTACCGCTGCCGTTCTGATACTCACGTTCGGTCCTGGCAACACACCTCCTCCTTACCTCCCCGACCCTATCTCCATCCGCTCCGATACTCATCTCAGACCGAACACCGCCCCTCTCGCCACCCTCCTACTACTCCACTCCCCACTTCACAACACCTCCACCCTCCCGTTATCCTCCTACGCTTTCCCCGTCCGCTCCGATACTCACCTTCGGACCTGACTACTCTCCTTTCCGCCACTCCTTCTCCCCTTACCTGTCCCCTCTCTCCTCCCTCCATTACTCCTCTGCCACCCTTCCGCCAAGTTACGACCGTCCACCGCTGTTCCGTACTTCGCACTCGGACACCGCTCGTACCTTACTCCGAGCCTCCGTCATAGTCCCTACCTCGGACTTTGACTCCACCTCGGTCTTAGTCCATTGCATTGGTGACCTCATACTACGTAAACACCATTGCCAAATATTCCTCGGACTTCCAACCCCGCCTCCGTAAGCTCCGTAAGCTCCGCAACCCCCGAGCTTCGCGGACCACCTTCGGCACTCTCGCCGCCTGTAATGTATTTCTTGCGTTTTCCCTTCATCCCTATTTGGACTACTGCTTCTTTCTATTCTAGCCAGTTAGTCATCATCCCCACTTCCCCTCATCCTCCTGCCCCTCTGGGCCTCGCCCTCCCTACCTCCTTTCGGATGTATCACCGGTCCTGCCTTATGACCTTCGGTACCTATCCGCTCCGTCTACCCTTTGTTCCCGTTTGGATGTCTTCGTCCCGATTCGGTTACCCTTTGTTCTCCTTGTGCTTTTGCCCCTTCCATTATATATATCGGCGCTTGTACATACTCGTCTTGGTTTCAGTCCGAAATCGACCTGAAATGCCCCTAGAGACTTCCTGCTCACCTACTGTGAAATTAAGGACCAAATGGACAAACAGCAATGGCACAGCGCTCCGCTTGAGTCGCTGAGGCCAAGGTCCCTCCATGCTAAGTCTCCGATTCCACTCCGGAGTTGTCCGTTTCCGCCCCGTTCTAACAAACACCCTGTTTCTAGTAGCCATCCATCTAGGTGGTGGGCAACAACAAGGGGAACTGAGATTTCCAGCATTCTGATCAGGAACTGCCAAAATGGCCACAGGAGCCTGTTTGCATTGGGTGGTGGATTGACCAGTATTATTAGTCATAATAAAGTGAGTGACAGTCTTGTTGGTAACAGTTAATAACATATCACCCACCAGACCACTGTGAGGACTAGGCACTGCAAGCACATCTTATGTTTCCTACACAAGGGTCTATCAGAGCTGCTGCTAAAATACAGAACAGTAGAAGAGGTGTTCACTGCATTCCTTTGGGGGGAGGAGGAACAATACCACATGCACTATTATCTCTTCTACATGTCGATGGGAAGTATGGTCAGCACTTCTGATCTGAGCACAAGCCTCCATGCACAAATGATGTAAGCGTGCTAGGGATGTAACCCAGCAGCAAACAAAAAGAAAAAAGGGGGGGGGGGCAAAGAAAATCTTACTACTGGTAAGGCCGCACACAGTCCTGGTGCAAGAGCACTATACTAATAAATTCTCTCAAACTTAGCACTCACCCCTGGTCTTTCTTGGACAGTTGTCAGGGAGTCAACTAAGCTCTTTAAATGTATGGAAGGGTCGCTCAACACCACAGTCTTTGTAGCACAGAAGAGGGGTCCTGTTACGGGAATGGGTTCCGGGGAACCCAACCTGAGCCGTTCGGCTCACTAATGGAGGTGGCTGCGTAGCCATCGGAGGGAGAGCGGAAGGGGATGAGTGTCTGGCAGTGTAACCTGTGTGTCGGCCAACGGTAACTTGGCGCTCCTGGGAGCGTACCGGTAGCGAGTATGATGTGGGCTCCTTGAGGGAGCCACCTGGCTGTCTGCTAACGGGGACTTGGCGCTCCTGGGAGCGTGCCGGTAGCGGGTGTGCTGGGACTGTGTGGCTAGCGGTGACTTGGCGCTCAATGGAGCGTACCGGTAGTGAGGGATACTGGGACTCCCAAAGGGAGTCACCCAGTTGGTGGCTATCGGTGACTTGGCGCTCATGGGAGCGTACCGGTAGCGGGAGTTGTTGGGGAAAGTGGGCTGGTGGACCAGTGCACGGTAGTGGGTGACCGTGGGAAGTGGGACCCGCGGGTGCGTGGCCAGGCATCCTGGAGCTGCCTGGACCGTATCCTTCTCCTGAGGAGGTGGGATAGGTTACAGTTCCTGATAGGGAACTTCTGGTTGGATGGGAGTATCCACTCGACCACCCGGTGGACTGGTGGGAGTGGGCAGCAGGAGGTTGGGCATGGGAATGCCCACCTCGTTGCGGTTTTGTCATGGAGAGGAGGAATAGGGAGGTGGACATGGTTCCAGGGTTACAGGTTGAGTTTACAGTGGTGGCACAATGGTGAGGATGTTACAATTGCGGTACAAGGTTTTTGGGTTATGTATTCGATAATGAGAAAACATTTTTCGGCATCTGCCTTACACATCATATGACTTCTAACTATCTAATATAAAAGTCACAATGGTCAAGGGAAGTCCCTTGAAACTCAACAAATTCCCCAGCCAGCACCAAAACCCAGTGGGAAAGCTTGGCATGGGGTTTGACAGCGAAATAAAGGTGCAGGGACCAAGGGTTTGATTGTTCATAGTCACGGACCATAAGATTCTAGGTCCATTCCTATAACAGGTCCAACAATGTAAGTACAAGATAAACTGGGCATATTTATAGGAAAAAAGGGAAATCAGAACAAAATAATAAGAGAAATAGGCGATAGATGGTGGCAATGGGAACAGGAAGAATGTTAGCAGCTCAGCTAAAGAACAATAAGGCAAAAAAGGTGACAATAAAATGAATAAATGAGCTCATGAAATCAATATTGTCAGGGATGCATCTGGGGTCGAGGCGGTCCGGGTGTAGCGTCTGGTGCTAAGGACCTCACGGGGGGTAGATCGGGCATGTGTACTGGCAGGCCCGATGTGGGACAGCGGTCCCTGGCCACTTAGACTGAAGTGGGAATGTTGAGAAGAAGGTTACTTCTTCGGTTCCCACCCCAGGTGTGTTTATATACATGCGGCTTGGGTCACATGAGGTCCGCCATGTCACCCCGCATACAGCCACAGTCACCCAGGTGTCCCCGTGGGGGATCCCAAGGGTGTATGCTGCACGCGCGTGCACTGGGTTGCGCCCTAGAGCCGTCTGGGGTTGTCTGGGGCTAGGCATGTCGTGTGCGCATCGCAGGCAGGCCAATAATACATAGATATAAGGGAAAGGTCATCCGTGTGAAATAGAAATAGAAATAGGAATAGAAATAGAAGTGGAAGAGGGATAGAGGGGGAAGGGATATGAGGGAGGGGTGCAGGGTGAGAGAAGGGGTACTGGGTGAGGTAGGCCTGGGTGGAGGCGGGTCGGGTGGGTGTGCCCTGACAAATATCAACCATCAACCTCGCTTCTCCACCATGTATCTGTCATCCTAACTCTTGTCCCGTCATTTCATCTTGTGGTAGATAACTGTGGATTTTGGGGAAGTGGCAATATGAGTCATGAGAAAAAAAGCATGAAAGAAATTGGAAAAAATGTGGAAATGTGCTGTGGGCATTGTGAATGTGTTGGAGGCTTGAGGGTGCTCGTTGGAGCCTCGAAAAACGTGTTTCTGGTCTTGTTTGTGTGGTACCTGGTGTGCCCTCCTACAATGACACATTACCTCAGAGCAGGTCTGGACATGTCCATGTACAGGCATATGGCTGCTGCGATTGGCCAACGTTTGTAGGCTGGCATCATCGATCCAGGATATGACAGTTTCAAGGAGTTGTCACATGCAGCTTGCCCTGAAATTGACCCAGTGCTTGTTAGAATGGGGTGAGAGCAGACGATTCCAGAGTGGAACTGGAGACTTAGCAAGGAGGGACCTTGGCCTCAGCAACTCAAGGGGAGTGCTGTGCCATTGCTGTTTGTCCATTTGGTCCTTAATTTCAGAAGTGGCAAGCAGGAAGTCTCTAGGGGGCATTTCTAGTCGATTTTAGACTGAGGGTCTAAAACAAGTATGTACAAGTGCCTGTATATAATGGGGAGACGAAAGCACAAGGAAATCAAAGGGGGGTCCAAAACAGAACAAAGGCATCTGAATGGAGATGAAGGGAATTACAGAAGCAGAGTGGTACCAAGGGTCATGGGCCAGATTCTATGGTACATCTGAAAGGAGGTAGGGAGGGCAAAGCCCAGAGGGGCAGGAGGATGAGGTGAAGTGGGGTTGATGACTAACTGGCTAAAATGGAAGGAAGCAGTAGTCCAAATAGGGATGAGAGGAAAGTGCAAAAGATACAGTACAAGCCACGAAAGTGCTGGGAACAGTCCATGAAGCTCAGAGGTTGTGGAGGTTATGGAGGTAATGGAGGCAGAGTTGGAAGTCTGAGGAATATTGGCAATGGTGTTTACATAGAATGAGGTCACCAATGCAGTGGACTTAAGCTGAGGTGGAGTCAAAGTCTGAGGTCAGAACCATGATGGGATCTCAGAGTGAAGGCACCAGCGGTGTCCAAGTACTGGGTACAAGATGGTGGGAGAAGGTCATGACTTGGCAGAGGTTGGCAGAAGAGGGATGGAAGGAGAGGATTGAGAAGAGGAGTGAGGAGAGGAGTGAGGAGAGGAGTGATGGGAGGATGGTGTCAGGTCCGAAGGTGAATATCAGAGCAGATGGGGGTAGGGTAGGACTCTGGAGGTGGTGAATTGGAGGGTCCCAGAGTTGGATCAGGATCGGGTATGTATGGATATGACAGTGCTACAAAGTGCTGTAGTAAATGTGGTGGCCTCAAGAACCATATCTTCAGGAGCTTTCCATGCCAAGCGAAACTTTGGGCTGCCAGCAAGGCTGAAAGAGAAGGGCTCAACATGCACAGAATCCCCCTAATCAATCCCCCAATCAATCAACAATGACAATGCATCAACAGGGGGCAGGTTGGATGACAATCACTGTGATGGGACTTGAGATACTACCCACAGTGATTGAGGGATCGCCCACCTGGGAAGGGTTGTTGTGGATTCCAATGCCAGAAATCCTCTTGGAGGTGCCATAGAGAGAGACTCTTTGGGACTAACTATCTAAGCAGGAGGAGAGTGGTTGACCCTATGCACCCTTTGAAAGCAAGGAGGATTGGGAACTTTGTTACTGGTTGGGCATGGAGGGTGTTTCACAAGGAGGGATTAATCACTTCTGAAAGCTTAAATGGGTGTGTGAGCCTAACATTCCAGATAACTGATCATTACCAGCTGTGGGATTAGGTGACAGACCATCCACATCCACCAAGTTGGAAGGATGCAGCTTCAATATATGATCAGGTGAAGATGATGCCAGGCCCACCTTCATAGAGGTCTGATATGATAATCCTCAAAGAAGCACCTAATGAGCTACAAACACTCTACTGGCATGATCCTGTAGAATGTGCACACTTCTGTCAGGGCACACACCCTGACAGCCCAGACCTGGACCCGCATCCGGACCCGCTTCCACCCACCACGCTTCCTGCATGCACACATGCTCCGCACACTGCATGCTCCAGGCCCGGTTCCTACCCCTTCATGTGACTTCCAGGTATCCCCGGAAGTTTTGCTGATATTGGGGCCACTGTGGGAAGATGAGAAGTTAGCTTCCTTCTCATCTTCTTACCCACAGTAGGATTGTGCCCTGGATAGGGCTGGCCAGACCAGAGACTGTGGACCATAGGGGAGGGTCATGGGGACCTGGGAGTCGTCCCTGACAACTTCCTATTCCAGAATCCAGACTTTGATGGGGAAATTGCCTATGTGCCCTCATGGGTGTATCATTTGGATGGAACATGGGTTTATTCAGAGATGACAATGGCAAATGAGTGGCACTTTCAGCAAGTAACTCACATCATTCTGGTTAGAGTCCTCAAGCTCACAGTGATGTTTAGTGATTTATTCATGGTGAGATGGATGCCATACATTTCAGGTATCATCGGTGGCATGGTGGAAATCTGCATGGATGGCTGTCAAGCTACTTGCTACATTCCCAGTCTGCATTGGGACAATCGAGACATGGGAGTCGATGTCCTTGGTAAGCTTGAAGCTGATATCTCAAAAGGAAAGAACAGAGGCACTTGCACACTTGATGTGATTCAGGAATGCAATGTTTCCATTCTACAATACAGAAGTTGATGAAGAGGGAACCAATAGGTGTCATATCCATCCATGGCCATACCCTCCACCACCTCCAGCCCTTCCAGATTGCCCCTGCTCCTTCGTCACTAACCTCAGAGCCTCTGGTTTCCACAATCCCCTCCAGCTACCCCAATGGTCACCACCCCCTCATTTACCTACACCTCCCTAAGTATGGAACTCCAAAGGTCTCCAGACAGCTCCAACGTCCGCAAGCACACCCCTGCTTCTGCTAGGCAACTTAGTTGCCTTCCCTGCAAGTCTACCTTCGGGCCGATCCCTCCTTTCCACTTCTGGGTTGTAGCCCATCACCCCATTAAACCCCTTCCAGACTCCCTCTGTAACTGTCATATCCATACCCACTCTGCCTAACCGCCACTCTACTCCACCACCATTCTGGTCCACCTCCAGTCTGTCCTCCTCCCATTGCAACTTCTGACATGGGGCAGTGCCTCTTTTGTTTCTTCACTTCCCATTCCATGGCCTTCCCAGTCAATCCATTGCAATATGCATCCATGAGTCACCACACATGGTTGATGAATTTCCAAATAGTACTGAGAGGGCATGAATCCAGACATTGAAGTGCTGCTGCCAAGGCTGCAGCAAAGGTGGGCTTCCAAATGTCATGATATTGGTACTTGCCATACCCCCATTACTGCAAAAGTATTTCACCACCTGCATCTTGAAGCCATGTTAAGAGCGACATTGGGACCTGGATGCTAAATAAGAAAGGCATGTGCTAGGCCGGAACCAAATCACCATGGCACATTCAAACATCCTTGATTTTGCATGTCAAATTCACCCTTACTCAAAATATTCTTATTCCCCTTGTAATTGCCTTCCACATGATTCCCCTTCCAACTATAGGTGATCATTTTTTAGCATGTGGCCAATTTTTCACCAAAACTACAAAATTGAATCTTCAAATATTGGTTTATTGTTAGCAGCAAATGATCAGCAAGTGCAAGATAAGTGATTTCACCAAGTTTGAGGCTTATTGAATGTATATCTTGGACACACTAAAATTTTGAAGACTTTGCATGTCCACTACTGTACACATGTGTGCATTTGCAAGGTCAACCTGAGGATACCAAAGCACTTTCCGCCAAATGCCTGCAACTTAATCTTACATGTATGTCTGAGATTTCCTGCTCTCAGGTTTTAGTTGTCACATCAATGATTCACATATTTCATGTGTCTACACCTTTGTACATAATATTGCAATATTACAAGAATTCCAAAAAATGCACATGACTTGGTGGTTGGAGTAATTGAGCTGGTTGAAATTGAGCCCATGCACTGATCCTGTTGATTAAGCAAATCAGGAGGTTTAATTGATCTCTGTCAGAGTCTGGATTACTGTCAGAAGGCAGATAGAAGACGGATTGAAGACGGAATGGGTTTCTGTCTGAGTCGAGGTCGGAGGTGATGCAGAGGTCTGTTGGAGCGCGCATGTGGATATGCAGGCGGAAATATGCGGCATGTCCGGAAGCGCTGTTCAAGGTTAGCAGAGTGGGATCGCAGCCTCAGTGACTCAGGTGGAGCGCTGTGCCCTGAGCTTGACGTTTGGGGGAGATCCCATATTTATGGATTGACACTCACAGTGGACTTCAAACAAGACTTGTGGGTGGAGTGGACCTGTAGGAGGAGCACGGACTCCGCGAGCACAGACTCAGAGGGGGGAAGCCCCCTTTGCAGAAGGAGAGACTCAGACCAGACAGGGGGGGTACTCTAGTTGATTTCAGACTGAGGTCCCCAAAAGTATTTACAAGGTATAAGTAGATAAGAGAAGTCAAAGGAGGGACCGGTCGGTCCGTTGCGGAAATAAGCGGAAATGAGTGGGGACTTGTCAAACTAAACCAAGGACAAGAACCTGGGAAATGGGAGGCAAGGAATGAATAAAGTCAAAGCGGATCAAGTACCAATATGCACAGATTAAATGAATGAATAGGAAAGTGCAATAGTGTCATATCCATCCCTGGCCATCGACTTCCGATCCCTCCGATCCCTCCGGTCTACCTCCACTCCTTCTTCACTAACCTCGGAGCTCCCATATTCCGCAATCCCCTCAGTACCCCTCAATGGTCACCACCCCCTCCTTTCAATTTATTACCTATGCCTCCCTAAGTACGGAGCCCCGAAGACTTCCGGACAGCTCCGACGTCCGCTAGCGCACTCCCACCTCTGCTGGGCAATACACTCGCCTGCCCTGCAGAGCCCACCTTCGGGCCTATCCCTCCTTTCCGTTTCTGCTGCCTTTCCGTTAACCCTGTAACCCGACTCGTCAGTAATATTCAGTCAGCTAATGTTTAACCCCGTTAGTTCCACTCTGCTCGGCTCCACCATTTGCGGACCTGTCTTCGCTGTAACTATATATATATCCAACTTGTACATAGGTTACACTTCAGTAATAAAATCGACTAGAGTTTACCCCCTTCAGTTCTGGTTGCCAGTTAGTAAGTTAGGGCACAGATGTGTTACTTGGCACAGCGCTCCTGGCATAAGTCGCTGAGGCCGAAGCCCTCTGCCATGGAGACTTTCCTTCGTCATAACCTGGTCTTTGACAAATAGCACACAGATCAAATGCCAATATTGGGGTGAACATAATAGGCACTCGGCAAGGAATGAATGTTATGTTGCCGAGTGACAAAAATGGCCAGAGGACAAAAGTGGAGGTCAGCGCATGGCGCCGATACAAGTCCGCAAATAAGCGGGGTCAGTGCGGTGCCGACACAAGTCTGCGAACAGAGGTTGATCTGTCAGCACTGTCACACAAGGACAGCATGAAGGCCAACAGAGGTACAGAGGGGAGTGGGAGTGTTGACCTGACCAGAGGTGTCAAGGGCAACCAGAAGTGGCCAGAGGGTGCAGAGATGGGCAGAGGGCACGGAGTGGGCAGAGGGTGCGGAATGCACGGAAGTGGGGCATGGCTGTGACCACATAGTGGGAAGCAATGAGTGTGGTTCAGATGGAGACAAGGCTGGCATAGGAACTGGAGGGACTGAATGCCGGGAGCGCCAAGGGCTCGGGAACTGGAGGTAAGGTCGAAATGCCGGCAGGGTCTAGGTTCTGATTGTTGGCCGATTCTCACGCAATAGGGGGCCAGACATCAGGTTGAGGGCTGGTTAGGATGGGTTTTGGGTTGGCGGATTCGCCTATCAGCGTTGGTTTGCCACTGATGGAGCCCCAGGATTTGTTGGTCATGACAATCTCAATCATGAGGATCGACAGAGGAGGTTTCCTGCTGGTGTAGGAGGGAAGAGCTGGTAGTACCCAAACACTGCCATATCATGGCCTACCTGCATTACCTAGCACCTGACACACACAATCCCCCAGCCCCCCAAATCCCATTGACCTTCCCCCATCATCTTTGTATTTTTTGCTATTTTTCCAGACCAGGTCACTGTCACGACCCGGCATTCCCCAGGGCCAGACAACCTCCTCCCTGACCCTCTCCCACACCCAAACACTCCCCGCACACTCCGCTCGCCACCCATCGCCGTCTAACCACTTCCCGCCACCTCTCCACAACCCCTCTCCTACTTGTCGTTGAACGACCTAGCGGTGCAGAGCGCTGCGACCCATTGTCCCATGTTTCGCTGCACCTTGTTATCTCGCGGCGAAGGTCACGCTTGACCATCGCTGTCTTGAACATGTGCTCTTTGTTTGTTTTCCTCCTTTTCTCCACCTGCAATCTCCACGAGATCTGACGACTTATTCCCTATTCAGTTCCCTAGCGCTTATATACAGCTTGTAACTAATGCTTGTACTGTAGTTCGAAATCAACTAGAATTAACCCCTAAGCTTACCTCTGTCCCCCGTAAGACCTCCAACCTTCTGAAGTATCAGGACCACGTCGAGAACGAGGCACAACGCTCCTCCTCGAGTTGTTGAAGCCGAAATCCCAGCTCACTCGCCTAAGTAGCCTCGGCCTCAAGATTGGTGGGGTTTATCCCTCACTAAAGCTTGGTTGTGCGTAGGATGCCTTTACCACTAGTGGGCAACGTTCGGTCGCCTATGGCTACCATTGGCAAAGATTCACACGGTTCTGACAGTCACTGCCACTCAGTTTCCATATTGGGCCAATTTCTCAGTACTTTCACCATATCTTTCTTCTCTGATCTGGATGCACTTGATATCGCTGGAAAGCTACTGTCAAATGAGTCCAAGATCGGGAGATTTAGTGCAGCCATTGTGGAGATCGTTGGACTTTATTGATTGGGTGGCCATTCCCATATATTTTCATGTTTTCTGTTGTTTTCTTTGTTTTATGTTGTTCTGTCCATCCCTAACACCGTCAGATTGCTCTCAGTTTAACTTGGGTTTATGTATATAGTATGAAAAAGAGATTCTCCCCTCTGTACCATGTGCCTGGGTGGTGTTTGAGTGCTTGTAGACTTGGGGACACAGCTTTGCAGGCAGTACTGCTAGCTTGTCTTCCAGGGAGGTCCACTCAGTGTCAGTTTTAGTTGGGACTGGGGCCACAGTGAGTGCAAAACCCCAGGTGCCCTTTCCACCCCCTTCTTCTTTCCCCTTTGGTGAGGGAGCAGCTGAGAGTGGCGACCCCTGACCATGGTCCCATCTTGCAATGGGTGGAAGGCTGGATGGTCTGATGATGATAATAGTCAGTGGCACTAGGGTGGGTTGGTGGACATTATGGATATTGCTGAGTTGTGACAGCTCTTTGCCAACTTTCCATAACTAGCACCCCCTGTGGGAAGATTCTGGGCGAGCTGCTCACCCAGAAAGTTCCCACAGTTGTGGCTGTGATGGTTTCTGGGCAAGTCGCTCGCCCAGAACTTTCCCAGGTCTGTGTGTGTGTGCCATTGTGTGTCAGAGTCTGCATGTCAGTTTGCATGTGAGAATCGCCCTGAGAAACTGGTCATTGTTAAAGCTGGGGAGCCAACCCAGCTGGTGATATACATGATTACTGCTAACCATGAGAGTGCAGTTACAATGGAGATAACATGGCAACTGATAGAAGAATGACATGAGAAAGGAAGGTAGGTCATGTGGAAACAGGGGTGATATCAGGTAAGGGATGACATGATAGCGGAAATAGCACATTGAATACAACCTGCATTCTAACTACAGCAAATCACATGCAGATATCGGCTTATGGGTACTGGATAGGGGTCAGGGCCAGCTGGATAACTGTCTGTGCCCTGACATTGTGTCATATCCATACATACCCAATCCTGATTCGACTCCCAGACCCTCCACTTCACCACCTCTAGAGTCCTACCCTATCCCTGTCTGCTCCAATATCCACCTTCAGACCTGACATCACCTCCTTCCTCACTCCTCTCCTCACTCCTCTCCTTCCATCCCCCTTCTGCCAACCTCCACCAAGTTATGACCTTCCACTGCTGTCCCATGCCCTGTACTTGGACACCACTTGTGCCTTTGCTCTGAGATCCCATCATGGTCCCGACCTTGGACTTGACCCCACCTTGCCTTAAGTCCATTGCATTGGTGACCTCAGTCTACATAAACATCATTTGTCAGGGCAACCACACCTGACCATACAACCCCAGAACCACCTTCCCTGACCTCCCCCCACTTCCCTCATCCTCCCATCTTTACACACCTTTCACAACTACAGCCCGCATGCGAACCTGTGGGAAAAATCACGTGGGTCAAGGCGAGCAACTCGCCTTAACCCATGTGACACCTTTTCTGCATCACAGGAACATGCTCGGCTCCTGCCCTTAGTCATGTTACAAACTGTACATTTCCCTTTTATAGTAGCCAAGCGGGGAATAGGGAAACTTACCCTTCTTCTCAACTCAATCCCCGCTTAGTGAGTTTGAGGAGCTTGGGGTAGGATCCAGCACCTGGCTGCCTGGGACACCGCAAGTGTCCAGTTCTGAGGTAGGGCCACCCCTGGACAGAGGCCAGGCCCTGACACCATTGCCAATTGTCAGGAACGTGTCAGACACATATCCGGGTGACCCACAAGGCACGCAAAGTCGTCTGGGCTCGTAAGGTCAGAGGGGTGGGACTTTAGCTTCAGTGACTTGGGTGGAGCGCTGCACTTTGTTCTTACATTGGTGTCCCAATTTCAGACAGAAGCCTTACGATGAGGAGAGGAGGAATCCAAGTCGATATATGAACTGAGGTACATCTGGTGTAACCTACACGCATTATAAACACAAGTAACTAAATAGGACTGGCCCGGAAGGAGTGGCAGATCAAGTGTGATATTAATGAATGAAGAAAGAAATAGTTAATACCGGCAAACTTGGTCAACAAAAGGCAAGCAAGGAACAAAAGGAGGAACAATAGTCCGCATGCGGACAAAAGAGAAAAGGCCATCCAGCCGTCTAGCAAGCCATCTGGCTGGCGAGCAGACAACAATGAAGCAGGCAACCTAGGTTGGAAGGTACATGTGCGGGGGAGGAAGTGCAGATGAGGGTGTCAGGGACTTGTCCGGGGTCGAGGGGGCCTGGGTGTAACGTCCGGGGTTGAGAGCCTGGCAGGGGGCGGATCAGGCATGCGTACTGACAGGCCTGATGCGGGACAGTGGTCCCTGGCCACTTAGACTGAAGTGGAAAGTTGTTATTATCATTAAAGGAGAGATATTGTACTACTTACCTGAAGTGGAAAGTTGAGAAGAAGGCTACTTCTTTGGTTCCCACTTCAGGTTTGTTTATATACATGCGGCTTAGATCACATGATGGGTGCCACGTCACCCTCGCACACAGCCATAACCACCCGAGCATCACTGTGGGAGATCCTGAGGGCATCCGGTGCAGGCACGCATACTGGGCACAGCGGGAAGTCGCCTGAGGTGCCTGGGCCGGGTACATGGTGGGTGCGCTGCAGATGGGTCAATGGTACATTGATACAAAGAAAGTCGTCCATGTAGAATAAAGAGAGAATAAAGAAGAAGTAAGATAAGGAGAAAGTGAGGAGGGAAGAATGAGGAGGGAGGAAGGGAAAGGAAGAGGAGGTCAGGAAGGGTGGGCAGCAGGGTACCGGGTCAGGTTGGGCCAGGTGGAGCTGGGTCAGGTGGGTGTGCCCTGACAGAGGGTGATGGGTGGACAGATGGGTGGACAGATGATGATGATAGCAGGCAGGACGGGCCAAGTGGCACTAGGACACATTGACGGAAGTGACGGATATGTTGGGTTGTGACACCAATATTCTTCGGACTTCCAACTCCATCTGTAAGCTCCATCACCTCCAAGCTTCACGGACTGATCTCGGCACTTTCACCACTTGTAGTATACATTCCACACTTCTCCCTCATCCCTATTTGGACTACTGCTTCTTTACATTCAGCCAGTTGGTCATCAACCCCACCTCACCTCATCCTCCTGCCCCTCTGGGCTTCACCCTCCCTACCTCCTTTCGGATGTGCCATAGAGTCTAACCCATGACCCTCGGCACCACACCACTTCCATTATTCCCTTTGTCTCCATTCAGACCCCCTTTGATTTCCCATGCTTTCATCTCCCTATTATATACAGGTGCTTGTACATACTTGATCAGACCCTCAGTCTACAATCAACTAGAAATGCCCCCTAGAGACTTCCTCCTCACTATGTCTGAAATTAAGGATCAAACAGACAAACAGCAATGGCACAGTGCTCCCTTGAGTTGCTGAGGCCAAGGTCCCTCCTTGCTAAGTCTCCAGTTCCACTCCAGAATCATCTGCTCTCACCCCATTCTAACACATTGTGGAACAGTGAGGGGGGAATGGGAGAAGGGTGGCTAAAGGGGTACCTGAGGGTGTGTGGGGTAGAGGGCTGTGCCCTGACACCCTGTTGGCTGACAGCTGATATGGTGCAATGGATAGTGGTTACAGCACAGCGATCACAAGAAAAAGGCATGGGGATAACAGAGGATACGGTCCAGCCACCTACTCTCAAGTGATGGACAATGGATCAACGGTATCCACGTGGGGAGGAGTGGTGGTGTAGTAGTAACACCTGCCAATCTACTCTCTCGCTGGCATTTGCCGATTGAGAGGACATTGGTTCGACTCACCTGTTGGGAGGTCACAGTTCTCCAAAGTCTCAAGAGGCATGTGTTTATGCGTCGGGCCAACAAGCCGAGGAGCCGGTCTCATGATCACTTGATCACCAACTTCTCCACTACCGATTGCATTGAGTATAGAAAAGGTTCATATCATATGACTAAGTCTTCTATTCACTACCCGAAAGGGGCCTCTCATGGGCACAACCGGCCAGGAGTTAGGAGTTCAATTGGCATGGACCCAGACATTCTATAGGGGATCACTCGCAGCATAATAGGCTCATGTGATACGGTCTACCACTGTCACAATTCAGAAGAATTTGGATTGTTCAGTCGTGAATCCGGGCATTGGCGAACGATGTTGGTGTTATCTGGGAGCTTAGAATCATGTGGAACTTGAGTATAGAAAAATGTATGATAATATGCCTTGGGCCTTGCCCCTTCCCCTTGGCGCCCTAATGGGCAGCCTCTATGGGAAGTAAAATATCGAGAATTACACACACGGTATCCACATGACCATCTAAAGTGGAGGGCCTCTTTTCAGAGTTCAAAACTGGAGTCAATGTGTATAATAATAGGGTGTTATCAATTGACAGATTCATTGAAACATATACTTTATCATATCAATATCATGGTCAGCCTTAATAAGCTTGCCATCAACTGCTCCTTTAGATCAACATTATTCATGTTCATTGGATATCGCACTTCCTCAATTTTGCCTGCCCAGTCAAAGTCGACTAGTAGAATTCCAGGCTTACCATCTTTCCGCACCATGACATTGGTGGTTCGAATATCACCATGCACAAATGCTTTTTGTTCACCTTCTCTTTGATTTCGGCTTTGAACAAGGCTTTCATCTCTGAATGCTGCAATTCATGATAATCATCCCCAATTAAAGCCATGACAACCATATACCATCCACCCGCAATGTGCTGATACCACTTCAAAGCAGGTGCACAACCAAGCAAGAAGCATGCAAGATGTGCATCCTTGGAGTATCGATGGGTGAATATTTTCTCATCACCAACAGTGCCAGAAAATAGGAGCCTCTTCTCGTCAAGCTGCGATGAGTATTCAAATGCATACTTTGTGGTACCGCGCAGGGAATCAAAGTTGGTAGGATACAGAAACGTAAGGATTGGGTTAGAGGTTATATGTGGAGGTTCGGATTCATAGTGACTATTCAATGCAAGAATCGCATTTTTTGTTGCCCCAAAAAAATGGGCAGCTTGCATGCGCATATCAACGTTGGATGCATGATAGAAGAGCAGCAACTTGGGGGCTAGGACCTCCAGATGAGGGTGAATGGTCAAGATGGAGCCGGAAAAGCCAATGTGGGCACCTAGGGCATGAATTTAGGGTGTATCCGGGAGAAGAAACGTGGAAGCTCACCAGCAAGGTAGAGGATAAAGCAAGGGAGACGCGAATGGGTTTCGTCAAAGTGGTTCCTTATGAAGGCACTATAGTACCAGGCAGCCTCGAAAAAAGGCTCAGCACCGCCAGTGGAAAGCTCTGCCTTGGCCTTGATGAGTGCAAAGCAAAAGCCCTTGTAGCGAAGATCTCCATCAGTCCAATACTTGCCAATTCCGGTGGGCAACGAGTCGGGACCATAGCTTGCGAAATCTTTTCGAGCTTGGTCAGCCCTGTCCCCTTCATTGGCGTAAATATTTGACATAGAATGGGAGAACTTTAAAGCGAAATCATGGTCTTCCTTGGTGGGTGTATAAGTTTTACAGTCATCTTGGAACTGGCTGAATATGGGATGAGATAGTGAGATGGGTATCGTCACGGCAGCGGTTGGGGGGCAATTAAACGCAAACGCAGGTTTGTCCTTTTTCTGGATGGCAACAAACTTTTTGGGTAGGCCTCCTGAGGAAGGGGCCTCTTGTGAAATGGATGAACCCCATGCCTTGCGGGCTTCAGCGACACAGTCGCCTTTATATAATAGGGGACGTTGACTAGTGGATGATATGGACTTGCTGGGTGGAAACTTGATAATAATGTGTAGATGAAGTTGGGGCAGTGGATTGGGAAAAATGGAGGACCGTCAATGGACAGGTGATAGCATTTCCTCATCATTAAGTTCAACCTTCTTCACATTCTCCTTGAGACTGTCATCGACCGGGATGGAAACCTTCCAGAGTGTGAGGGTCTTTGCGTCCATGTGTTCGAGAGCGAACTTATTCTTCTCCCTAACGATCTCCTTGAGGGTGCCGACAGACTCTGTACTCGCAATTTTGGCCAGAAAGATATGGTTGGTGCCATCGCCATGAATGAGACAGTACAGTTCGAGAACAGGAGGATCTAATTGTGGCACTTGAAGACGAAGCTTTGAACGTGTTGAATGCTCACTGTCGTCCTCTGTCTGTGGCTTTCGGCCTGTCACAAAGTCAGGTGTCTACTTATCGGGATGAGTGTTGATGCACTGGGAAACTTGATGAGCAGTGCCTCTCCAGCTGAGATGTTCAAGCCTGCTATTACCTGCCTTGTAAAGAGTTTTTTGACTCCCATATTGGAAAATGCCTTGCTGACTAGCACCTCAAGCACTTCATAATCATTGTCGATGAAATTAGCTGGTGAGTTTGTAAACCTCCACATTTCAAGCTCATATGCATCAATGTCGCCAAGGACACGAGGTAGGAGGCATGGGATTGGGATCAATAATGGACTTAATGGTGTCAATGTGTCAGGGGACAACTCCCAGGTCCCCATGACCCTCCCCTATGGTCCACAGCCTGTAGTGTAACCAGCCCTGTCCAGGGCACAACTCTACTGTGGGTAAGGAGATGAGAAGGAAGCTAACTTCTCATCTTCCCACAGTGGCCACAATATCAGCAAAACTTCCGGGGATACCCGGAAGTCACATGAAGGGGTAGAAACCGGGTCCGGAGCATGCGGCGCGCGGAGCGTGCATGCATGTGGGAAGCGCAGCGGGTGGAAGCAGGTCCGGACGCGGGTCCGGGTCCGGGCTAGTCAGGGTGTGTGCCCTGACACAATGTAGGCTGTCCAACAAAGCGGAATTTGAGCCTGAGCTGTGTGCATAGATCAGAATGAACTTACCACTTTGAGCAGTCGATTCACCTGTACTAGAAGCGCCTGGGTCCACCGAGCTCCAGTACAGAGTCCTAGTATAGGGATGTGTCCAAAAGAACCGTTTATGCCGTTTCTCGCCATGGCCTTTACCAACAACTCGCCGGGTGTACTTATCCAAGAACTCCCCCCAATCATGGTCTGCATGATAGCATGAATAACTGTTGGATTGGTTGATGGTGCAGATTGGATCGGTGTCTCGGAACTGGGAGCTGCGTTAGTGATTGGCTTTTGGGGTCATGCCTGTTCTAGGTGTTCCAGATTTGGTTGCTCCATTCGCCGCAGATCTAAAGCGGCCAGTTGAAGGTGGTTGACGTAGATCAGCTTGAAATAGAGGAATGCTACTGCCAGGACGATTTGGTGGAACCAGTAAAGATGACTCTCTTCCGAAGGTTGGTGCAGTTGCACGTTGAATGAGTTCTGGAGGAGGGGTGTGATGTGGAGGCATCGAAGACTTCTTTGTTGGAATTGTTGGGGGCGGCAGCATGCTCAGGAGAGGGAGGGGGGACATGGTAGGGGCCGGGATCGGTCGATGGTGGGCGAACTAACCATGGTTGGGTTGGCGTCATCTGTCATATCCGTGCATACCCGACCCCGACCCGACTTCCGGACCTCCACCCTCTTCACCTCCGGAGTCATAACCTACCGCTGCCGTTCCGATACTCACCTTCGGTCCTGGCAACACATCTCCTCCTTACCTCTCCGACCCTATCTCCGTCCGCTCCGATACTCACCTCGGACCGAACACCGCCCCTCTCGCCACCCTCCTACTACTCCGCTCCCCCTTCACAACACCTCCACCCTCCCGTCATCCTCCTACGCTTCCCCCGTCTGCTCCAATACTCACCTTCGGACCTGACTACTCTCCTTTCCACCACTCCTTCTCCCTTACCTTTCCCCTCTCTCCTCCCTCTGTTACTCCTCTGCCACCCTTCCACCAAGTTACGACCTTCCACCACTGTCCCATACTTCACACTTGGACACCACTCATACCTTGCTCCGAGCCTCCGTCATAGTCCCTACCTCGGACTTTGACTCCACCTCGGTCTTAGTCCATTGCATTGGTAACCTCATACTACGTAAACACCATTGCCAATATCCCTCAGACTTTCAACCCTGCCTCCGTAACCTCCATAAGCTCCGCAACCCCCAAGCTTTGCAGATTGCCTTTGGCACTCTCGCTGCTTGTAATGTATTTCTCGCATTTTCCCCTCATCCCTATTTGGACTACTGCTTCTTCCTATTCTAGCCAGTTAGTCATCATCCCCACTTCCCCTCATCCTCCTGCCCCTCTGGGCCTTGCCCTCCCTACCTCCTTTCGGACGTATCACAGGTCCTGCCTTATGACCCTCGGTACCACTCCGCTCCTTCTACCCTTTGTTCCCGTTCGGACGCCTTCGTTCCGATTCGGTTACCCTTTGTTTTCCTTGTGCTTTTGCCCCTTCCATTATATATATCGGCACTTGTACATACTCGTTTTGGTTTAGTCCGAAATCGACCTGAAATGCCCCCTAGAGACTTCCTGCTCACCTACTGTGAAATTAAGGACCAAATGGACAAACAGCAATGGCACAGCGCTCCGCTTGAGTCGCTGAGGCCAAGGTCCCTCCACGCTAAGTCTCCGATTCCACTCCGGAGTCGTCTGTTTCCGCCCGGTTCTAACATCATCCTTGTAGCCTTTAAAAGAGAGTAGTGTGGCAGTTGGGCTACATGTCAAATGATTCAGCATCAAGAAAACACCATCAAAATGCTAATCCAATAGTAGTTGAATGGGAGATAGAAAACATGGACACAACTGTCAATCCAACTTCCGGATATCAACAATGCGTTCCGTTGTCGAAGACTGCGATATATATGTACTTAGCATCGTCAGTAGGGCACTACTATTCCACCGCTGGGACGGCATACATCGGAACGACGTCCAGGGGTCAAAGTCTGCAGCGCTCAAGATGGGAGTGATTCTTGGCTGAGACTGAGGTGCTGGTGTGACCATCCAGTAGGTTGATGTGAAGCAAGTAACATGGAAGTGAAGAAGACCCAGGGGGTCTGCTACCTGGACTGGTAGTGGTTCCAAATGGTGGGAGCGAGGATAGAGGTGGAATCGGAGCGGCGTCCAATGTGTGTCAGTTTGTCAGTACGACGTCAGGCGACCAAGGCCCACCCCAAAGCCAGCGCAGAGCAGTTTGATCATAATTCACCCCAGCAAGTATATGTTTGAAAAAAGATGAGTCTGCTTGAGCTTATGCTCATGGTCGTTTTGGAGTATAAACTAGGTTGGCGTGAGAAGAAATTCTTGGAAAAAGCGGGTAATTTTTGATTGCGATCACCCCAAACCAAACTACAACATTAAAGAGAGATGGCCTCTACCGCAACAATGACAGCCCTCTTCATCACACTTCTCATGGCCCTTTTTCTTGCGGGAAAAAAAAACCCAAGAAGAACTAAGGGAGAAACAAGTTGTGGTGAGGACACATGCAATGATCAGATTCAGAACAATAGACTCATAAGTACTATCCAGATACCCGAAAACCCAATACCCCTTCGTACTGTCAAACATGTTATTCCAAAGGAGCTACCCTTATCAGTTAGGGAATATGTAGAGGAACTGTTCCAGCGAACTGGGGATGAACATGTCTGGAACCTTTTGCCTCCTCGAGAGAATGAGTACGTAGTGAGGTTCAAGATGATTGATAGGACTGACTTACTTAAATACTAGTAGAGTTCCAGGGGAGTTTCATCCTGACTGATTCTATCCTCCAGGAGATCGTATTGGGGTGAAGACTCGAATTTCCAAGCCACGTCCCAAAATATTTTATATACATGAATCAGAGACAGATGAGGATGATGAATGGTCCGATGATAGAATAGAGACATGTTTATGATCTGGAGAATGTATGGCTATTATTATGGTAACAAGTTGACAGCCTTTGGCTTGAGAACAGTACAATACATCATTTGGAAAATACTGTACTCACATGACCAACTACCGGTCATGCGCCACAGAGACCTCCTGGTCCGGTCGAAATTCAGGGTCTGTCACCCATCACAGCCGGTTGGTGGTTGGGTGTTTGGGTGTCATGCCAGTTTTGCTGAGGCAAGGTGGCTGTGCAAGGCAATTCAAATTTTCCATTTGGTCTTCCAAGTTTCTTGTGTGCCAAGTTCCTGCTCATGAATAGGCACAGGGAGTATGTTAACCTTGTAAATTTGTTCAGAGGACTGGAAGTGTAAACTGGATAATTCAGTGACAGACAAGTTCCCATCTGGAAAGTAGGATCACCTGGGATGTCGCTATATGAGATAGTCTCATCCATACACAAAGCAATGTGGTGTGCAAGGGTAAAACTGTTCATGAGATGATGCACAGATGCTCAGAAATTGTATGGGGGTGGTGTTTTCAAAATTTTAAAATTTAAATTCAAGGTGGTTAACAATTTAATATAAGTAATATAATTCAGACAACTCCGCAGTGCCGGTTGGGTGTCACGTGTCACAACGAGTTGCGCTCCTTTAGAGTCGCTGAGGCCAAATGCCCTACCCTCGGGCCTTGTTCGCGGCATCACGGCCATTGCGGCCTATAGCGGCCCGCTAACGGCGACCTTCGGTGCCGACCCCGGACCAGTGTCTAACACACAGTGACAAAACATCCAGTGCATAATGCATTTCCTCACGGTGGCAGATCCGGTCTAATCCTACCGGGAACTTGTATTTCCCAAACTAACTCCAAATACATTCATTGTATCGCGAAAGCTACTGGGGTTGGGTTCCACCAAAAAAAAACAAGGCAATTGGGGGGTAGTGTAGCAGTGGTATGGCGCTGGAACTATCAAATATGCAGTGGCGCACACGCCAGTCGGGTGGGAGCCCCAGTCGAATTGTACCGTTTTTCTCAGTACTTGGGCGCCAGATGGGGTGCGCGTAGTATCCCGATGAAATGCGAATACGGGCTCGCTAAGACGGACTGGACAAAGGGTGGCGAGGAATTTAACCGGGTGAGATTGGGGTATGGAGTACACGGTGTGGGCCCGTGGCGAGCGCACGGTGTTCTTGTCTAATTGCACCGCCGTTTCTCAAGTCGCTCAAGCGCAGGGTTTCGGGCGAATGTGAATACGAGTCCACTAACACGGATTGGATGAAAGGGTAGCGCGCAATTGGGGGTGCAGAAGGTCGAGGGTGGCAGAAGGGTAAAGTTGAGGTTCGTGTCTGATTGCGCCGTTTTGCACGTCGTGTATGCGCCGCTTGGTGCATGATGTCCAGAAAGCCGAACCTGAGTACGAGACCACTAATAGATTGGACGAATCGACAGTACACGATCCGGGGCAGGGGTCGCGACAATGTCCACCGAGTGGGATTGTTAGTGCCGTTTGATGTTAATAGGCGATGCAAAAAAGTTGGCTGCTGTGCCAGGAATGCCTAACCACAGGCAGTGAGACTTACAGGCCCGTGCACGAGTAACGCTGTTGGGTATCGGCCGCGTGATGTAATACACCGTTTGGGTAGGACAGCTGATTGGGGGGTGTATGAATGTCGAGTGTACTACGCGGGATCAGAACGGGAGGTTGGCGTTGCAGAGGGTGGGCCAGAAGACCAAAATAACCGTGATCGCCAGCGGTGTTGAATACAACCTCTGGCCCTCGTCAGTCGGATATCTTCACGGTAACCGTGATTCACTAGCGACGCGCGAAGCACCTCTAGTCGTCTGCGGTTAAAGATGAAGAGAAGAGCCCTCAATGATGTCTAGAAAGTTTTTGTTAGCTGCAACGCCGAGAGCAAACAGGGAGAACACGTACTGGAAATGGAGTTTTGGGGCCGACAGAGCTGGAAAGGATTGTGTGTGGCAACCCTGAGCTGTGGAATGGAGTACGACGTTTACACACGATGTTAAAGCTGGGTGGGATCGATAGATTTTGGGCGCTTACCGGGACGTGTGGACGTAGAGCCGCGATCAGGGGTTGAAGTCGTATCTGTAATGTAATATATGTTATATAGTATAACAATATGACAATAAATTCGGAACACTGGCGTTGATCGACGCGCACATCACGTGCCTCGGCTTTGGCCGGACGACCGTTTGAACTTTGGTTGTATTGGTTCCCACGGGGATGAGTGTGGTCAATGCCGTGGTCACTGCTCCCAGTTGTCGAAAACTTGTCGAAAGCACTACGTATCCATCGAACCGAAAAAACTCGGTGTTAACGTGATCCCCCTGGAATGAGCCAATCAGAGAGCGAGAAGCGGTCGCCCGGCACGACCCGCGCTATTAGAAAAACAAAAAAGGTCGCGGCAGACCATTCATTGGGCGATCCAGTGCCGTGCTGAGCGCTTGTCTCGCTCTGCTCAAACAGGTACACCCCAGGGGGGCTGTACTTGGCCATGCAGCCACCAGCTCAGGGAGCCTGGTTGCATCGTGCTGAGCAGACCTTCTCCATTGTTTTGTGGAAGCTCGAAGCGCCTGCATGACCTTCTCAGTACAGGTATGTATAAGAGATAGCGCCGACGTTATGACTGACTCAGGCCAACTCAGGTCCATAACTACCACTTCCGTGTTACCTGGGATCGTAGCGAACAAACGATCCCAGTCATCGCAAAAACGCAATATGGTGACCATCGCACCTTTCCTCCCGTCGTCTCTCCTTACTACCGGACAAGCAATCCCCAGAAACTCATTCAAGCTCGACGACCCAAACACCCTCTTCGTATACTCGGACGGATCCCGATACAAGGAAGATGGCAAGATAAAAACGGGCTTCGGCGCCATAGGCCACGCATATGGCAAAGTCGTCTAAACCCACCCGCATCGTCATTTATGCAGACAACACTGGTGCACTAAAACGCGTCGTTCAGAGTAAGCCGCGTAAGGCACAGGAGTTAGCCAGGGACTTCAGGAAAACCATGTGCAAAGTCCTAACAGACTTCGAGGAGTCGAAAATCGCACTGCACTGGTGCCCAGGCCACCTCGGTATACCAGGGAACGAGAAAGCCGACCAACTAGCAAAGGAAGGGGCCAAACTCAGACCAGCTTGACCGAACTTTAAATCCCTCTCATACGTAGAAAGTCTACGCAGAGAGAGATGGAAGAAGCCTGGACACACGACGAACACACCGAACCCTCCGAGGTCGGGTTTCTATGCGGCGAACCAGCTAGCACCCAAACTCAGACCCACGAAACGGTTCAGAAAACTCGACCGAAAAACCTTCAGCCGAGTCCTCCAATTTCGAACAGGACACGCCCACATAGGAGAATACTACCACCGCTTCAGCCTCACGTCGGAGAGCAGAGCCTGCCAATGCAGGAAACCGACACAGACGAGGACACACATTCTGACGGAACGCCCCAGGTCGAAGAGACATAAACACCTACTAGGATGCGAACCAGACGAAGTTCAACATGCTAATTGGCAAAGTGAAAGGCATAGAGACTCACGTTTTTCATTAAAAAGTTCAAGACAGGCGACAAACGGAAAACCAACGATGACGGACACATGAAAAGGGATACCACTCCCGGCCGCGCGGCACATAGAACAGACGCGGAGTAGGAGATGCTGGGGATAGACGGACAGACATAACTGCTTTTTATTTTATTTCTCACTTTTAACAACACGACAATACCCACGGACACCACAAACCCCGAGGAACAATGACACCCGAAGATACCAACCAGAATATCCATCATGTATAGACATTCCCCCCATGTACGCTACGGTGTCAGGATGGGAAAGCCGCACTGCCACGTCATCACGAGGCCGCGGGGCATTAAGATAGAGTTATCATCATCATCACCAGACGAGCAATCTTCTTGTGAGGTACTCACGAATAGGGCGATTCATTTGTGTTGGAGTGGTAGGCCGGACGAGTTTTCGTACAGCCACATTCCCACGTCCGAGCGACGAACTCGCCCGGACAGCCACCTATTGTTTCGGACTAATCCGTGCCAGGCCACATTCATTTGAATTGAATTCTTTTCCCCTCAGTTCTTCACGCATATCGGCTGAGACTGAGCTTCACGCTTCTAGTCCAGCTCTGACGTCAACAGTCGCGCATCAACAGTTTGGAGGATTTTAGTATTATGTGTTAGAGAAACCGTGTGCTATGGGAAAGAGGCCGGACGAGTTTTTTGCACAGCCACATTCCCACATCCGAGTGAGGAACTCGCCCGGACAGCCACCTATTACTTCAGACTAATTTCCGTGCCAGGCCACGGATATATTCATTCATTTGAATTCATTTCTTTTTCCTCAATTCTTCACGCATATTGGCTGTGACTGAGCTTCACGCTTATAGTCCTCAATTACCGCGCACCAATATTATACCATACAATGTACCCCGAGATCCTAGCAGACCCCTCATTCGCTTACCACAATTATTCCGTCCACGACATGATTCATCGCGCATTCGTTTGAGCCTATGCCATGGATGGAATGAATTTTCTTTTCAACGGGACTCCACGCCTGCCATCATCCCCCATCGGAGGACCGACTGGTATCTCCCTCATGGTTGCAAAGGATACAGGATGCATGGAGCATACAGCGACATCGCTACTGGAACGGATATATGCCAAGTTCCCTGGCCTGGCCTTGCCTGTATCTCCATGATTGGTACGACCCCAAGGAGATCGATCGGCGGCTGAGTTACTTGGCGGATGCACATCTGGACTTCCAGATCAAGCTTATGATGGAAGAACTTTATCGAGAGGATACTGAGGGAGGTGGGCTCAGAGGGTAATACAACGAAAAGAACAGGATGCAATGGGACGGCGCAACACGGGGGAGGAGGTGGGAGGACGACATAAAGGCTGGGAAAAAGCAGCGCGATGCGAGAGCAAGAAGAAACTTAGGTGCCGACGGGTAGTCTGAAGTGCACACGTAAGTTCCGTCCTGCTGCAGCGAAGTAGGATTCGCCAGTCTGGAAGGTGCCGACGCGAAGGCATGAGCGCTGAGAAATTGGGAAAAGACGTAGGCAGGCCTCCAGCCACTTCGTAATACAGTAATACTACAAAAGCGGATCAAATGAACAAATAAATTCTGTCAACTCCGCTACAATATCGCTCATGTGCGGGAGACCCACCGTCACTATACCGACAATACAACCTCCGCCTAGCTCTTTTTACCGTGACAAATTGATTATTGATATTGTTGTTAGGTATTGTTATTGTTTGTATTGTTTGTATTGTTTGTGTTATTGTTTGTATTGTTTGTATTGTTTGTGTTGTTGTTTGTATTGTTTGTGTTATTGTTTGTGTTTACACGTTCTACGGTTTATATTGTCGGCGTTGTTTTTGCTGTGTCGGCATTGGTTGTATTGTTTGTATCATTCGGTATTGTCGGTACTTTTGGTATTGTCGACACTGCTTGTATTGTCGGCACTGCTTGTATTGTTTGGGTTCTTCATCATTTGTATTGTCGATATTGTGTTGTCGGTGTTGTTTGGATGATGTTACTTAAGTAAGGAGTGGACCTCAGCTAATTCCACCACTTATTCGTTCTGAATTCCGCAACAGATCTTGCTCGTCTCGTTTGCAAACCTTGTATGTGCCCTTCCTCATATCCGGCCATCACTGATTCTGTTGCGTAGAGTAGCCTAAACATGCCTAAACATGTCTCAGCTCGTCGACAAGAAAAGTGAGTGCAATGCCAACATCATTACCCCTCATTTGCGCTCATCGTATCTCTCCAGGGTGGTTTCTGTAGATGGGAGGTTCAAGTGTGCCAAATGTGCAGAAGATTTCAAGAACCAGAGCGCCCGCAAGCTCCATATGTCCAAGGTCCACCAAGAGCATATTTCCGCTGGAAGGAAAATCATCATCTCGCGTAATATAGAAACTAATGAATTCCATTGTCCCCAATTGGACTGCAACTTTCACACTCCATGCGCCCAAGTGGCGCGTAAACACCCCCATATACGAGCCAAGGCGACGAAGGCAATGGAACTCAGATCCCCTTCAAGGGCATCTCCCCCCTCCTATCCTCCTAGTTTGCCACCCTCCCCAAGCACATCCCTTCCTCTGAGCGTGCCGTCCTCCCCAAGTGCATATATTCCAAGTGAGCCGCCCTCCCCAAGTGCATATATTCCAAGTGAGCCGCCCTCCCCGAGTGCAGATGTCGATCCCCATGACAGCGCTGGTGTTGTTCTGCGTTCGGCCGGCCTCATAATTCCCCCAGAGTTCTGTCACCTCCAACTGGCAATTGATCCAACCCATAAAGTCGTTATTTGCCAAGGGTGTCAAATCGGCCTTCATCGCAAGTATGTGGAAGAACATGTACGAACGGTCCATGGGGGTCTTAGTAAGAGTAAGCTGCCTCCCAACCACGACGACATCCTGGAAGACTTAGGGGTTGGCCACTGGGTTGTCCGTCCACAGTCCAAGGTCGCCCCCCTCCAGTGCATCCCGATCCAAAAGGGTTACATGTGTGCATTCCCCGGTTGCGCCTTTGCGGGTCTGAAGGAGGATTCCGTTAGACGTAGCCACAGTAAATCACATCCAAACGTCAAGCTTCATATCGTTCCAACCTTGGTACAGGTCGTTATTCCAGCTCGAAGGCACCACCAGACATGGGCAGTGGATAAGGGCTACTCCACTTTCTATGACCAAAGCGCTCAGGTGGAAAGTTTCTTCACCGAACTCTCTCAGAAAGAAGAGGTTAGATGGGAGTCCACCGAGGTCGTGGATCCCTCTACTGACCCACGTCACGTCAATCTCTTCCTCACCACTGTTCGGTGGCTGAAACTCACGGCTAATCTCCCATATCATGAACTGAATGCCATCACCTGGAGACCCGATGATGATGATCTCCCAGCCTTGCAAATGCTTGATGCTCAGGTCGAAAGGTATTTTGAGCGCATCCGCCCAATTGTCAACTCGTCATCTCATTTGGTCCTCAACTGGGTCAACAGCACGGGAGGGTAAGTCAATCCCTCCCCTCTTCCTGCACATACACCCGCTAACTGTCGCTTCCATTCAGCACCGTTGGGCAAGACCCTTTCAGATATCCTCAGAAGGTAACCTCGCAGAAATACGAAGCTCTTGCTGCACGCCTTATCTGTTATGTGGTTCGGTATTGCTCGGCAGAATCATTCTCTCTGTCCATTATGCTCTCCAGGAGCCAGGAAGACTGTGTTCGAAGGATACAGGATGCGCTTGATTCGCCAGCTTTGTTGGATGATGATGAATGGGACTCACTCATCCATGGCATCCTACATTCTTTGCTCTTCTCCAACCACCGCGAAAATTTGACACAGGACGCAGACAAAGACCCAATCGCCATCTTCCTCATGCTCATCAACCTTTCCCCAGATGATGGTAATTTTGTTTCCTGCTCTGCCATAGCCGGTAAGATGTCAGGACTGCTATACGTCTTTCGGCTGGTGGCCATCAGGCAGATTCATCAAGCTGCCAATCAGTCTATGCCTATGGAGGGGGGGCCAAGGGATTTGTCAGACAGCAGAGAGTTTGCGTAAGTTTCATTCTCCTTCTGTCACTCTCTCTGACCTGAATGTGGCCGCTAGGGCATGCAAGGATCTTTGCTCACGCTGGCTGCGTCCCGGCCTTCCCTCCCCATTCGATACCGTCTTATGGGTGAGCAGGTACGCGTCATGGGTTGCAAGATCGGGGGAAGGATTTCCTAGTGTGGTGTGGAATCCAGACGATGAGTCCATGACGGTCAAGGGCCACCACATTAGGCTGAACGATATCCCAAAGTTTTACAACGGGGTCCTCGAGCAGATCCAGAGCTGCATGGATATTCTAGCCCCTGGGATGGACCTGACCCTCCCCTTTAACGATTCAGAGATCAGGGACAATCTACAGAATCGTACCCCGCATTACAGCTTCCTAGGGTCTGACAACCTACACGTTAGCGGAATTAGAACTCGTGTCTTGTATTCGTTGAGAGGACCAGAATGGCTCGTTGCCGGGCCGGGGGGCAACTTGGAGTGGAACCGATTGACGGCAAGTAGGTGGATGGAGGGTGCTTTGGCCCTCAACAAATTGTTCTTGGTTGCCATCCATGTAGGCGGTGGACAACCAGCAAGGGGAACGGAAATTTTGAGCGTCCTGTTTAGAAACCTTCAAAACGGCCAGAGGAGTTTGTTTGCGCTTCCAGGGGGACTGGCCACCATGATTGGTTATAATAAAGTGAGCTTCTTCCCCTACTTTATTTCCGTTGACTGGTTCAGCTAATCTGAACCCAATAGACCAATTCCCAGACAAAACAGCGCAAACTCATCACACGCTTCTTGCATGCGGGTCTGTCAAACCTCTTACTCCGGTACCTAATATTCATTAGGACAGTAGAAGAGGAATTTGCTGGATTCCTGTGGGGGGAGGATGCACGCAAACGCCTCCATTCCCATCTGTTCTATGGTCCCAAGGGTTCTATAGCCACCACCCCTCTTCTCAGTGCGGCCCTGGAAGATACAACAATGCGCCACCTCAAAGTGGCCCTTGATGTGTCCACCTATAGACACATGGCAGCGGCTGTCGGCAGGCAGTTGGTCGTTGGTATCATCGATCCGGAGGAGGAGGAGGAAGAGGCAACCACGGGCATGGATGCGCAAGCTGGGCGCCTCACTGCCACATCTGAACGGATATATGGCCTTCGGAACTGTGAGCTCGGAGGCTTTGGTATCCGTGTTATGGCACTATTTCGAGCCACCAGCAGATTATGGCATGATAAGGTCCTTCGGCTCCCGTTGCAGGGCCGCGTGGCAGAACTGAAGGACGTACTCAACCCCAACACAGGAACCCACCAACTATTGGGGGGTTCCTCGGCCGCAGATACTACCAACAATGATGCCAACGGATCGGATCCCTCGAGACACCAGAACCTTCTCAAGGAGGCCAGTGCTATGGAACAACGCTTGATGACCCATATGCTTGCCATGGAACAACGCTTGATGACTAAGCTGCATGCCATCAAAAAACTGTTTGCTTGATATTTGTATATAACGTCTCACCGATCTATATAATTCCCTGCCCCATTGTTCGGAACGGCAATTTGGCATTGTTGGAATGAGATTGGTCTCCTGATATAATTCTTCCTATGAACAAAGACGGCCTAATGGCAATAGGGCTGCTTTGGTGTTCTCATTTCATGAGACTAATCAGGGGGTAGCAATTAATTTGGCCCTGCTGGGCCTTTGATCCGCTGGAAGCGTCACGCTGACTGCTTTCTCCATTCCTACTAGGGCTTGGTTTCCCTGCGTCTCCATCTCAATCCTCGTGATGGCTCGCGTCCAATATGAGGGCAGCGATTCCGAGCTGGATGATTCCATATTATCACCATCCTTTGCTGTCGGAGGTGAAATTAATGGCTCGTCATCGTCTTCTATATCGCCCACTGAAGTCACCATATCAGGTGCTTCCGGGGATATGATGGGCGCTTCGGGCTTGACTCCGTTCCAGTGTCCACATCCGATTTATTGGACAATTTTCTGGGTTTTCTAACGGTTGGATCGACGGGGCGCGAGACCTATGGTGGCGGGTCGCGTTGTGCACACATTTAGCCTCAGTTTTGGCACATCTGATTGGTCCGATGGGCTAGCAGCGCTTAGATCTATCTCGCAGCTTTATCGGAGTTGATGGTCGACTCTGATCGGTTTTTGCGATTTGATGGATGATGGGTGGACTCAGTGATCGTGGCTGCTTCATGCTAGCCCTGTTTACATGATCCTCTGGGTCGTTTTCGCCCTGTTCGGTAATCCGACGGTTCTGTTTTAGGTGTGTTTGCAGGAAACTCTTGTAATTCCATTTAGCCGCATATCTTCCTTAGACGCTCTCGCAGCATACGGTCTTCGTCCTCGTGATCAAGCTTTCTCGCTGTCTAGGTGTGTGTGGCTTAATCGGATCTGGGGTTGGTGGAACTCGCTCGCGTAAGACAGATGTTTCGGCCGACGCTGTGGCGCTGGACCAAAAACGGCCCCAGTCATTTGAAATGCCCCGCTTTGAAGCCCACCTAGCATGGGGTTCAGGCGATCTCGGTGGACCCTGAGTTGTCACATTTGATTGCGCGATACCTGGGACTTCATCCGAGCCAATGGACGATTCACTGGCGTTTGAGCGATTCGATCGGTGAGGAATGAGTTATGTGGTGACGGGCCGCTCCGTGCGAGCCCTTGACGTCAATTTCGGTGGATTTGGAGTTGGATAGGCCGATTTGGTGATTTTCGGTGCGCTTGCCTTATTCTTTCCACTTTCGCACCTTTGTCCCCTCCTATCACCCACATCTCCCCAAACTCGCTCGCTATTGTCGGCCTCAATAAACTCGACTCCATAAGGTGGCACTTCTCCTGGTCACAGAGAACCCAAGCTCCTCGTCTGTGAACCCGATGTGAACTCCCTCTCCGGGCAGCGCTCCCATCCTTTCCTGGAATTTTTCCGGGACGCGGGCATGCACGGCGTATTCGAAAAGTCGGAGAGACGCAAAGTTGGCCTCTTTCTGAAGTAGACCCTACGTGGGGTCTTTTCTCCCTCAGGAGCACGGGTCAGGACTCGGTTCTTGATCCAGGCTGCATGTCGGATGGCGAAATTCCAGAGGTTTTGCGAAAGTTACTTGCCTTTCAGCGCTACTCTGGCATCTTCGAGCATGGATCGGGTACCATTGTCCAAAGTGCGGCTTGCTCACTCCGCAACACCGTCTTTTGCGGAATGCGTGTTCACGATTTTATGTTTGATCCCTTCTTCGGCAAAGAGTTCCTCAAACGCTTTGGACTCGTACTTTCTGCCACCGTTGGTCCGGAACACTTTGGGTTTTCGGCCAATCTTCTCAGCTCAGCTTTCCACCTCCGGAAGAGCTCTGGGGTCTCATCTTTCGACTTCGTAAAACTGACGCGTGTATAACGGTTGTATTCGTCAGTGAATGTCAGCAAGTGGTCTATCTGAAGCAGCAAAGCCCTCAACTCGCGTTGAAACATGATTGGGACCGCACTTAATACTGTCGGTAGCAACTGAGTTTCGGATTCTGCGCTTCCCTCTATTATCCGCCGTTCCATTCATCACTCAGGTTCATAGTATTAGACCATCTGGCGGGCCTCTGTCTACGTCAAAGTTGAAGGACTTTCATGCTGGTCCGTTGGTTTCTAGAGCAGGCGAATGATGGACGATCGACATGGATTACAAGTGATACATGCCCGGGTCTGAGTGGCAGGCGAGTTTAAGCACTACCGAGTGATAAGCATCCGTGATGCAGTCGTTAGGAAGCCATTGGTCTGAGAACTGGGATTATTTATTTGTACTGGAAATGATAAATAAATGTACGAAACAAGCTACTCTCAATGCTGGCTGGGTTCCATACTACTGATTAGGCTCTGGACTGCCAACTTCATGCGACGACGAAGCTCTGCCACCTCTCCAGGATAACACGCAGGATTGGCCAAGTTTGCAGCCTGCACCTTGTTAAAATCATTCCGGAAGTCTTTGAACTCCTTGCGGTGAGTCTCTGCATAATGCAGGATGATGGACTTCGCAACACCTGCTGTGTCCTTTCTATCTGGACGTGGGTGGTACATCAACGCCATGAACATCGCGGAAAAGATTTCTTTGGGCTCGGGGTCTCCCCTTATTGGATGCCCAGAGTGCACACGTTCTTGCGAGTCGTGCACGAACGCCGAAAGCAGAGCGGCCACTGTGTCGCACCTATCAGAGGCTCCTTCCCGTTGCGACTGGAGGAGGCGATCCACCCAACTGGAGTGGAAAGACCGTGTCATGCACCGAGAGGAGAGGAAAAACGATCCATGCATGAGTGCCCCAATGCTTGGCTCCTCGTGCACTTCGCATTTCGAGAGCGTGAACACGAAATGAATTTGACCTGGAGCCATAATGCTATCGCCAGACGTCAGGAATGTGAGATCGTCCAAGGGGGAAGAGAGCCTTACAGCGTTTGTCCTGGACAAAGAACGAAATACCCATACCGATATGGGAGGTGGAATAGGTACTCCAAACCGATGGCTCCTCCAAAGTCGATGTCGTCGAACTTCACGATCAAGGGATCTGGATGCATATTCACTGGGAAGAAAAGGAGCTTGTACCCTGCATAGCAGTGCAGGATTGTGCCAACCCCATCCGGATCTTGATGGGGTGCTGTATAAGATCCCGCTGCGGCCAACATCGGAGTCCTCCAAGTCGGGTAATCTTCTGGAAGATGTCCCTCATCCATGCTGTTGAACATGAGGTCGTCAAAAGTGTTGAGGAGGCTGAGAATTTGAAATGAGAAATAAGTACACAAGGCAGGCACCTCCCTACCTTTCCACTGGAAGACGTATAACCCCCTTAAGGTGATGCACCACCAATGGCCGGGACGTCTTCCAATTGGAGATTTCATGTACAACTTTGTCCAGTGGCTCCCATGTGGTCTTCTCGTCGTCCTCACCGGTTCGAGAGTGATCCGAATCTGGAGGGTTGACAGTGCCGGCATGATCTGGTAAAAGTAAAAGTAACTTACTGAAGCATTCGACAACCCCACCTTTGCTCTTGAGGGAGAGGAGGTCGTAGAGATCCAACTTGGGCGTATTTCCAGGGGGGCCAACCATCAGAACCAGGCCCTCGTTGTTGACGATGGATTGGAAAGTACTTGAAGGCATGGTGAAGGCTTCAGCCTCCATCATAGTGCGTGGGCGCCAGTCGGTATCCAATGCCTCAGACTCCAGTAAACGTGAGAGTTTCTTGATGGGCTCCTGGGAATATAAGGGCTGATAGTTGGCCAACCAAAGGGGGAGATGTTTTAAACTCACCGAATCAGGATAGTGGGGGAAGCCGAAGTCGTCCAATACCCATTTGTATGTGTTGTGACTTTCAGTGGAGGTGCATGGGAGACACATTGTGTTGAGGGCCTTTAGATGTATGATGAGAACGAGAGAGGAATCAGTGGGATGCTAGACGCACCTTCAGTCGTGGGGGAAGGTTGTAGGAGGGGGAAGGGGAGGAAAAGGAGGGAGAATGGTAGGAGGGGGAGAGAGAGGAAGAGGAAGGCGGAGCGATGAGTTTAGGCCAGTGTTCTTGGAGGTCCTCAAGATCAGGGATGCGGAACTCAGATATGAAGTTGCGCAAATCACCGTCACCCTCCGGTTCCGGAATAGAGCTCCCCCCCTCAGGGCCTTCCCCGCCAGTCGAGTGTTTCCCCTTCCCTTTCCCAGTGCGGTGTTTGTTCGCTGTCCTGGGCTTTTTGCTCTGCTTGCTGGACTGCTGCTGCTGGGAACGCTTGCAGGATCTTGGGCCCAGTTCTGCAGCAGTCTGTTGATGAGGATTGGGAATGGGGGAGGATGGGGGAGGACTTGCAGCGATCTTGACATGCATCCGTGCATGTTTGAGGACTTCGAAATCCTGTAACACTAGCTGACCTCGCTTACACGTCTCCACTACCACGTGAAGGATGGCACTTTCCATCACCACCTCTGCATCAGACATGGAAGGGAAGCTGGCCCCCTTGCAGATGTGGTTGGCTAACGACGTCCATGTTGGCAGACAGCCAGGTTTCGTCATCGTTGTGCCGATTAAAAGGGTGAGGGGGGAAATGCAGACGGCAAGGGCCAACGGTCCGATTATGGCAGAACTGCAGGCACTTTGTGAGTTAGAGAGTGGCAGGTGGCAAATGCCCTCCTTACCCAGAGGATTTTTTCTCCCATGTGATACTTTCATTCTAGGAAACCGTCATCTCTGAGAAAACGGAAATGATAGCAGCCAGAGAGAGACTTACCAGAAATTCCGAGGAGTCCAGAATGCGACGGAGGCCCCATGCAGCATAGAGAACGTTGGCTGCAATTTGATGCCATCTGGAGGCATCCTGACGCGATTCTGCCTCCTTTAGAAGACTCGCAGCATTGCTGCTGCTGGATGGTTCCTGCGCTGTCTGAGCAGGGACCGAGCTCTGGATGTCATTTTCAAGCGAGTCATCGAAGAACGCGAGACGGGACCGCAGCTTCCAATAGGAGATGTTGCGCTTATGTTCATCAGCCAAAGAGTTTTCTTGTGGACTAATGGGCATGGTGATTGGGGTGGGGTATGCGCCTCTAGGTGAGTGCTGCATCCACATCACTGCCAAGCGAGTCTTAAGGAGTCCGAAGAAGACAGCGTGGAACATCATCCGTGCAGGAGTTCCTCGGAACCTGTTGGATGATTCGAGGGACGGAGAGCGTTCGGACATCCCAGCATATTCTTTGTCTTTCTTCTCTGTAAGGTGCGTGCAATATTCCTGCCACTCATGGATTCCGGATTCGCAAGCATGGACGATTCCGGCGGTTAGCTCTTCCAGTGGAGGGAATGAGACATTTCGATGGCTTTCTAAGTACAGTTTGATTTGGGAAAGTTGTGGAGGCACCCAGTCATGGTCCCAGACGTCAACCGAAGCCATCGAAGACAAACGAGGAAAATGGGAATGCGACAAACACAGTACTACGGTTACTCAGCAGGGCCAGGTTGAACTTTCGATTATGGTCGTGACTCGGGACTTTGTGAACTGCTACGCTTACAGCAAGGTGCAAAAAAATCGACGCGCCCAATGTGAATGAATGTCCGTGCAGGTCATGTGATTATCCACAAATGGCAGAAAATAAATGATGATCGACTTGCAGTTTCCTAAATAGGGTTGGTCACATGATCTGATCGACCATTCATCCAAATCTGTTGCGCCGTTTGTTTTGCACCTTGCTGTAATGGAGGCACGAGATTAATGTGCGCTGGCCTCAGCGTCTCAGTCATTCTTGGGGTATCTGCCGTGCCCTTTGCTAGGTTTGCCGTCATCTGTACGCATTATTCAATGCCTGATGTATTACATAGTACTTATTCCAGGTGGGTTGAAAGGCTTTATTTCCCACGCGAAGCCAAGCTTGTTTGCCTACCCATCTATCTAACATATAAATAATCGTTTCTGTCTGACCGACGGCTCCTGATCGGCTCCTTCCCACTGCTTTCCTATCATGCTGACTACGGAGCGGCCTTTGCCCTGTTGTAACTTCTGCCATCCCCAGTCTGAACCAGTTCTCGGTTGTCTTAGGCAAGGGTTCTTAACTGGTGTGGTCTTCAGTGGTTCGTCCTTTGTGCTCATTCATGTCTAACCACACTGAAGCGGTCCGTTCACGAAGTCGGCGTGCTCTTGAATCATCGAGCGTTGCGGGTTTACGTCGCCAGCGGGATCGCCTCTCCAGGCAACGAAGACGCGCGAGTGGTAACCCACCTGCTTCTTCATCCACTCCCGATCATGCCAATGGATCTGATGGCTCTTTGGCACCCATCAATCCTTCCCTCAGCCGTTCCGAGCACTGGCGGCTTTTTGCCTCTCATCAACCCAATCCTATTCTTTCACGATGGCGGTCAGTACCGTGTCAATACTGTGGTGCGCTCCTGCTAGAAAGTGAATATTTGGGTTGGTGTTGTCGAAATGGCCCCAAAGTGCTGCCTCCTCTACGACCTTTGCCCGATTTTCTCGCTTCGGTTGCAAATAATTTCCCCACAGATGCTGGTGAAGGCTCCCGATCACTGAACTATCTCTTCAACCTCAGTGCACAAGGAGTATCCGGTAGGTTTCATTCATTCCAAGGTGTGTTTTTTTAGCTCCACTGGTGATCTATCTTGACTTTCTTTTATTCTTTATGTGTAACGGGTCGAACATATCACCGCATCATGCCGAGCCTTCGAGCTGGCCATCCCACAAATTGGTTCCTCTACGATCCTGGTGGCGGCACTGCAGCTGCACTAAAATCCAATATATCTCTTACGGTTGTTAACGGTATCCGTGAAGAATTGTGTGCCGTTAATCAGTTGTTCCACAGATTCCGTGATTTTAGTCTTTTTCAGCCACATCTGGAGGATGTCTCTATGCAACTTCAGGATCCAGGAACATCGAATGAGATCGCGGCAGTCTACACACTTCACATCGGCCCCCTTCCTGCAGTCACTTGGGCCAGCATACGAAACCTGCGATCCAGTATCCCCGATCTCCACGTCCTCATCAGCGTTCTCAGTCATTCCTTGCCCAGGAGGTCTTTTTTTTCCAACTTTTTTTCGCAAAGACCCAGCGGGCGCCTTTCCCTTACCCTTATTTTCAGGATCGGGCGGTCCCATCGGAGCTCCAAACAAACGTTTCCGTTTCGAACTTGGTGCAGCAACGTTCGAGACGTCGGAGTCAGCCGCCGTGACAGGTAAAGCACCCAAGTATGTAATGTTCTCAATCATCCAGTGAGTGCGTTTGGCAGAGTCCGTCATCCATTTTGCCTGGACGCTTACATTAGAACCCGGGCGGGGAACACGAAAGTTGTCGAAACGACGATTGGAGTCATCAAAGTGTAGGCGCGCTTCGAAGCGCAACTGCGCCTTATCTTGAAACAAAAGTGAGTAACTTGTTAAGCTCAACCGAAGTTATCTACCTTTGCACTATACGTGCCCACGTTTAGTCCAAATTCACGCGTACTCCCATCTGCAATCGTCGTCACTTGACCAACAAAGTGAGCAGTCGCTAGTCGAGCACTCGATGGCTCAAGTTCGTCAGCCCGAATCCCGATGTTCTCTACCGTAGTTGCGTCGATAATCATATTAGGGCCGTCGATGGCTTCTTGACCTTCGTTAATGATGATCAAAGCGCCGGCCACATATGCCACTACGTCCTCCTCCGCATTGTCTTTCATGGGCGATTGAGTGTAGACTGACAGCCCAATTTCACACACGTTCGGTTCATCCGTAGATCCTTCCCCCGCCAAACACATGACGAAAGTCGATCTCACACCGTCTAGCATAGCACCTGAGCGCACTGGGAAGATTCCACTGATTGAACTGGAGGCCATTACACAGCGAAGAGTAGTAAGTGAGGAGTAAGTTTGTTGATACTTTGCTGGATGCATTCCGCAAGTCCTAAATTTCTGTTTTATACACCTCAGACCGACCGCGGTTGATTCATTCCACGTTTGACCCGCGATCCCTATTCTCACAACCGTTGGCCCCAGCTTTCATATCCGCTGCGTTGGGTGTCGCACTCGTAATCCGTCCACACCCGCGTTCGGTCGATTCATGACTTAGCCACGATCCACCTTTCAACCCCTCATTTCACTCCGCGTCTCACTCGTGATTTCCCCACATCCGCGATCGGTTGATGCATGACTTAGGATCCATCTTCCAACTTCTCATTAAACAAATACCCAATCCTTTAAACGAAATAGACATAACCATTTTTCACCACCCGTCGTATCTACGTAACTAAATCCCTCACTCGTTGTGTCTAGCAAGTCCCGTTGATGTCAACCCAAAAGTCTCTTGTATACTACATTCGCCACGTCTGATTTTGACCCGGGCAAGAACAGCATCGCATGGGATCTATGTCGCACACGGCTTAGGGCAGTGTATAGTTGCCCATGTGCGAAGACATCTTCCCTGCAATCAATCACCATTCGATCCGGAGTCAGACCCTGGCAACTGTTAAACGTAGTGGAGTAAGCTAACTTGAGTGGGAACTGTTTTCGACGGACTGTATATTTTGCATAGTTCGGTTTAAAGTCGAAGTTGATTCGGGGGATCAGATGTGTTCTTCGACTCTCAGACTGTCGATTTAAAACTTGGACTTCGATCCAACGTGCCGTGGAATTAACAATAAGAACGCGTTGATTCTTGACCAAACCCCTAGGAACTGAGAGGTTCCTCATCAACGCACAAACCGCGCCTCGTTTTAGTCTCAACTCGTGGTTTGGTGCTTCATTCGAGGTGATCATAGCCAGATAGTCGGGGTCCGCTGCAACATGGTCATCGTTGATAGTACCATCGTCGTCCACTACGGAGTCGTAGCTGAAGTGGATTGCTACAAACTAAATTGAAACGAAATTTACTCAAACGGTAAAGTACTCACATATGTTACCTGGTAGCCTCTCCAGAATCGCCGTGTTGAAGTCTTCAACTAAGGCATTTAACGGGGTCAGAAACGCTCTCTGCACTGCAGTATGCGGCGCGGATAGGATCTCGTCCGGAAAGAGAAACGATTGGACTGAAGACATGTCCTCAGTATGTGAAAAGAAGGTAGAAAGATCAAGTCGAGTTCCTCTGCCGGCTGATAACAGTGTGCACCCCCGACATGGCACCTGAGATGCTGTACCTGCATGCCCAGTACCCTTCCCCACCCACCTGTGCATCCTCGTGTTCTGGGTCGGCGCACCATGCTTGTCCAACCGTGCCTGCCCCACCACCATCTTACTAGTTGTACCGTGAACGTGTTGTAATTTGAATAAAAAAATGAATAGGATTGTTGTTGGCAACATTGGCACCATCAGCAACGCGCTAAACTACTACGTAGGCGTGGGAAATGAGGTTTCGTGGCAGAAGAGAATATGAGTTCGAAAACAGGCAACATACATGCTCAAAAAGTGGGCCTCAAAACGGGCATCATCAAAAAACAGGCCTTAAAAACTGGTCTTAAAAACAGGCCTCAAAAATGATGTCAAAAAAAGACCCCTAAAAGTTCGCAAATTTCACTTTCATGTTTCATGCACAGCATCCTGGTGAATAATGTTACGGTATATGCTCCATGCCAAATGTCGCAACGTCGCGACAGACGTCACGTCAAGCGGAACATGAAGACAGACGACGTATTATTACAC
This sequence comes from Cantharellus anzutake, assembly GCF_015039405.1. Classification (NCBI taxonomy): domain Eukaryota; kingdom Fungi; phylum Basidiomycota; class Agaricomycetes; order Cantharellales; family Hydnaceae; genus Cantharellus; species Cantharellus anzutake. The sequence goes on from NW_024067003.1 coordinate 440,634, forward strand.
GTCGTCAGTCCTTACAGTATCTAGCCATCATTGGTATCGGTGTGACGGCCGCTATAAGCAAGGGATACGTTATTGACGTGCAATGTCGTTATGGACGGATCTTCCAATAGGCTGAGGGGCTTTGTAACGGCAAGCGTCCATGTGGATGGATCACGCTTGCCCTCTCCAATCACGTCACACAGAGCAAGGGCACCTGCTGGGCCTGCCTATTACCTATTTTGTCAAAATCGCTCAGGGAGCAAGGGAACGTGGGCCCTTGGTCAAGCCTATATTATTCATTCGGCAGACATTATGAATTAATGCATGAATCAGATTAATCACGGAGCCTAATGGACAAATCATCCATGACTAGTTCATACTCCCCCGTCCCTGGCACAAACGATATAGACTCTGAATGGAACATCCCTCGACGTACAAGAAGATCGTCAGGACTGCAACGAGCTTGAGATGCCAGCCACATAAAAAGATCGCGGATCAGAGGATCAGAGGGCAAAGGCAACGAAAAAGAGGGTAGTGGTTTCGATCGTGCATGCCGAGAGATCACTTTTTGGAACGTTTCCACCGTCTTCACATGAGCTCTTGCCGCACCCTCGATCTGCAGCAAGCCATCTCTACGGTCGTCTAGCAAACGGAGGAGCAATGCAGGCGAGAATTGATACCTGGACATCGGGATTCCTGACTTCTCCAGCCCAGTGTATTTATGAACCTGACGAAGGACGCCCTGGAGCACAGGATCATCGGCTCTGACGATGCTAGGATGAGCAGAAGGTCCATAGGCTGCATGGAACAGTTGGTGTTGTGTGGACTCCTTCCGAGTGTCCCATCGGGCACGGTGATCCGACAAAGGAATCAGTGCCCAGCCCTTGCTGTTGCAGTACCCGTCTGTTTCTTTCTGGTAACTCACTCGTCGAGCCTCGAGGATTCGAGTAGGACGGTTCGTCCATTCACGATAATGTCGCTCAGGGTCCTTGACCCCAGCCATCGGTGCAGATTCCCCAGCGAATATCATGTAAGCCATGAACTGATGCTTATAGACCCGTAGCGCATCGCTCTTGGATGGGAAGACAAAACATGCTTCTTGTAGCTCTTCGTCCCAATCCCATAGGGTGGCGCGTGGGTGGTACCGACGGTACAGCGTTAACTCTACCTCCATGGGCGTTCCCTTCAGCTCGTCGAAGATCATGGAGACGACCCTGGGGCCTTCATAACCTTTCCATGCCATCAAGTCCACTTCCATTGAATACTCTGCTTCCGCACGTTCCACAACTAGGATGTTGGGGGATCGGGGAAGCGCCGACCGTAACGACACTTGAGATGATGATGTGGGGGGATCGCAGTCTATCATGCCTGAATCATCTACGCCCTGATGCTTCTCTCCACCACATAATTCATCCTCCCCATCGAGGTACAATAAGCCCTCGTCCTCTTCACTACATAATTCATTCTCCCCATCAGGATACAAGTCCTCCTCCACTAACATCGTTCGTCTCGCCCATTCCTCCTCATCTTCCTCTAGCTCGTCATCCAACTTGACTTCCAACGGCATCCACACACGGAAACCCCTTTGTCGACCCCTTCGCATGAGAAAACAGGCACTCTCCCTCATGGTTACAGGTGCTATGACGCTTTCTCCATTCGCTACCAGCGTACTCGACAGGACAGGGCTGCAAACCCTCACCAACTCTTTGTACAGGGTGTCAACGGAGAATTCCTCCTCCAAGAAGGCCCCATAGGCCCTCATGCACTCCTTCAACGCACCCGAAAACCTCTTTGAATCCCCTTCATGGTACCACATTCCCTGACCATCTGGACCCGAAGGATGACCACTTCGTCTCCAGTAGCGAGTGCTGATAGGAGGCAAACGACCCCCAAGAATGGCCTTCTCAAAGGATTCCAGAAGAATTCGGTGGGCCAGCTCTTCAGGAGCAGAAGGAGCTTCTTCCTTGGCCATCTCCAGGCATTCCCTCCACTCCTCCGTACTCTCGATGGCATCTGTCGGCCAAGTCGAGAGGCAAGGTGGATCGCAGCGAGCGAGCCAGGCCGGAGCTCCAAGGAAGGCTGCTGCCTTGGCGAAAGCGACAAAGCTTCGATCCGAAGCATCGAAGATCGCACCCAGCATGGACCTCGAGGTAGGGAATGACGGGAGGCAATGGCCAGTGATGATGGCAAGTGCGACCAGGAACGTTCGATGCGATAGTTCTATCCACCCTTGCAGATCCTTGAACCGTCGATAAAGTTCTTCTATTGTGAATTTAATCTGGAAGTCCTGACGTGCAATCGCCAAGTAGCTCAGCCGCCTGTCGATCTCCTTTGGGTTGTGCCAATCATGGCTCAAAGAAACAGGCAACGCCAAGCCAGGGAACTTGGTATATAGTCGTTCCAATATGTCGATGCGATTTCGCTGTACGTTCCACTCGTCCTGTATCCTTTGCAACCACGAGGGGGACACTTGTCGAAAGTGCGTCATCGTCCGATGAGGGGTGATGGCAGGCATGGAATCCTGGAGAAAAGAAAAGCCAAATCCATCCATGACGTAGGGCCGAACGAATGCACGATGAAACACAGCCTGGGGGTCATGCCGCACGAACTGGGCGCGCAACGTCCATTCGTTCTCCCCTAGCCGGAACTCGGCATCCATATCATAGTCAGAATAATCATGATGAAGGAACGAGGGGTCTGTTGGGATCTCAGGGTACTCCCATGCCACGTTACATGACATGATGGTATAATCGACCCTCCAAACGAATCGCCTTATTCGTGAGTACCTCGCATGAGCGTTGCTCGTCCGATAGTAAGGAGAAACAAGTGGAAGAAGTGTGCGATGGTCACCATATTGCGTTTTTGCGATGGCAGGGATCGTTCGTTCCCTGCGATCCCAGGTAACGCGGAGGCGGTGATTAGGGTCTTCCATAAGCCTGAATTAGCCCTTGCTAGCCATGGTATTGACAGAATGTTGACACGATGGGATACGTCTTTGAACTACTTTTTACGTACCACCGTTAAGGTTGTCTATAGAAGTGCCGAAACCAAGGTCATGTGCAAGTCAGCCATGCAGTCTTTCAGCGCTTCCTTCCACAAAACGAAGGCCTACTCAGCACATCGCAACCAAGCCCCCTGAGCTAGTGGCTGCATGGCCAAGTACAACCCCCCTGGGGTGTACTTGTTCGAGAGACTATAGTATTATAAGGGTCTCGGATCGCTCGGCTAATTCCACGAAATCCGGTTGGTCAACCTGACCGGATCCGTTCGAGCGACGCCGCGATCCGTTTCCGTCGAGGATCCCCACGTCCTCCATTCAAAGGAAAATCGATTCACAGCCGGTGTTGTCCCGTTCAGTGGACACAGTGGTGAAACGAGGGAATGTGTAACGGAATAACCGCTTGCTCTAATGCTAAAGCTCAGTCTCAAGCTAATGCGCGAGAACTATAATATTACCTAATGCTGAAGCTATAAGGTAATCTATAATGAAGTCAGGTTGAATGTATTGTTTGAGAGTTAATTATATAAGCTTTTCCCGCGCTCAAGCCTGTTGGTGGCATCTTGCCATTGCGCTGGATAACCTGTGGTGAGACAATAATAACGAATGGAGAGGACGTTGGCATGAACCCATTGCAAAAAACCCCATGCAAAACGGTTGAAAACTGAGAGTGATATGGGGTGTGGCCCATGCCAGCGCGTGTTTTGAGTGTGGGAAAAGTGTCCACGGCCTCATACAGGCTGTTTGATGACTAAAGTTAATAATACGGTATAGAGAGGCTGTTTGAACGAGCTCATTGAGAAAAACTTGACGAAAAACGAACAAGATTTGACAGAGATACGAATGTACATGTGTTTTTGTGTGAAAAAATGTGAAAAACATCCCACCGCCTCATACACCCTCATTCGCGATGTGCGCCAATAATATAAAAAAATGAGGGCGTTGGTACAAGCATGTACAAAAAAGAACGACGAAAAACGAATGATAATTGACTGAGATACGAATGTACATGGTGTTTTTGTGAAAAAATGTAAAAACATGTCCTACCGCCTCATACGTGCTCATTCGCGGCTTGCACCAATAATGGAAAATTACCAGGGAGGTAGTCCGAGCCCATCAAATGAAACCCGACGAAAAACGAATGAGAATTGACAGAGATACTAATGTACATGGTTTATTTGTGGAAAAATCGTGCTACTTCCTCATACACGCCGATTCACGACTTGCACTAACAATATCAAATGTAAAGAAAGTTAATTCGGGCCCATTAAAAAAAACCCGACGGAAAACGGTCAAGAACTGAGGGAGATACCAATCCAGTGTCAGCTCCGGGGGTGATCTGTGCGTGGGAAACGTTCTCCAGCACCTCACAGGTGTTTTAAAAATATGTAAAAATGTCAAGTACTTGCGTTAATAATATTTAGAGTAGCATGCAAATTTTCAAAACAGTTGGTGCAGTATCAAGCGAGATATGATAAATTATTCCATTAAATTTCACTTGGCACCCTCAAGATCGCAAGATATCAGGTTGAGGTAATAATACACATTGTAGAGGGCATTGACACGCGCCCGTTAAAAAAATCCCGAAGAGAAACGAATAAGAACTGACAGAGATACAAACCAGTGTCAGCTCCGCGCATGATCTGTGCGTGGGAAACGGTCCCCAGCACCCTACAAATGTTCTAAAAATATGTAAAAATATTCTGTACTTGCGTTAATAGTATACAAAATGATTCGAAATATTCCAGGACATTTGGTTCAGTATCAAGCGAGATATAATAAATTATTCTATTAAACTTCACTTGCCACCCTCAAAATCGCGCAATAATGAACCGGGGCAATAATGATAATTGTAAATAGCATTAACACGCGCCCGTGAAAACAAATCCGAAGCGAAACGAATAAGAACTGACAGAGATACGAATGTAGTGTCTGCTCTGCGCGTGGTCTGTGCGTGGGAAACGTCTTCCAGTGCCTCGCCGCATGTTAAGAAAAATATGAAAAAATGTCAAAGACTTGCGTTGATAATACATAAATTAGTACGCAAATTTATAAAACATTTGGTAAAGTATCAAGTGAGATATAATAGATTACTCTACAGTTTGTGCATGGGAATGCGATAAATCGCTGTAATCTCCTCAGGATCGCCGAACGACGAGTCGGACCAATAATACAACATGTAGAGAACATTGAGACGCACCCATGGAACAAAACCCGACGAGAAACGGATAAGAACTGACAGAGATATGATAGATTTATGTAAAGAATCACCTGTATATGTTTAGTTTGAGGAAATTCACGTGAGCAATTGAGCATAACCTCCCACAACTTTTTTCGCGCACAGACATATGCGAAAAAGTACTAATACCCCCACTCAAAATCGGTTCAAACCCCCCCCATGGGAGCAATTCTTTTTTGTTCCCATGTGACTTTGGCATGTAAAATGGATAAAATAGATAGATAAATAGATAAAATAGGTAGATAAATAGGTCATAATAGTCGTAAATAATAATAATAATAATAGTAGTAAATAGTGAATAAATAATTATAGTAATAGTATTTAGTTATTGTTTTTTGTTGAAAATTGGCATGTACAATAAATGGTAGTATCGTTTTTTTCTTTGTATTTTCGCTATTAGCATGTAAAATAGATAAATAAATAGGAAGTAAGTAAGTAAGTTAAAATCCGGAGTTTCCAACAACAGAGCCAAATGAACTAAGGTTCCAGATAAGGTAAAAATTCGAAAAAATTCACGGCAACATGGAACAACATGAAATAGAAACAACCAAAAATAAAACCAAGGTATTCTATATAGAATAAAATCTGAAAAAATTGCAGCAATGTGGGAAAACCAAGAAAAATAATACCAAGGTATTCTATGCAAATTAAAATCCAGAAAATTCATGGCAACATGGGAGAGTATAGAATAAAAATAAAAGTAAGGTGCTCTCTATAAAATAAAATCAAAAAAATTCACGGCAACATGGGGAACACTGTTTTATAAACTTAGAAGGAATTTCATGTGATGGGGAGTGGTTGGGGTGGTGGGTTTGGAGAAATGGCCAGAAAATGAAGAAAAACAATGCAGGGGCCTCACTCCCAGTGGATTGGGGAAGGTGTTTCTCATTCCTGTGCATGACTAATGGAGTGGGGTTTGGGGCAAGGCCCCAATGGCCCTCCGCAGGAGCAGGGGTTCAAGGGGCTGGCCCCTTGGTGCATAAATAATCACCATATATCTCATTATTTCTTTAGCACATGGGGAACAATAATAACAAGGATGTCATTGCATGGGGCGGAGCCCCAATGGGGTCTGGGGCAACGCCCCAGGGGGGTTCGGGGCGCAGCCCCGATGCCCTCCGCAGGAGCTAGAGACCGAAGAACGCGTGGGTGTGCGAGGAACGAGCACCCCACGGGTTTAAGGTCTCTAGTATACAATGAGTTACAATGTATAAGGAAACTAATCCAAATGAATGAATATAGTTTGTGGACTTCGCGGATAGGTCCGAAGTGACCAAAATAAGTAAGAAGAAAAGGTGTTGTGACCAAGTAGTCACGCTACCGCGGGAATGTGGCTGTCCGGACGAGTTCCTCGCTCGGATGTGGGAATGTGGCTGTACGAAAACTCGTCCGGCCTCCCGTAGCACACGGTTCCTCCAACAATGTGTGGTCAAAACAGGAAATTGGCACAACCATCAATCCCACGGTGTTTGCACCCGTTAAGCTACGTCGTTTCTCGCCGTTTGAGCGTGTGCAAGGACAGCAAATTACGCCGATGTAAAAAATTTTTATATACATACCATAGGATCCTGACCGACGTTTGGCTCAATCCCTGGCTCTCAGCAATATGGAGCATCACCTAAATCCCCTGGGTGTGCTGCTGGATACTGCAAGCAAGTTAAACGGGGTATTGAATGGGAAATCGGCGCTTGCTCAGCTCCGGACAGGCGTTGGTATGAACATGGCAAGGAACCATCAAATTTAAACGTGCTAAAACGATGCAGATATGACTCTTCAAACACATCACTTATGTCACACAGCCGCGGCACATGCATTGATAATTCTGACGCGTGTGTGTCATGAGTATTCCCCAGGCACCCCCATACTTTCATTAGGGGTTGAGAAGTGTGCCGACAAAATTATGGCCGACGTTGAGGTGACACTGTTGGAGAACCCGTGTGCTAAGGGAGCTAGCCACAGTCCCATGGCCGGGTGAGGAACTCGCCCGGACAGCCACCGTCCTTTTCTGTCATTTCGAACTAATCTGTGCCAGGCCACCGATACATTCACTCATTTGAATTAGTTGCATTTCCCCTTAGTTCTCGCGCATTAAGCTTGACTGAGCTACTAGATTAGATCATCCAGTGGTTATGGCATCAGAAACGGCATCATGCTGTCTCACAGTCGTGCTTGACTTAAGATGAGCGCCGGGCAGCTAATGCAATGCATCAACATTATTGTTCAATGGCTATGGGGCACGAAATGAGAGTTCATTTAAAGTAATCACATTCTGGTTAGAGGCCCCAAACGACAGGGGTTTTGTGGGTGGAACTGACTGGAAGCCCATTTGGGAAACTCAGAATAATTTTTCATACGTACAAGACTGGGTTGGACACAGAAGCATGTGGTACAGGGAGGGTGTTAAACGACGGACATCATTCATGATAACGGGGGAACGGTTTTAACTAAGCGCCCGTATTGGGGGACATGTATACTGTCCCATTACGACCATAGGTTCATGTCACATGTCACAATGGGACTTTGAACTACAGTTGTGGACAGGCAAGGGCTTGAAACATTCTGCCGTGAGAACCGCTGCAGCGATAAGCTTCAATTTTCCATTTGGTCATTGCTATCTAAAAATGCGTTCTGTGGGGCCCTAAGACCTTTTTTAAGCGCATGCTAAATCTTGAGTCGAAAAATTTCGGAAATTGATGCTTGTGGAAGCGTGATACAGTGTATTTGTGAATATGATATAAAACCAATTATTTAGCTACCCTTCACCAAGAACGGCATCCATGGCGGCTCTGGCAGCTTCAGAGACTGAATGATGGCTCTTCTGTTTTTTTACTGCCCATTCAGCAGCCTTTCCTGAAAACCCCATTCGATATGCGTCCACAAATCTCCAAGTTCCTTTCTTATTGTGTCAATCGAACATGAATCTAAACATTGTACCACGGCAGCATTGGCATGCGCAAATGTAGGTTTCCAGATCTCCCTATAGCGATATTAGCATAGCCCCTCATCAGATACAAAAAATGGGATAGAATGACTGTGACGGTCCGTGTTGGGGTGAGAATAAGGTGACCAATCATCATCTTCATCACTCTCAATCTCAAATAGTTGATTTCCCGGTGTTCTAGCGCACAGGAAGTATTCTTCAAGGCCGTGGTGGGACATTATTCCTAAGGGGGGAAGCAGCAGGGGCAATCATGTGATTCATTGACTCGCCATTTCCTCCTTAACCAGTATACCAAAAGACTAATGAAATAACCACTTGCTCTAGCAGATAGTAGCTCAGTCTCACTATATGCGCGAGAACTATTATATTACCTAGTAGATAGTAGCTATAAGGTAATATACAATGAGTATAAGATTGTCAGGGCAATAGCCCCGAACCCCGAGCCACATGTAATTAGATACATATAGTCATGTGGGTAAGCGGGAACCTCCGGGTAACTGCTTACACACTACTGTAAAATACACACATTTGTATCACTTACGGCTCTGTGTGCTGAGCTACCCCCAGAGACCTCACACTTTTTTAAGTGTATGAGGTGTATTTTACAACACAACCCGCCTATGGCACCTAAACATGCCTGCAAGGGCAAGGTCACATCTGCAGTGATGCTAAAAAGAAACGAGCGGTTTATTAAGAAACCGCAATCTCTCATCATGGGAGATTCAAACCAAAAGCCGTCATCAGACAACAACAAGGATCAACACGATCCGGCAGTAGCAACCACCTCAGGGCTGGCCCCTGAAGGTTTTAGAAACTTACGTGGAGTAAGTGCGGGGCCTAATACCCCTAGAACTCCATGACATACCGATCTAACCCAAGCTGGGGAAGATCCCTCACCTCCTCACGAGGTGATTGACTTGCGCGATAAACGCGTAAGTGCCAAATGATCAGCCCAAAAAGCTGATCGGATAGAGTCGCAGGAAACTCCAGGGCCCAACTATCCCCTGGAGTCCCCCCTCATGTCCCCAAGTCAAGCCCCAAAGGCAGACCAAGGGGAACAAAGGGAAGAGCCCCCACGTCGGCTATCCAAAAAACTACTGGACTTGTTCCAGGTTCTGTCCGAATGGAGGACGGAAAGCGAAGACCAACTTCTTCTCAGGTTGAAAGCCTGAGAAGGCACGAAGATACACCCTGAGAGCAGGATCTCCCAGAGTGCAGAAGCTCCAAAAGAACTTCCACTGTTTACACTCCCACATGCCATGCCAGACAAGGCAAGATCGCCAACCTCGGAGGAGGTCTCCAAGATAATGAAGAGGAGGCTGTGAGGTCTTTGGGTAGCTCAGCACACAAGGCCATAAGTGATACAAGTATGTGTATTTTACGGTGGTGTGTAAGCAGTTACCCGGAGGTTCCCGCTTACCCACGTGACTATATGTATCTAATTACATGTGGCTCAGGGTTCGGGGCTATTGCCCTGACAGAGGCAAACTGAAATGAGGGAGTTCGCTGAGGAAGCCTTATGGAAAAGTAAGGAAAAACCAGCGAACAGACCCCTCTATGAAAGGGAAGCACCCTCTGCAACGGCCTTGCCTAAACAAAGCGAGCGTGGAGTGTTCACTCCAAGAACCCCTTCTGGAACCCCCAGAAGCAGTAATGTCAACTGGGGAGAGTCTCTGCTTGCCCAACCAAACTTCCTCCTGGGGAACCAGGAATCACGCATAATAAACGCGATAAACTCAATCCAAAAAAAGATCAAGGAAACAAACCAAAGGATGGGCCCAATGTCAGTTGTCGATCACGATGACATAAATTACAAAATCAAACTGGCTGTAGCACGCCAGTTAGAAAACACGGCAGACGAAAAAGTCACCGAAGCCTTGGTGGAAGCACCAAGAAAAGATGCCTTGGGGAAATACACCAAAGTACCCAAGGACAAAGGGAAGAAGGACCAAAAGTCCATTGAAACCCAGTCCCCCTTGTTTGATGCGAAATTCCGCATCTCAAAAGACGTGGGAAAATACCCCGCAAACAGACCGCTCTCAACAAAGAGAACGCTGATGGCTCACATAAAAATAGCAGGCATAAAAGCCTATGCACTATTTGATAGTAGAGCCAAAATGGACGCTTTATTGCCAGACTTTGTCCGCACGGTCCACATTCCAATTCTCCAATTGGAGAACCCAGTCGTCCTTCAAATGGGGATGAAAGGAACAAGATCACAGATCCTGTTCGGAACAAATGTGGACGTTGAGATTAACGGCCACATAGAAAAACACTACTTCGATGTAATTAACATCAATAGATATGATGCCATATTCGGTGCCCCCTGGTTAAACAAAAACCAGGTAAGCTTAGACTTCTGGTCCCACAAAGTGAGAACGGTGAACAAGGGCAACATAGACACCCTTGGAGTAAGCGAAGACTGTGTGACGAGATCACATGGATGGAAAACTCGAGCAAGAGCTCGAGAACAACCACAAAAGAAGCCCCCCTGACAGGGAGGCAGGATTGAAACACACCTCAGGGTAATCGAAAGAAAGTACCCTGAAGGTTGGCCCAATCCTAGTCTGGAAGGACTAGAACTTCCAGATGTACCACATCTGGAAGGTCTCTCCATGAACAACCCTGAGTTCGAAATACTCAGGGAGTGGTGGAGAGAGAAATTCGAAACTGTAATGCCTCCCTTGAGGGAGGTGAACCATTGAATCCCGTTGAAGGATCTGAACAAGAAATTTCGGGAAAACACCCCAAGATATCCTGCAGCACTGCAGGAAGCACTAGCGACCAAAATAGATCGCTATGTAAAAGCAGGATGGTGGTATCCCATGAACAGCGAGCGAGCATGCCTGCTACTGTGTATCCGCAAAGCAGATGGATCTTTGCGCATGGTAATAGACATGAGGAATCGTAACTCAAACACGATCCTTGACATCACACCAATGCCAGATGTGCAACTGATCCAAGAATCAGTTGCCAGAGCAACATACCGATCCAAGATCAATATGTCGGACGCATACGAACAAATACACGTGGATCCAGACGATGTCCATAGGACGACATTCTCTATGCCCCACAGGATGTACAACTCAAACACAATGCAGCAAGGAGACTGCAATGCTCCCTGCACCTTCCAGCACGCACTGACCTGGGAACTACGAGGAGAAGTAGGCAGACGCCTACACGTCTGGTTCGACGATATATTCACCAGCACAAGCTCGGTGGAGAACCACAATAAAGCATTATTGTGGTTGTTCACTTGCCTAAAGGGGGCGAAATTCTACATAAGCCAGAAAAAAATTCCAGCCATTTGCCCCAATCCTAGACGTTCTAGGAAGCTATGTGGATGAACAGGGCATCCACGCTCAAGTGGATAAAATGGAAAAAATCCACAACTGGCGAGAGCCAGTAAACCACACAGGAGTCCTAAGATTCCTGGGAATGGTAGAATATCTATCGATATTCATGCCAAACGTCAGTGGCTACACAGGACCACTGCAAACAATCTGCTCAAACAAGCAGACATTCAGGTGGACACCACTCCACCAGAAATGCTTTGACGAGATTAAACATCTAGCATGCAGGGCTCCGATCCTGAAGCCTGTCCAGTGGAATCCACTGGAAAGCCTCTCAGAAGAAGAGAGGACCAAACTCCATGTCTGGGTCATAACAGACGCATGCCCAGCAGGCATGGGCGCATTAATTGGACAAGGTGAAAAGTGGCAGATTTGCCGCCCAGCCGCATTCATGTCCAAAAAGTTCACCAACACACAACGTAGGTACTTCGCCTATGAGCTCGAGGCACTGGGTGTCCTCGAAGCACTCATGAGATGGCAAGATGATCTCATGGGAGGCTGTGAATTCACAGTAATCATGGACCACAAAGCTTTGGAATATTTCAAAGTGAAAAACCACAACTCAGGTAGACACCTGAGATGGCAAGCCTTCTTTGCAAGCTTCAATTGCGAAATAAAATACGTGGAAGGCCACAAGAACAAAGTGGCAGATGCACTCTCATGGTACTACGACTCATCAATGGACGAGGATCTGCATTTCAACGACTACGTGTCTGCAGACATCCATCTGGACAAAAATGCAGAAGATACTATCCCCGACAGAATCGAGGAATACGAAGAACTGCTACTAAGCAGTACCCTGAGTAAAAACTCGAGAGAAAGAGACTTGCAGCGATATGCACGAGAAATACCCTAGAGGAAGCTCTAGGGGGGAACACCCAAAATCTGGAAGAAATCATAATTCCAGAAGAGAACCTTCAAAAACAATTCAAATGTGAGGTCTTAGGGTTGCTCAGCACACAAGGCCGTAAGTGATACAAGATGGTGTATTTTACGGTGGTGTGTAAGCGGTTACCCGGAGGTTCCCGCTTGTCCACGTGACTATATGTATCTAGTTTACATGTGACTTGGGGTTCAGGGCTATTGCCCTGACATCAAAGAAAAAGACCTCATTGAGGCAATAAAATCTGGATACTTGCAAAGCCAGATCCACCAGGAAATCCTAGCAAACCCGGGGAACCTCAAAAACTTCTCCGTAAAAGATGGGCTGATAACCTGACTTGGAGAAGGAGGAACGACCCAAATAGTAGTCCTGAAAGGGAACTACAAAAGGAAGTCCATTTGAGGAATAATCCTCGAAAACATCCACGAAACACTTGGACACCTAGGATCCAAGAAAACAGTGGAAACCCTCCGTCGACACTTCTGGTGGAAGTCAATGAGGAAGGATACCCACAAGTTCTGCAGGTCTTGTGGAACTTGTCAAACAACAAAGAAAAGCACCAGGAGAAATCCCAGACTGCTTCACCCACTCCCGACCCCGGAGACACCATGGTTGTCAATAGCTATGGACTTCACAGGTCCATTCCCAACAAGCTTGGGATATGATTACCTCTGGGTAATCATTTGTAGGTTGATGTCCAACGTCCACCTAATTCCAATAAAGACAACAACGAATGCACTAGAACTAGCATTCGTATTTCTTTGTGAAGTTGTAAGACTCCATGGTCTACCACACTTGATCATATCAGATCGAGCCTCGAAATTCACATCAAAATTTTGGCGTGAACTACACCGAATACTCGGTGTGCAGTTGAAATTCACAACTGCATTCCACCCACAAGGCGACGGCCAAGCAGAAAGAATGATACAAAAAGTAGTACAAATACTACATGCAATGGTGTCACGGCCATGCATTCCGGCCTGTTAGCTGCCCGTCCTGATGCTGCCCGAGCCCGTTACCGCTATGCGAGCATGAGCGCGAGCCCCGACCTCAGCCCTATCCTCCCTGAGGACTCCCTGCTCACTTCCCCACTTGCCCCTAGGCTCCCCTACACTTGGCCGACTCCCCCACTGCTGCACCAACCTCCCCACCCTGAGTCCGCCTCCGGCACCATGCCCAGTGCGACTCCCCTACCCTGCTCACTTGGCCCCTACAGGGCCGCTATCATCCCCGCACCCGACTCCAGCCCAACTCCGAGTCCAGCGCCACTATGATACCATCGCTGCTATCGCGGCCCTATGCTCTTTCCTTTATTTATCTGTTATTGTTTGTTTTGACCCTCGGTCATTGCCAGCCGCTATGCGGCCAACCCCGCTCCTTATTCTTGTTTGCTTCCGGACCCCTCGGCCTCCGGCCCGGGTCCGCTTCCATTCATTTCTTCCTCCTATATATATCCTGTATGATACTTTATTGTACCTTAGCTCTAATATCGATGTGACCATGACCCCTAAGTCCTGACCCCAACAAGGCAACCCCAGTGAGTCCGAAATGAGGGCCAAGAGACAGCTAGGGGGCACAGCACTCCCTTTAGAGTTGCTGAGGCCAAATGCCCTACCCTCGGGCCTTGGTTGAGGCATCGTGGCCATCGCGGCCTATATCGGCCTGACCTTCGGTGCCGACCCCGGACCAGTGTCTAACAAATGGTTAGACCAGATCAATGTGACTGGGCAGCGAAACTGTCGATGGCGGAATTCGCAATCAATGTGAGCTCGAACACATCGACAAGATTTGCCCCATTCGAATTAATCTACAGCCATATGCCAAATATGTGCCTAACAGCACCACTCTCGGACTACCCGGGAGTAGATGACTTCACCCAAAAAGCGAAGGAAAACCTCATGGCAGCCCATGACGCGATAATACACAATCACGCCGCTCAAACAATCCAGGCGAATAAGAAAAGATGCCCGGACCCGCCTTTGAGAAAAGGTGAGCTTGCATACTTATCCATGGATAAGCTGAACCTACCCAAAGGAAGGGCAGGAAAACTAAAGCCCTTATACATAGGGCCTTACGAAATTCTGGAAACATTTCCAGAGACGTCGAACTACATCCTCAAGTTGCCACCACAACTTGAACAACACAGAATCCACCCAAGATTCCACATATCCCAGCTCGTACCTCACGAGCCGAATGACCAAGAGATCTTCCCAAATAGGGAAGTAAACACATTCTATGATTTTGGGGAAGACCCCGATCGTGAAGCAGTAGTTCGCGAAATCTTAAACCATGCATGGGTTCACAATGAACTCTGGTTTAAGGTCAAATGGGGCTGGGGGACACCACATGGGAACCCCTAGGAAATTGAAACGACCTCATGAGTACCTCACTTTACAAAATGTAAGGGAACCAGAAAAACTCCCTATCAAAGAAGACAGGGAACTCTCGGCATCACTACGCCCCCAAAAACGGAGGTGGAGGAAGTAAAACCGAGGGACGATGGCCCACAGCCAAGAGCATGGGAAAGTTCTGGGTGAGTAACTCGCCTGGACAGCCACACCATGTACTAGAGATCACATGGGCCAGGCGAGTAACTCGCCTAGACCACGTGAACCACAGGCTCACATGTAAAAGAACACACAACTGCAGCGAATCCTACGCACGCAAGAACGAAAACCCCTCCCACCACCACGAGAAACATAACAACGAAATGTCGTTCTCTGGGGGAGGCAACCCTCGGTTCGATCCAAACAAGCCACCAGACATCGAAATACGACAACCCAGGGAGCAAGGCTCCCCGGAACAACAACAACACCAGGTGCAGATAAGCGCCATGGACTATACAATGCACGCAGCACAAATGAGTGCCATGAACCAACAACCATCCACGTTGCTAACAGGCACCGCATACCCCCAGCCTCCTCAGAGGGGCTTCCAACCATATGCGGTGCAAACTGCACCAATGGCACACCAAGCACCATTCCAGGGGCAGCATTTGCTGCTGCAGCCCCAGGCATACTCCCCAGGGAACTTCCCTGGCCAGATCAACCCCTGGATTGGCCAATTCGGCCCAGGTCCAACACAGCCATTGCATCAGTGGTAGCTGCTCAGACAGGTCAGCTCTGCGAGGAGCTGAAAGAGATGAAGTCCCTCGTAGGAGGGAGACGAGGGAGCGACAGTGGCTCCTCATCCAGACCGTCCAAATGGGCATGGTCTGACAACTCGAGGGTGTCAGAAGACGCCTGCGACCATTGCGCCCACTGCGCCCACTGGAGGCACGAATACAACAGAGCACAAAGAGATGCTGAGGGCATCTTCGACTCTCTGAAAGACACAGAGAGAGAGGTTGATCTCCAAAAAAGGGAGATCGAATTACTGAAACGTGAGCTCAGAGAGGCATGCGCACTGGCAGACCTCACTGCCAAACCCATTATGACGGGGGCCTCCCAGGTCAGGGGGAGGGGATACGGTTCCGGGCCTCATGAGGTGCAACCCCACATGGGGACTAGCGCATCAAGGGGTGGGGCACCGATTATCCTGCCACCCCGTGGGCAGGCGACCCTGTCCAGGTTGCATAAGGGCCCGCTGTGAGGCCCCAGCCCATGTCTATATTCCGCCCACAACATCAGTTGATGTTGTGTTGTCTAATAATTATGTTGTGACACTAATTTAGCATTGCGGAAGCTTCTCTATTTATTTGTGCCGAGAATGCATTAGATTGTATATAAACCCTCGGGGTAGCTGTAAAAGGCGGGTCAGCCTTTACTTCTACCCCGTTAATATACAGCAAATTCAAGCATATACTTAGACGGACATCTGAGGCCTGAGGCGAACAGGGGAACGGAATGTTACCGTCCCCAAACTAGTAAGATACCTTTCACTTTTTTATGCTACTATTCTCTTTTCCATTCTCAGCACCGCATTACCGGTGCCGAAACCCCATTTGGCAACACGCGCATCATTGGCCCCTGACAATGCACGACTTTGATCAAGTTCTCACATGAACTTGTTGAACGACTCGACACCTCTTCTGGATGTCGTGGAGATACAACACCAGGAGTATGTCCAACACTCCCGCCAACACGGCCGGCCCCTCCACTGGCCGTAGGGCAGAAGACGACACCACCTCAAGTGATGGTGGTGATCTGGGCCTGCAAGGGCCCAGGGACGCGTCTCACCTATATGAGAGACGTTGACGAAGTCACAAAGTCTGAAGCCCTTGCAGCTGAGACTCTCGTGGCATACGTCCCAATGCGTGCGTCACATCCTCCATCCCCAACCCACTCCCTCGCATCTGAAACGGTGCGAGTACTAAGAAATTGCATCAACCAAGTCGACGACAACATCGCCGACTTGAGGGGCGATGTCCGTAACATGAATACCCAAATCTCTGGGAATAGCGATAACATCGCTCATCTAGATCGTAACATCATTAAGGTGGAGGAAAGACTTAATGAGAAATTAAATGAAATTCTCCTTGTGCTCTCTCGACGCGATGAGCCAAAGCCACCCACAGCAACGGTGGATAACCCACCTGCAAACCCTCCAGTGAACCCAACAACGGGTGGGGACCCTATTGTCGTCTCTGACCAGACGAAAAAAACCGCTGTTGAGGTGCAGGTGCCCCAAGAGGTCCCTGTAGTCCCTGTTAATCAAATGGGTCAACCAATCACTATACCCGCTGTGGAGGTGCAAGTGCCCCAGGAGGTCCCTGTAGTCCCCGTTAATCAAACGGGTCAACCAATCATTGGGGTCCCCATACTGAAGGGATCCCCACTGTCTCTGCCATCGTCACAGAGGCGACAAGTTCATGCCCGTCCATCGAGGTACAAGAATCTGACGGATGATTTGTTCCCATCTTTAGTGGAACTAAGCCACCTACCCCATTGACGGTGCCAGTAACCACTGACGCCAAGGGGAAAAGTAGGGAGATTGACCCAGGACAACTGGCTGGATCGTCGACTGTGGGGGAGAGTGGAACTTCTCCATCCCATTTCAGGCCAGGCTTCGTGCCCGCGCCGTTCATTCTGTCGTCGCAACCCACAAACGGTGGGGTGAAAATACCATGTGTTGACACTACTCAAACGCGTAATTTCCCTCCCGACCACGGAAGAAAGAAAACAGTGCCAATGAAGGCCACTGTGGAGATGATACAGGAGGAGGACGGTGACGTGGAAGTCACCAGTGTTCCGTATGATTATTACACACGGAAAAAACGCCCGATCTATGTCCAGGATCGTGTAGATGACATTGGCAGACAGCCCGCCAAGGTCAGACCTATCTTCGCTAAGCATGGTCTCAGCAAATCTACTTTCGACTTTAACGCCTGTCTGGATGCAGATGCGGCATTTGTATACAACGTGGGTCGTGGGGCAAACGGTGAAGACCCCGAAAGACTGTCCCACAGCACAGCACTCAGACAGGTGCTGGATAACTACCACCGATTCTCACAACTGCCTGCGGCTCCAGAAGGGAGCAAGAGGTGTGTAGACCAAGTTAGGTCTAACTCAGGAAGAAGGCCCCGCCGTCCGAATGGGGATGGTGATGACGAGGTTGGTGGCGAGGGTGGCTTGTCCTGGGCCAACCCACCATTCCTTGACCCATTTGGCACCGAGATAAAACAGGAGCCTTCATCCAACTTTCCAAACCGCTCGTCTGTATGACCCGGTTTGTTTGACTCAACCATGCGTTCATACGCAGTGCCTGCAGCACGAGTAGTGCCTGATCCATCTGAGTTCATGACTCAGCTTCTTGAATCTGCACACCGAAGTGTAGAGGTCCAAATCCTGCAGCCACTGCCTGCAAATGTATGCCCAGAACTGCTCAAAAAGATGCAGGGACTAACTCCGACCATCAAATGGTCTGGAGAAAATAACTCAAAAATATTCCACAACTGGCTGCACTCCTGGCTAGCCTATATGTCGTCGTGTGGGTGGAAGGGTGAAGCTTATAACGAGTTTCACGTCCACACTTTGACAACTGCCGTTGAAGGTGAGGCGCAAGACCTCCTAATGCATTATATATACATTGGAGTGCAGAACAGGGTAACTCCCCCATTCTGGGATCTACTGGAGATCCTTATCTGCACCTTCATCAAGAAGTCTGCAGCAGTAGCATCCATGAAAGCATTCAAAACGCTTTCATACGATTCCACGAAGGGAATCAAACACTTCTATAATCAGCTGTATCATGCAGCTGAGGAGATGATCACGCCTCCTGACCAGGCAATGTTCAATGAACGTTTCCTGAATGCCATCCCTGGCAAAATGCATCGGGAGATGGTTATGCACCACAAAATTTCCGTGGACTACACAACGAAAGATGAGTTGTGGACTGCCGTGCTCCGCCTGGACCATGCATACGATTCAATTAAGGTGATCTCTGCGTATCGTAATGACTTGCAAGTGCCAACCACATCAAAAACGATGCAAAAACAAGCCAATACTGCAGCAGCACCCAAAAAAGCTGCTGATTCTTCATCCACCAAGAAAGTGTCCAAAAACACATTTGGGGGAAACACGTCAACTCTGAAGAGCGGACAACACTCAACCTTCCGTGCAAGCTATTCGCCGGCTCCAAAAACAGAAAAGTCGACATCGTCTACAGCGACGAAATCGATGCCATCCTTGGATAAGGATGGGAAACCACGTTGTTATAAATGCGGGAAAGTAGGGTATCAACATGATTGCCCAAATCACGACAAGCCCAAACCACGCATGTACAACATAGCAGTCAAGTCTGATGAATGAGACCTACAGGACTTGGAGCCTGTAGAAGAACTGGAAGGTGTTGAAGATCCTGCAGAGGTGCAGGACTATATGGCTGACGATGAGGCGTTCGACGATAAACTCATGAACGACCCGTACGACCCCAACCTCCTTGCTGAGGTGGAGGAGGAGTACATAGAGGTGGACGCTGACATGTTTGTCAGTGCTATGACATTCATGGATCCCACAGACGAAAACTTCAACTTCTCCATTAAATTAGCGTCTGCTCGGCAAGCAGACAAACTGCCATCTGATGAGCAGATAGTAGCTGAGCTTGTCAACGATGCAGTAAAATCCTACAAAAGGGACGGTGTAGTACCAGTCCCAAAATCTTCATCCAATAAACCATCAATGCAAAGTGTGGCGAGTTCTTCAGTGCCTAACAAGCTTCTGAAGAAAATCCCGCCAATATTTGATGCGAAATTTAGATCTCGCGAGAGGTGGGTAAATACCCTGAAAACCGCAGCGCCGACTTAAGGCAGATGCTCACCAGCGAGGTTAACATCGCCAGGGTAAACACATTTGTCCTATTTGATAGTGGTGCTGAAACAGACGCCCTATCTCCAGATTTTGTCCGAGCAGTACACATTCCACTGCTCGAGTTGCCAAACCCCTTGGTTCTCCAGATGGGGACCAAAAACAGTCATTCGTGCATAATGTACAACACGAATACTCCCATAACCATTCATGGGGTTACGACTACTCACTATTTTGATGTCGTCAACATTGACCGCTACGACGCCATTCTCAGAGCTCCTTGGCTGAATGCCAATGGAGCGTCCCTCAATTTCGAAACTCACACTGTCCACATAAAGACGGGCGACATCAAAATGTTTGATGTCCTAACAGAACAGGGTAAAACCTCCATGGGGGCTGCTGCACGCGGCCTGTCATATCCATCCCCGGCCATCAACTTCCGATCCCTCCGATCCCTCCAGTCTACCCCCACTCCTTCTCCACTAACCTCGGAGCTCCTGTATTCTGCAACTCCCTTGGTACCCCTCGATGGTCACCACCCCCTCCTTTCAATTTATTACCTACGCCTCCCTAAGTACGGAGCCCCGAAGACTTCCGGACAGCTCTGACGTCTGCTAGCACACTCCTGCCTCCATTGGGCAATACACTCACCTGCCCTGCAGAGCCTACCTTCGGGCCTATTGTCAGGGCACACCCACCTGACCCGGGTCCACCCGGACCCACCCAGCCACACCACACCCGCTCCCCGCTGTCTATCCCCCTCCCCCCTCCTTCCTCCCTCTTCTTTCCCCTTTCTTTATTTCATTCTTCTCATCTTCCTCTTCCTGTTTATTTCTTTCTATCTACACGGACCACCTTCCTTTGTATCGATGTACTATTGACCCGTCCGGCCCACACACCCCAGACGGCTTCCCGCTGTGCCCAGCACGCGCGCATGCAGCGGACACTCTTGGGATCCCCCATGGGGACACCCGGATGCCTGTGGCTGCCTCCGAGGATGACGTGGCACCTGTCATGTGACTCAAGCTGCATGTACATAAATGTACCTGAAGTGGGAACCGAAGAAGTAACCTTCTTCTCACATTCTCCACTTCAGTCTGAGTGGCCAGGGACCACTGTCCCGGATCGGGCCTGCCAGTACGCACGCCTGCTCCACACCCCATGATGGCCTCAGTGCCGGACATTACCCCTGGGCCCTCTCGACCCCGGACACGTCCCTGACACCTATCCCTCCTTCCGTTTCTGGGTTATCGCCTGCCTTTCTGTTAACCCTGTAACCCAACTCATCGGTAATATTCAGTTGGCTAATGTTTAACCCCGTTAGCTCTGCTCCTTTCAGCTCCGCCATTTGCAGACCCGTCTTCGCTGTAACCATATATATATCCAGCTTGTACATAGGTTACACTTCAGTAATAAAATCGACTAGAGTTTACCCTCTTCAGTTCTGGTGGCCAGTTAGTAAGTTAGGGCATGGACGTGTTTACTAGGCACAGCGCTCCTGGCATAAGTCGCTGAGGCTGAAGCCCTCCATCACGGAGACACTCCTTCGTCTCGACCCGGTCTCTGACACGGCCGCCCCAAACTTCCCTGTGCACCGAGATCCGAACTGCCATCCAAACAGATGGCATGACGCAATATGGCAAAGGCTGAAAACCCTTCACCATGTGTCCTTGCCATGTCCGCTCAAAAAGACGTGGATACCTCCCAGTGGCCCAATCACTGGCCAAGCCCGAGGTCGAAAGACCTCAGGCTTCCCAATTGTTCCCATTTAGAAGGGCTGCCAATGACAGACCCTGAATTCGTGCCACTCAGGAATTGGTGGCGTGAACGTTTCAAGGACGTCATGGCACCAGCCCCTGAGGTCCTACCTCTGTTCAGGGAGGTTAACCACCGGATCAACTTGATTGATCCGAATAAAAAATATATAAAAAGAAGGGCTACATGCCCTCAAGCCCTCGAACCGCAGCTTTGAGAAAAGATTGCTCGTTATGAGCGAGCCAAGTGGTGGGAACGCAAGGCAGTCGCGATGGCTGCTCCACTTCTTTGTCTTGCAAAGAAGGACGGTACTTTACGGACTGTAATCGATGCAAGAAATTGCAACGCAAACTCTATTCTCAATGTCATGCCCATGCCTGACATGCGTTTCATCATGGTGTCATATCCATCCCTGGCCATCGACTTCCGGTCCCTCCGATCCCTCCGGTCTAACTCTGCTCCTTCCTCACTAACCTTGGAGCTCCTGTATTCCGCAATCCTCTCGGTACCCCTCGATGGTCACCACCCCTCATTTCAATTTATTACCTACGCCTCCCTAAGTACGGAGCCCCGAAGACTTCTGGACAGCTCCGACGTCTGCTAGCGCACTCCTGCCTCTGCTGGGCAATACACTTGCCTGCCCTGCAGAGCCCACCTTTGGGCCTATCCCTCCTTTCCGTTTCTGGGTTATCGCCTGCCTTTCCGCTAACCCCGTGACCCGACTCGTCGGTAATATTCAGTCAGCTAATGTTTAACCCCATTAGCTCCGCTCCGTTTGGCTCTGCCAATTGTGGACCTGTCTTCGCTGTAACCATATAGATATCCCACTTGTACATAGGTTACACTCCAGTAATAAAATCAACTAGAGTTACCCCCCCTTCGGTTCTGATTGCCAGTCAGTAAGTTAGGGCACGGACGTGTCACTAGGCACAGCGCTCTTGGCATAAGTCACTGAGGCCAAAGCCCTCCGTCACGGAGACTCTCCCTCGTCTCAAATCTGGTCTCTGACAGGTGAGCATCCCTGACCACTTAGTCTGAAGTGGGAATGTGAGAAGAAGGCTACTTCTTCGGTTCCCACTCCAGCTGTTATTATATACATGTGGGGTTGATCACGTGGGGCATGCCACATCACCCCCATACACAGCCATGGCTCTCCAGGTGCCTCCATGGGAGATCCTGAGAGGGCCCGCTGTGGGTGTGGGGCGAGTGTGGTGGCGGTAGCAGCGATATAGGGATGGTAAGATACAGGAGGGGAAATGGGCATGTGCACCAGTGATACATTGAACAGTGGGAAAGGTGGTCCATGTAAGAGAGAGAGAAAGAAAGAGAGAAAGAAAGGAGAAAGGAAGAGGGAGAGGAGGGAGAAGCGGTGTGGAGTGGGGGTCGGGCGGGGCATGTTGGGGCGTGCCCTGACACTCACTGACTGTCACTAAAAGAAGTCTTAGAGTATGGTGTTGTAGGTGTCATGGCTGTATAGTTGTGGCTGTGCAGTCATGGGACTACCCCAACTACACTCACCACTGTATATACATGAAAAGGCACTGTTTCGTAGTGCAAGTGTTTATCCCTGCAACAGCGAAAAGACTTCCCAACCAGTACCCCCTGGCTCATATTGCATGGATGTACATCCTTGCATGTAGATGGATAGAGCTGATGACTGATGATGCTTGTGAGTGTCGTAAAATTCAATGTCAAGAACAAGCACTTATGTACTCAAACCCTCCCCCAACATCAAACCCACCTGTGATGTACATGAACCCTCACCCTGTGGCATATTCGAACCCTCCACTGCAGTACCCCCCTCCAACGTACGCACACTTGTCAGTGTACGAATCTGTTAGAACTGGGTGAGGGTGGATGATTCCAGAGGGGAACTGGAGACTTAGCAAGGAGGGACCTTGGCCTCAGCGACTCAAGCAGGGCGCTGTGCCATTGCTGTTTGTCCATTTGGTCCTTAATTTCATAGGTGGCAAGCAGGAAGTCTCTAGGGGGCATTTCAGGTCGATTTTAGACTAAGGGGCTAAAATGAGTATGTACAAGCACTGGTATATAATGGAGGGGGCAAAAGCACAAGGAAACAAAGGGGGCCCGAATCAGAATGAAGGTGTCCAAACAGGAACAAAGGGATGACAGAAGTGGAGCGGTACCGAAGGTCATAGGTCAGAACCCATGGTACATCCGAAAGGAGATAGGGAGGGCAAAGCCCAGAGGGGCAGGAGGGTGAGGTGAAGTGGGGATGATGACTAACTGGCTAGATGTCAGGGCACGCTGCCGCCACTGCCGCCACCGCCACCGCCACCTCCTTTCCTTTTGTCTCATCCTCTCATTCTCTCTTCCTTCCTTCTTCTCTTTTTCTATCCTTATACAGACAACCTCTCTTTCTTTCCTACACTTGTAGCACGGACACGTCTGATGCTGAGCACCCCATAGGGGCACCACAACGCTGGACGCGCCATGCACTCCTACTTGTATTTCCCCTCCAACACTCAGGATCGATCGCGGAGCCACCTGCGGTAACCTGGCTTCGTCCAGGGGTGACATGGCACCTCCACATGACCCATTCACACATGTATATAAACTAAGCCGAAGCAGGACCGAAGAAGTAACCTTCTTCTCATTTCCTGCTTCAGGCAAGTACCCTAGTTTAGTCTAGCTTCCCACCCTAATAACAATACATTTCCCGCTTCAGCCTAAGAAGCCACACAGGGACGCAAGCCCAAGTGAGGGCTGCCCACTATACGGTCTCACCACCCCACCGCTGCCCAGGCCGCTAGCGCCGAGCTATGCCGCCGCCTCCGCCCTCCTCGAGCCGTCCCTGACAGCAGAAGAAGGTTTCAACCTAATCTCCCCCACCTCCTCCAGCATGGTGACCAAAGAGCAGCACCAGGACCTGCTGGCTAGATTCCAGGAACTGCAGGCCATCCTCGAGAGCCACATCCAGAACCCACTGGCCCCGCCTGCACCCGCACCCACACCTACACCCAAGCCCAAAGCACCCAAGGTTGCCCCCCCACCGCCTTTGCTGGAGCGAGCGAGGACCTCGACCGCTTCAAAGTGGAATGCGGGATCTACTTCCATGTCCACACCACAGAGTTCCCCGACACCCTGTCCCAAATCCTTTTCGTCCTGTTGTACATGAAAGGAGGAGCTGCAGAAGCATGGGCAACACAGCACATGATCACGCTGCTGACAGCGGGATCCCCTGCGATCACTATGGATGAGTTCATGGCAGAGCTGGACGCCATGTTTCAAGACCCCAACCGGGAAGCCACCGCCCGGCAGAAGCTTGCCACTCTACGGCAAGGCACTGACTCCGTGGATAAAATCATCCAGGAGTTCGAAATCCACGGTCCCGCTTTGCGGCTAGGTGACGTAGGGCTGGTAGACCGCTTTGAACAAGCAATCAATGCCTGGCTCCATGAGAGCATCTACCGTCTGTGCCCCATGCCAAGAACCTGGGCAGAATGGAAACGAGAGGCTACCCTCCTTGACAACCAATGGCGGCACTTCCAGGCAACTCAACCCCGACCCCCCCCTGTTCAAATCGCCCCTCCCTGCCAGACCGCTGCTGTCACTCTCTCAGACCCTCCCGCACCTGCCACTGGGGCCACCACCGCGACCTGCTGCGACCCCTACTACCCCCACGACTACAGCCCCACTGCCTCAGCCAATGGACCCCGACCGCTCAAGGGCAGATCAACGACGAGGGCTATGCCACAACTGCAATGCCCCTGGGCACTTCGCACGAGACTGCCCCCTCCCAAAGGTCCACCAAGTGCGCCGCATGCACCCAGAAGACCTTCGAGCACTTTCAGAGGGGCTGAGGAGCCAGCTGATAGGGACACCTGAGGGGAACGAGGAGGAGAGAGAGGAAGGGAACCCCTCTGCGGATTTTCAAGAAGGCAACCAGTGAGGGATGCATCCTGGCTGCCTGCAAGCAATGATACCCAGTGTAAATACAGAGATACGCGTGAGTCTGCGCCGCTGTCCAAATTCCACCAGGTGATTGCTAAGAAACAGAGGAAAATCGCATCCTCGACCAGAAAGAACACCAAAACCGCTAGCCTGCCCTCTGAGGTGGCCGTCTCCCCACCTGCCATCTACGTGCTTGCCAAGCAATCCCCCTGCTCCCTCAACATGAAAGTGAGGGTGACCGCCCTACCGTCCCTCACTGCAGTCGGCATGTCGGCGCTGCTAGACTCAGGCGTGACCGGGAACTTTGTGAACCCAGACTTCATCCAGAAGCACGGGCTCGAGACAACCCCACTCCCCCAACCCATTCCAGTTCGCAACGTGGACGGGATGCCTAACGAGAATGGAGCCATCACAGAGGAACTGGAGGCCCTGTTGACATTCGGCCAACACACAGAGTGCACCCACTTCGCCGTAGCGAACTTGGGACAGCAGTCCCTCATCATTGGGCACTTGTGGTTGTTACACCACAACCCAGAGGTCGACTGGGCACAGCAGAAGGTCATCATGTCCCGCTGCCCCTCCTCCTGCCAATCGCTGCGAGCGGATGTCAGGCAAGCCCTCGAAGTAGAACCCGGCGACGGAATCTATGCTGCCATAATCCCACCGGGGTGGGGACACGACCTAAGGGCAGCCACAACGCCATCCCAATGCCTAGCGGAGGAAGCCCAAGACATAGAGGCAAAGCCGTTGACGCTGGAAGAGCTGGTACCTGAGCACTACAGGGACTTCCAGGATGTGTTCTCAAAAGAAGCCTTTGACGTGCTGCCCACGTGAAAACCCTGGGACCACGCCATTGACCTGACCCCTGATGCCAAGCTACCCAGAGGCAAGACGTTCCCCCTATCCTGGCCGGAACAGAAGGAACTAGACGAGTTCCTGCACGAGAACCTGTGGAACGGGTGCATACACCTGTCGAAGTTGCTGATGGGCTGTCAGGGACAGCTCCGAAAGCGGCGAGGTCCCGGCGCGAGGGACTCGATGGGACAGGTGTCGGCTATGCGTAGCGGCGGTCCCGTCGCGGGGTGAGCGTCCCCGACCACTTAGGCTGAAGTGGGAAGTTGGTTTATCATTAAAAGGGAAAAGCTATGGTACTTACCTGAAGTGGGAAGTTGAGAAGAAGGCTGCTTCTTCTGTTCCCACCCCAGGCGCTATTATATACATGCGGTCAGGGTCACGTGGAGGAGGCTGCGTCATCTCTGCGCACAGCTGCACCTTCCCGGGTGTCTCCGCGGGAGATCCCGGAGGTAGCCGCTCGGTAGGCAGGAGTGTGCGCGGCGCATGCGGCGATCAGGGGAATGGGGTTAGGTACATAGTAATACATGGAGAAAAGGGAAATCGACCGTGGAATAGAAATAAAGAGAAAGGGGAAAAGTGAGGAAGGAGGGACGGGGGGTGATAGCGGGGGAAGCGGAGTAGGGCGGTGCGGCGCGGGATGCGGGGTCAGGCGGGTGTGCCCTGACATCACCCCCCCCTTAAGCCACTTCGCCTCGAAGCGGCTGGGCGGTTCTCCTTCTCTCTCCCTGGGGCGTGGGGGTGCGTTCGGTGGAACTCCTCAACTAGGTCGGAGGCGTGGGTCAGGTGGTCGCGCATGAGCCATTGGTTTTCCGAGTGTGGCCAGCCTGTATACTTTACCAGGTATCGGAGTTTTCGGCGTAGCCACTTGGAGTCCAGGATTTTCTCGACCTCATACTCCTCTTCTCCATCTACGAGGTCTGGGCCTGGGCAGGGGTCGGTGGGGCGTTCTGCGATTTCATCAGGGTGGTGCGGTCTGATGTTCGTCACGGATACAACTGGGTGGATACCTCTTTGTCGGGCGGTGAGCCGGAGTTTGACGGCAGCGGGGGAGACGACTTTAACAATCGTGAAGGGGCCAGTCCATTTATGGTCTAGCTTCTTGGTTGGGCGATCGGTTGTGTAATTCTGGGTGTTGAGCCAGACCCGGTCGCCTTCTTGGTACGTAGGGGCCGCCTCGCAGTTCCGGTCATAGTAGCGGGCCATCTCGTCCGCCGCGTGCTCTAGCGCCGCCTTCGCCTCTTCCTGCATCTTCATCATCCTTGATGAGAAGGCGTCGGCGGCCTCTACCTCAGATGTGCATGTGGGTTCTGTCCCCATCCTGGGGTGTTGGCTGGTATCGAGCTCAAAAGGGGTACGGTGGGTGGAGGAATGGATGCGGTTGTTGTAGGCGAACTCCGCTAGTGGGAGCCAGTCCGCCCAATCATCTTGGTGGTGGTTGACAAATACCCGAAGGTAGGCTTCCACTTCTTGGTTTACTTGTTCCGTCTGTCCATCTGTTTGGGGGTGATAAGGGGTCGAAGGGGTAAGCTTGACGCCGAGGAGGTCCGCAAGTTCTTTCGAGAAGCGTGAGACAAAGGCGCTCCCTCTGTCACTGAGGATCTCCTCCGGGAGGCCGTGGTGCTTCCAGACGTGTTCAAGGAAAAGCCGCGCGATTCCCACTGAATCCACCGTCGTCACCGTTGGGATCGCGTGGATGCGCTTGGATAGGCGATCCACTACGACCAGTACGGCATTGTAACCCTTTGACTCGGGGAGTTCTCCGATCATGTCCACCGAGATCACTTGCCAGCGGCGAGCGGGGATCTTGTTCGGGATGAGCTTCCCCACTTTATGGGAGGGGAAGGATTTGACGCGGTTACAGGTGTCACATCCACGTACGTACTGCCCGACATACTCCGCCATCCGTGGCCACCAGTAGTCGCGGGAGACGAGTTCCAGGGTTTTCCACCGCCCCGGGTGCCCCGTCGCCCGCGCGTCATGGTGCAACCGCACCAAGTCATGGCGGAGTTGCGGGTCCTTCGGCACGTATACTTTCCCTCTGTACAGAACCAGCTCTCCTTGCTTCTCCCACTCATCTGACCTAAGTGTGCCTTCCCCCAGTTCTCGCATCGCCTTCACCACCTTCTCGTCCAGGTCCTTTGCCCTGCTGATCCTCTCGAGGATGGTCATCTCTTCGCCTTCCACTAGGACCGCCTCTGCCGCGCGGGCCTCGAACCAAGCGGGTTGGAGGAGAGTCAGCCCTTCGTTGTCGTCTTTACCTTTTGGGTGGTCGGCGCGGCGTGAGAGCACGTCGGGTTTTCCCATGAGCTTCCCAGGGCGATGGATGAGGGTGAAGTGGAACTGGGAGAGGAAGAGTGACCACCACGCTTGGCACCGGTTCAGCCGTTGCGTGGTGCGGAAATACCCTAGGTTGCGGTGGTCGGTGTAGACATCCACTTTCTCCTCTGCTCCTTGTAGGAAGTGCCGCCATTCCTTGAGGGCGCGCACTATTGCGAGCATCTCTTTGTCGTACACCTCGTAGTTGCGCTCTACATCCGTGAAACTCTTGGACATGAAGGCCACGGGGTGGAACTCTCTGTCTGTTTGGAGCTGGGATAGGACCGCGCCAGTTGCAAAGTTAGAGGCATCGCACTCGAGCTTGAAGCGGCCTGTATCGGTGGGGAAGGTGAGGACTGGGGCGGAGGTGATGGCGTCTTTCAGTGCGCGGAAAGCACGGTCCTCGTCTGGTCCCCAGGCCCATGCTTTGGTTTTGCGGGTTAGCGCGTGGAGGGGGCGGGCTGTCTCGGAGAAGTCCTTGATAAACCGGCGATAGAAGTTGATGAATCCCAGGAAGGATTGTACCTCTTTGACCTTGGTCGGGGTTGGCCAGTCAAGAACTCTGCGGATTTTCACGGGGTCCATTGCGACGTTTCCCTCGGAGATGATGAGGCCGAGGTACTCGATCCGTTTCCGCTCGAACTTACACTTCTCCAGCTTTAGGAAGAGTCTCCGCTTCCGCAGCGTCTCTAGGACCTCTCGGACGACCTTCTGGTGCTCTTCTAGGGTGGCTGTGAAGATCAGGATGTCGTCCATGTAGCAGATGACGACTTCCCGATCGATGAAGTCTCGGAGAATGTCGTTCATCATTGTCTGAAACGTCGCTGGGGAGTTACACAAGCCGAAGAACATGACGGTGGGCTCCAACAGTCCCCTGTTGGTCGAAAACGCCGCTTTCCATTCATCGCCGTCCTTGATGCGGACATTGTTAAATCCCCAGCACAGATCTAGCGCCGAGAAGTATTTGGCGTTTCGGAGGCGTGCGAGGACGTCCGAAATGAGCGGGAGGGGGTATGAGTTTTTGACCGTGATCTCGTTGAGCTTTCGGTAATCTTGGACTAGGCGCAACGACCCATCCTTCTTCTTGACGAAGAAGACCGGCGCTCCCATCGGGGATTTGGACGCCCATATGCAGCCATTCTGCAGGTTTTCGCGCAGGAACTCGTCCAGTTCCTTCTGCTCTGGCCGTGACAGGGGGAAGGTCCTCCCCCTCGGGAGCTTGGCATCTGGCACTAGGTCTATTGCGTGGTCCCATGGCTTCCGTGGGGGTAGCTGGTCGAAGGCTTCTTTCGAGAATACGTCTCTGAAGTCCTGGTACTGCTCTGGGACTAGCGCTTCGAACAGCGCCGGCTCCGCCTCTGGCTCATGGGCCTCCTGGGCCATCCGCTGGGATGGCATCGTGGTCGCTCTCAGCTCGTGTCCCCACCCCGGAGGGATGATAGCGGCGTAAATCCCATCCCCAGGTTCCACCACGAGGTCTGGGTCGGCCTGTCTTCGTGCTGACTGGCAGGAGGACGGGCAGCGGGACATGGTGACCTTTTGCTGCGTCCAGTCTACCTCTGGGTTGTGGTGCAGCAACCACGAGTGTCCTATGATGAGGGACTGTCGCCCAAGGTTCGCGACGGCGAAACGGGCCCGCTCCATGTGCCGCCCGAATGTCAGGAGGGCCTCTAGTTCCTCGGTTATGGCTCTGTTCTCGTTCGGGGTTCCGTCGACGTTGCGGACGGGGATGGGTTCTGGGAGCGGGGTCGTCTCGAGCCCATGCTTCCTAATGAACTCAGGGCTTACAAAGTTCCCGGTGGCTCCTGAGTCTAGGAGCGCTGATACGGAGACGGTGGCGAGGGAGGTTAAGGTGGTCAGCTTTACAGCCATGTTGAGGGATCTGGGGGGTTGCTTGGACAGCACGTAGATGGCGGGTGACGGGACTGCTACCTTCGGCGCTGCGCTTGGGGCTTCTTTGCCCTTACTACTCGAGGACGCGATTTTCCTCTTTTTCTTGGCGATGACTCGGTGGAATTTGGAGGTCGGCACTTGCTTGGGTGCCTCACGGTATCTACACGAGTTACTACTATCGCCTACAGGCGGCCGGAGCGCGTCCTTCACCGGTCGCCTTCCCGAAAATCCTCTTGGGGCTCTGCCTCTTGCCCGTCTCCTCCATCCGTTTCTGGTTCGTCTACCAACTGCCTTCTCAGCCCTTCCATGAGTGCCCTAAGGTCCTCTGGGTGCATTTGCCTGGCTCGGCGAGTTTTCGGTTGCGGGCAGTCTCGCGCGACGTGCCCCGGTGCGTTGCAGTTATAGCACAGCCCGTTCCATCTCTGGTCTATCCTCGAGCGGTCGAGGTCCATGGGCTGTGGTCCTCCTCCCGCCGCGGGGCGCGCTGCGGGAGGCGGCGGTGCGGCGGTGGTTGGGGGGCGAAGAGATGGAGGAGCTGGGCGCACTTGCGGGAAGGTAGTAGGGAGCGGGGGTCTCGCGGGTGGGAGTTGGGGTCTGGCTGGGGGTAGGCGGGGCTGCGTTGCCTGGAAGCGCCGCCACTGGTTGTCGAGGAGGGTGGCTTCGCGTTTCCACTTGGCCCAGGTAGTTGGCATGGGGCAGAGGCGATAGATGCTCTCTCGGAGCTGGGAGTTGATCGCCTGCTCGAAGCGGTCTACTAGCCCTACGTCTCCTAGCCGCGAGGCGGGGCCGAGGATCTCGAACTCTTGGATGACCTTGTCCACAGAGTCGGTGCCCTGTCGCAGGGTGGCCAGCTTCTGCCGGGCCGTGGCTTCGCGGTTCGGGTCTTGGAACATGGCGTCGAGCTCCATGTTGAACTCGTCCATGGTAAGCCCGGGGGAGCCCGTTGTCAACAGCGCGATGGTACGCTGCGTCGCCCATGCTCCCGCGGTCCCTTCCTTCATGTAAGACAGGACGAAGAGAATCTGGGAGAGGGCGTCGGGAAACTCCGCTGCCCGAACATGGAAGTAGATGCCGCATTCAGCCTTGAAGCGGTCAAGGTCTTTGGTTGCTCCGGAGAAGGGGGTGGGGGGGGCAACTTTGGGCGGTTTGGGTCTGGGGGCGGGTGTGGGCGCCGGTGCGGGCGCTGGCACCGGTGCAGGCGCAGCTGGGGGTTGGCTCTGGGCTTGGCTTTCTACGATAGCCTGGAGCTCTTGAAATCGGGACAGCAGCTCGTCATACTGCTCTTCGGTCACCATAGCGGGGGAGATGGGGGAGGTGGGGGGAATGAGGTTAAAGCCTTCTTCTGCTGTCAGGGACAGCTCCGAAAGCAGCGAGGTCCCGGCGCGAGGGACTCGATGGGACAGGTGTCGGCTATGCGTAGCGGCGGTCCCGTCGCGGGGTGAGCGTCCCCGACCACTTAGGCTGAAGTGGGAAGTTGGTTTATCATTAAAAGGGAAAAGCTATGGTACTTACCTGAAGTGGGAAGTTGAGAAGAAGGCTGCTTCTTCTGTTCCCACCCCAGGCGCTATTATATACATGCGGTCAGGGTCACGTGGAGGAGGCCGCGTCATCTCCGCGCACAGCCACACCTTCCCGGGTGTCTCCGTGGGAGATCCTGGAGGTAGCCGCTCGGTAGGCAGGAGTGTGCGCGGCACATGCGGCGATCAGGGGAATGGGGTTAGGTACATAGTAATACATGGAGAAAAGGGAAATCGACCGTGGAATAGAAATAAAGAGAAAGGGGAAAAGTGAGGAAGGAGGGACGGGGGGTGATAGCAGGGGAAGCGGAGTAGGGCGGTGCGGCGCGGGATGCGGGGTCAGGCGGGTGTGCCCTGACATGGGCGCCCCCATATTCTTCGTCAAGAAGAAGGATGGGTCCCTGCACCTGGTTCAGGACTACCGAATGCTCAATGAGATAACAGTCAAGAACTCGTACCCCCTCCCACTCATTTCTGACATCCTTGCGCGCCTTCAAAATGCAAAGTATTTCTCGGCGCTGGATCTGCGCTGGGGGTTTAACAACGTGCAGATCAAAGACAGCGATGAGTGGAAGGCAGCGTTCGTGACCAACCGAGGCCCGTTTGAACCCATGGTAATGTTCTTTGGACTGTGCAACTCCCCAGCGACCTTCCAAACCATGATGAACGACATTCTTCGGGATTTCATTGACTGAGAAGTCGTCATCTGTTATATGGATGACATCTTGATCTTCACGTCCACCCTAGAGGAACACTGGAAGGTCGTGCGGGAAGTGCTGGGAACGCTGCGGAAGAGGAAACTCTTCCTCAAACCAGAGAAGTGCAAGTTTGAGTGATGCTGCATCGAGTACCTCGGACTTGTCATCTCCGAAGGTAATGTGGCCATGGACCCAGTGAAAATCCAAGGAGTCCTTGACTGGCCAATGCCGACAAAGGTGAAAGAAGTGGAGTCCTTCTTAGGCTTCATAAACTTCTATCGCCGCTTCATCAAAGACTTCTCCGAGATGGCACGCCCACTCCATGTGCTAACCCGCAAAGTGAAGGTCTGGGAATGGGGGGAGAGCAAAGAAAACGCCTTCAATGCTCTCAAGAAAGCCATCACCTCTGCCCCCGTCCTCGCCTTCCCCGCTGACAGTGGCCGCTACAAGCTCGAGTGCGACGCCTCCAACTTCGCCACCGGCACCGTCCTGTCCCAGCTCCAAGCCGATGGCGAATTCCACCCTGTAGCCTTCATGTCCAAAAGCTTCACTGAGGTAGAATGAAACTATGAAATCTACGATAAGGAAATGCTCGCGATAGTCCGAGCACTAGAAGAGTGGTGTCACTTCATAGAAGGTGCAGAAGAAAAGGTCAATATCTACACCGACCACTGTAACTTGGGCTATTTCCGCACTGCGCAGCAGCTGAATCGCTGCCAAGCACGATGGTCACTCTTCCTATCCCGTTTCCACTTCACCCTCATCCACCGCCCAGGGAAGCTCATGGGGAAACCGGACGCCCTCTCACACCGTGCTGACCACCCGAAAGGGAAGGACGACAACGAAAGCTTGACCCTCCTGCAGCCAGAGTGGTTCGAAGCCCGTGCGACTGAGGCCGTCACAGTGGAGGGAGAAGAGATGACCATCCTGGAGAGGATACGTGTGGCGAAGGACCGCGATGAGAAAGTGGTGAAAGCACTGAAGGAATTAGGAGATGGGACGCTCAGGTCAGATGAATGGAGCAGGTAACCTGGCTTTGTCCGGGGGTGACGTGGCACCTCCATGTGACCCATTCACACATGTATATAAACTAAGCCGAAGCAGGACCAAAGAAGTAACCTTCTTCTCATTTCCCACTTCAGGCAAGTACCCTAGTTTAGTCTAGCTTCCCACCCTAATAACAATACATTTCCCACTTCAGCCTAAGAAGCCACACAGGGACGCAAGCCCGAGTGAGGGCTGCCCACTATATGGTCTCACCGAGCGCTACACCGCTGCCTCCGCCCTCCTCGAGCCATCCCTGACACTAGAATGGGAAGAAGCGGGAGTCCAAATAAGGGTGAGGGGAAAACGTGAGAGATACATTACAAGTGGTGAAAGTGCTGAATATGATCTGTGGAGCTCAGAGGTCACGGAGCTTATGGAGGTTACAGAGGTGGGGTTGGAAGTCCGAGGAATATTGGCAATGGTGTTTACGTAGTATGAGGTCACCAATGCAATGGACTTAAGCTGAGGTGGAGTCAAGGTCCAAGGTCGGAACTATGATGGGATCTCGGAGCGAAGGTATGAGCAGTGTCCGAGTACAAGGTACAGGACAGCGGCAGAAGGTCGTAACTATGCAGAGGGTTGGTGGAAGAGGGTCAGAGGGAAGAGAGAGAAGAGAAGAGCAGGGTGAGGAGTGGAGGAGAGGAAAGGTGTCAGGCCCGAAGGTGAGTATTGGAGCAGACAGGGGAGGGGTAGGAGAGTGACAGAAGGGTGGAGGTGTTGTGAGGAGTAAGAGGAGGAGTAGAGGAGTGGTGTTCGGTCCGAGGTGAGTATCGGAGCGGACGGAGATAAGGTAGGAGAAGGACAGAAGGGTGGAGGTAGCATGAGGGGTAAGAGGAGGGGTGGTGTCGGGTCCGAAGGTGAGTATCGGAACGGACGTGTCAGGGCAGACCCGCCTGACCTGGCTACACCCGCCCTCACCTGGTACCCCACCCACCTCCACCCCTCACTCTTCAGCATTGTTTCTCACTTCATGTTTTTCCTTTTGTCCTTCTGTTCTTTTACTCTCTTGCCCTTTCTTCTATCTTTATCCACATGGACGACATTTCCCCTTATCTATGTATTATTGACCTGCCTGCGACACGTGCATGACACACCCAGCCCCGGACAACCTGGACAGCCTCACGGTGCAACCCAGCATGCACGCGTGCAGCACTCACCCTCGGGATCCCCCATGGGGACACCCGGATGATTGTGGCTGTATGCGGGGTGACGTGGCAAACCTCATGTGACCCAAGCCGCATGTACATAAAAGTACCTGGGGTGGGAACCGAAGAAGTAACCTTCTTCTCACAATTCCCACTTCAGGTAAGTAGCATAGTTTCTCTTTTAATAACAACTCACGATTCCCACTTCAGTCTGAGTGGCCAGGGATCGTTGTCCCGGATCGGGCCTGTCACTACGCACGCCCGCTCTACACCTCGCAATGGCCTCAGCACTGGGCGTTACACCCAGGCCCCCTCAACCCCGGATGCATCCCTGACAGGACGGTGGTAGGGTAGGACTCCAGAGGTGGTGAAGATGGGGGTCTGGAAGTCGGATTGGGATCGGGTATGTATGGATATGACAGAATCTGCCCATGCACCACCAGTGCATGGGTGTGCTCCTCCCACTTCCCATGGGCACAGCCATCCCACACACCATGCCCATTACTCTCACCATCATCAAGATGAGGATTCATCCATGAACAACGTCGACATCGAGACTCATCACTACAATGACAACTATCTCAGCAACAATGTCGCTGTCGATGCAGCAAGGTCCACGATGACTC
This sequence comes from Cantharellus anzutake, assembly GCF_015039405.1. Taxonomy (NCBI): domain Eukaryota; kingdom Fungi; phylum Basidiomycota; class Agaricomycetes; order Cantharellales; family Hydnaceae; genus Cantharellus; species Cantharellus anzutake. The sequence continues at coordinate 476,038 of NW_024067003.1, forward strand.
ATAGGACCATGTCAAATCGCCCATCTGGCTCTGGCCCGTTGGGGTCCATGGTGCACAAACAGATGAGGAACTAAACCCCTCATATCCCTACCTTTGTCAATGATAATGCCGTCGTTGATCACTCACTTCTTACCTTCATCAACAACAATGCTGTCATTGATTATCTACTTTGTACCATTCCTCCTTTGTCAACGACAATTCTGCCATCGACGACCTCCACTTTCAACATCGTGACTATCGATGATGGTATTTAATGACTTGTTCTCAATGGTGTTGAAGCTGTTTTCCCTTCTTATAATTTCCTACATTCACAGCAACGAGAAAGTCGCTTCATCATTGGCAACACTGTCATTGAGATCTGGGTGCATACGTTCCAGGAGAAACTCTAAGTGGGCTTCGCCTACAAACTACTATTATAGCCTCCTGCAATGAGTGTGCCCCCATTTGCATACATTCTTCATATGTAGAATGTCAAATTTAAATTTCTTTAACCCTTGTATATGCTTGTACCCTGTCTGCAATTTAATATCGCAAGGGAGGAGGATGTGAGGCCCCAGCCCATGTCTATATTCTCCCTACAACATCAATTGATGTTGTGTTGTCTGATAATTATGTCACAACACTAATTTAGCATTGCAGAAGCTTCTCTATTTATTTGTGCTGAAAATGTATTAAAAGTTATATAACCCCTGGTGTCAGATGAACGTTCTTTGGATAGGTCCAATCGCTATCCAGGTGACACTGTCTGGTGGAGCTTGGTATTCTGGGTCATCCAATGGTGGGTCGGAGACAGGCCAGAGGTGGGGCAGAGCTCCAAGGGTGACAGGGTGTTGAAGGGACTCAGCTTTAGGGACTCAGAATGGAGTACTGTGCCCATTATGTTCTTGTTGTCCCCAATTTGCCAGGGGAGATGGTGATGAAGGAACTGAGGCCGGAGGCCCCCCCTCACTACTTAATGATGGAGGCATTAGTGAGGGTCAATTGTTTGTCATGCAATTCATTTGGGTTTTATACCAAGGTGCCTTTAGACATGCCTGTTGTCATATCCATCCCCGGCCATCGACTTCCGGTTCCTCCGATCCCTCCGGTCTAACTCCGCTCCTCCCCCACTAACCTCGGAGCCCCTGTATTCCGCAATCCTCTCGGTACCCCTCGATGGTCACCACCCCCTCATTTCAATTTATTACCTACGCCTCCCTAAGTACGGAGCCCCGAGGACTTCCGGACAGCTCCGATGTCTGCTAGCACACCCCCGCCTCTGCTGGGCAATACATTCGCCTGCCCTGCAGAGCCCACCTTCGGGCGTATCCCTCCTTTCCGTTTCTGGGTTATCACCCGCCTTTCCGCTAACCCTGCAAACCGACTTGTCGGTAATATTCAGTCAGCTAATGTTTAAACCCCGTTAGCTTCGCTCTGTTCAGCTCCGCCAATTGCGGAACCATCTCCGCTGTAACCATATATATATCCCACTTGTACATAGGTTACACCCCAGTAGTAAAATCAACTAGAGTTACCCCCCTAGGTTCTAATTGCCAGTCAGTAAGTTAGGGCACGGACGTGTCACTAGGCACAGCGCTCTTGGCAGAAGTCGCTGAGGCCGAAGCCCTCCGCTACAGAGACATTCCTTCATCTCGAATCTGGTCTCTGACACCTGTTACTCAGTTCTTAGTTCTGGGTAGAGTAGCAGACAAGTGGGATGCGATAGACGTCCTAGAGGAGGTTTTTCGAGGGGCTTAAGACTTTATACTTGGGTGTCAGGGGACAACTCCTGGGTCCCCATGACCCTCCCCTATGGTCCACAGCCTACTGGTGTAACCAGCCCTACCCAGGGCACAACCTACTGTGGGTAAGAAGATGATATAAATGAAGGGCAAGTATGTACAACTTGCCTACTGTGGGTAAGAAGATGAGAAGGAAGCTAACTTCTCATCTTCCCACAGTGGCCACAATATCAGCAAAACTTCCGGGGATACCCGGAAGTCACATGAAGGGGTAGGAACTGGGCCCGGAGCATGCAGCACGCGGAGCGTGTGTGCGTGTGGGAAGCATGGCAGGTGGAAGCGGGTCCGGACATGGGTCCGGGTCCGGGCTAGTCAGGGTGTGTGCCCTGACATGGGGGAACTATTTACTGGAGGGGTATGCATGTACATATATCAGAACAGTTTGGATCCAAAGGTAAACAAAGGTTACCAAGGAGAAGGAGAAGTAAATAGAAAGAATCCACATGACAAATAAGGAATAGGCAAAAAGCCCAAATTACATCTGAGGTTTGTGGAGTGGGAGAATTAAAACCCAACTGAATGGCAAGGCCTGGACCTGTCTAAGAATGAGCAAGGGACTACAGAGGAAGATGTCCGGAAAGGTCCGGAGCCCGGAAGTTGTAGTCCAGAAGATTGGGGTTGTAGAAAATATAAAATGATAAAACAATAAAGGTTGCTATCCAAGGCAACAAATCACATCCAATTTGATGGAGAATTGAGTTGAGGTGGGGAATATCTGGCACATTTTTCCTAACTTTCCAACCACATGTTGCCATGGTCCCAAAATTGGCAGATCCTCCTGACCAGCCACACCATGGACAATGGATATTTATTCCCATTTTTCTGAAGCCTGAGGGATGCCAGGGACCATCTGTGCACCCCATTTCCCACGCATGCGCAATGAACATGTGACATGCATCGTGATACACAACTGGAATCCACATATCTCTGTGAATACCTCACCGATTCTCCTCGCATAACATGCATTGGAATCACCTCAGTGCCCTCTACCATCCATACTATAACCTCATCACCTACATAATTCTTAGCCAATTTTCCACTGTATGATTTTCTAACATTTTATCCTGCATGAAGGACCTTGTCATATCCATACATACCCGATCCCGATCCAACTCCTGGACCCCCATCTTCATCACCTCTGGAGTCCTAGCCTATCTCCATCCGCTCTGATACTCACCTTCGGACCAAACATCACTCCTCTTGCCACCCTCCTCCTATTACTCCTCCTCACTCCTCATGTCACCTCCACCCTTCCGTCCCTCTCCTACCCTACTTCCATCCACTCTGATACTCACCTTTGGACCTGACACCATTCCTCCTCCACTCCTCTCCCTGCTCCTCTCATCACTCTCCTCCCTCTGACCCTCTTCCACCAAACCTCCGGCAAGTTATGACCTTCCACTGCTGTCCCATACCCTGTACTCAGACACCACTCGCACCTTCACTCTGAGATCCCATCATAGTTCCAACCTCGGACTTTGACTCCACCTCAGCTTAAGTCCATTGCATTGGTGACCTCATACTACGTAAACACCATTGCCAACATTCCTCCTTTCAACTCTGCCTCCATAAGCTCTGTAAGCTCTGCAACCTCCGAGCTCCATGGATCATACTCAGCACTTTCACTGATTGTAATGTATCTTTTGCGCTTTCCCCTCATCCTTATTTGGACTGCTGCTTCTCTCCATTCCAGCCAGTTAGTCATCATCCCCACTTCACCTCATCCTCCTGCCCTACTGGGCTTCGCCCTCTTGTTAGAAACAGGCGGAAACAGATGACTCCGGAGTGGAATCGGAGACTTAGCGTGGAGGGACCTTGGCCTCAGCGACTCAAGCAGAGCGCTGTGCCATTGCTGTTTGTCCATTTGGTCCTTAATTTCACAGTAGGCGAGCAGGAAGTCTCTAGGGGGCATTTCAGGTTGATTTCGGACTGAGCCCCAAACGAGTATGTACAAGCGCCGATATATATAATGGAGGGGGCAAAAGCACAAGGAGACAAAGGGGATCCGAATCGGAACGAAGACATCCAAACGGGAACAAAGGGTAGACAGAAGCGGAGCGGTACCGAAGGTCATAAGGCAGGACCTGTGATATGTCCGAAAGGAGGTAGGGAGGGCGAGGCTCAGAGGGGCAGGAGGATGAGGAGAAGTGGGGATGATGACTAACTGGCTAGAATGGGAAGAAGCAGCAGTCCAAATAGGGATGAGGGGAAAACGCGAAAGATACATTACAAGTGGCGAAAGTGCCGAAGGCGATCCACGAAGCTCGGAGTTTGCGGAGCTTACAGAGGTTATGGAGGGTCGAAAGTCCGAGGAATATTGGCAATGGTGTTTACGTAGTATGAGGTCACCAATGCAATGGACTAAGACCGAGGTGGAGTCAAAGTCTGAGGTAGGGACTATGACGGAGGCTCGGAGCAAAGATACGAGCGGTGCCCGAGTACGAAGTATGGGACAGCGGTGGAAGGTCATAACTTGGTGGGGGGTCGGCAGAAGAGTACCAGAGGGAGGAGAGAGGAGAAAGGTAAGAGAGAAGGAGTGGCAGGAAGGAGAGTTGTCAGGTCCGAAGGTGAATATCGGAGCGGACGGGGGAAGTGTAGGAGGGTGATGGAAGGGTGGAGGTGTTGTGAGGGAGGAGCAGAGTAGGAGGAGGAGGAGTAGTAGGAGGGTGGCGAGAGAGGCGGTGTTCGGTCCGAGGTGAGTATCGGAGCGGACGGAGATAGGGGAGGAGAGGGAAGGAGGAGTAGAGGTGGTATGGGAGGTAAAAGGAGGTGTGTTGCCAGGACCAAAGGTGAATATCGGAACAGGCAGCAGTAGGGTAAGACTCCGGAGGTGGGGAAGGAGGAGGTCCAGGAGTCGGGTCGGGATCGGGTATGCACGGATATGACACCTCTGTCATATCCATCCATGGCCATCGACTTCCACTGCCTCCAATCCCTCCGGACCACCTCTGCTTCCCTCGATGGTCAGCACCCCCTCTTTTCAATATATTACCTATGCCTCCCTAAGTATGGAGCCCCAAAGGCTTCTGGACAGCTCCGACGTCCGCTAGCGCACTCCCGCCTGTGCTGGGCAATTCACTTGCTTGCCCTGCAAGCCCACCTTCGGGTCTATCCCCCTTTCCGTTTCTGGGTTATCACCTGCCATTCCACTAACCCCGTAACCTGACTTGTTGGTAATATTCAATCGGCTAATGTTTAACTCCATTAGCTCCACTCCGCTTGGCCCTGCCATTCACAGGCCCGCTCTTGCTGTAACTATATATATACTCTTGTACATAGATTACACCTCAGTGATAAAATTGACTAGAGTTGATCCCCCTTTAGTTCTCATTGCCAGTAAGTAAATTAGGGCATGGACATGTAACTTGGCACAGCACTCCTGGCTTGAGTTGCTGAGGCCGAAGCCCTCTGCCACAGAGACAAATCCTTTGTCTTGATCTGGTCTCTAACACCCACCCTACCTCCTTTTGGATGTACCACAGGTTCTAACCTATGACCTTTGGTGCCACTCCGCATCCATCATCCCTTTGTCCCTGTTTGGATGCCTTTGTTCTGATTCAGACCCCCTTTGACTTCCTTGTGCTTTCGTCTCTCTATTATATACAGGTGCTTGTACATGCTCGTTTTAGGCCCTCAGTCTAAAATTGACCTGAAATGCCCCCTAGAGACTTCCTGCTCACTGCCTCTGAAATTAAGGACCAAATGGACAAACAGCAATGGCACAGCGCTCCGCATGAATTGCTGAGGCCAAGGTCCCTCCTTGCTAAGTCTCCGGTTCCCCTCTGGAATCATCTGCCCTCACCCAGTTCTAACAGACCTGATATTTAGCTGGTTTTGGGGTGCCCACAGCTACCCTCCTACAACGTTCCCTCCCCTAATTGTCATGAACTACCTAGCAGCACAGAGTGCTGTGCCCTCTTGCACCACACCCTTTTATCTTGTGGCGAAGGTCATGGTTAACCTTCACTATCTTGACCACATGCTTGTTTGTTTGTTTTCCTTTTCTTTTCTCCACTCACAATCTGGCAACTTATTTTCTATTCAGTCCTTTAGCACTTATATACAGCTTGTACCCATTGCTTGTACAGTAGTTCGAAATCAACAAGAATACCCCCCCTTCTATCTCCACCCTCTGAAGTATTGGGACCACATCTAGAATGAGGCACAATGCTTCTCTCTGAGTTGTTGAACCCAAAATCCCGGCCCACTTGCAGTAACCTTGGCCTCAAGAATCAGTGAGGTTGATCCTTGCTAAAGCTCGCCATGAACAGGAGGCCTATATTACTAGTGGCCAATGCATGGTTGCTGACAGCTATCATTGGAAAGACTTCACACGATTCTGACAGTGGGATGAGGGTGTAGTGGTACAGGAGGGGTGGGCATGGCACTCCTGGGTATGCAGGTGCACTGGTGGTACATAGAGAAAGGGAAAGTCGACCATAGAACAGAAATAGAGAGAAACAGAGGGAAGAGGGGAAGGAAGGGTGAGAGGGTGAGAGAGGAGGAGCAGGGGTAACGGCAGGAGAAGTGGAGTAGGGCTGTGGCAGAGGGTGTGGCAGAGAGGTCAGGTGGGGTGTGCCCTGACACTGACCATGCTGATCTCCCTTGCCACTGTCTCTGTGTCAGCACTCCTAGACTTGGGAGCCACAGGGAACTTCATGAGCCTTGAGTTTGTCAGAAAGTATGGGCTTGAGACGACCCCACTCCCCCAACCCATCCCCATCTGCAACGTTGATGGGACTCTGAATGAGAACAGGGCCTAACTGAGGAACTGGAGGCCCTCCTGACATTCAGATGAGAGACAGAATGGGCCTGCTTTGCCATCGCAAACCTTGGGTGGCAGTCCCTCATCATAGGACACTTGTGGCTGCTGCACCACAACCCAGAGGTGGACTGGACATGGCAAAAGGTCACCATGTCCCACTGCCCATCCTCCTGCTGGTTGACACAAGTGTGCACCGATCCAGACCCTGCAGTGGAACCTGGGGATGGGATTCATGCTGCTATCATCCCCCTGGGTGGGGGCATGAGCTGAGAGCAACCACAACACCATCTCAGCAGATGGCCCAATGTAAGGGGTTGGTGTAGGTCCCAATCCCAGTTAGCCTCAGTCCTCAGTTCGTCGAATATTAAGCTGTATAGAGCTATGATTATTCAATGATGGGGAGGGAAAAAGCTTCATTGCCTTTTCCCAAATTCCCACATTATTGTATATACATTGTTTATACATGTTTATTATGAGACACATATAGAATTAAGATGGAGAGTAAGGGGTGGGGTTACCATTCCTTATGCCCAAGAGGCCTGTGAACCAGAGGTGGAGCCTGTGCCATTTGAGGCACTGGTCCCAGAGCAGTACCAGGACTTCCGAGACATATTCTCAAAGGAGGCCTTTGACCAGTTGCCCTCATGGAAGCCCTGGGGCCACACGATAGACTTGGTGCCAGATGCCAAACTCCCTAGAAGGAGGACCTTTCCCCTGTCACAGCTGGAGCAGAAGGAACTGGATGAGTTCCTGCATGAGAACCTGCAGAATGGGTGCATATGGGCATCCAAGTCCCTGATGGGAGTGCTGGTCTTCTTTGTCAAGAAGGAGGATGGATCATTACACCTAGTCCAGGATTACTGGAAGCTCAATGAGATCACAGTCAAAAACTCATACCCCCTCCTGCTCATCTCAGATGTCCTTGCACCTCTGAAATGCCAAATACTTCTTGGTGCTATATTTGCACTGGGGATTTAACAATGTCTGCATCAAAGATGGTGATGAGTGGAAAGCAGCATTTTTGACCAACCAGGGACTGTTCAAGCCCACCATCATGTTCTTTGGCCTGTGTAACTCCCCAGCGATGAAGGAGAGAATGAAGGAAGGTCAGTTGGGAGGTTCAAACAAGACCACCACCAAGCTGTTCCCTGGTTCTTTAGTTAGGATGGGGAAGTGTACTAGAAAATTTTGTTGTAATTATAGTACCAATCCGAGTGTTTTGGCTAATTCTATTTTATCGGTTAGTCAAAAGTCTCTGAGAATTGACTTACAGGTAAACAAAGCCCTGCAGAGCTGTTCCTCTATTGTAATTTCTCAATTTATCAGAGCGTAATTCTGTGTAGGATTGTTTAATTTGGATTTTAACTTGAATTAAATCTTTTACTTGGTGAATTTTCAAAGATTCTACTCAGTTAATGTGTTTAGATCGTGTCTGAAGTGTCCCTTGACCTTGTCTTATTTTTGTTGCTTGTTTTAACAGTAGCAAAATAACTTGTGTTTACACTTTGAAATCTGGAGTGTTAACCAGCTCTCCTGTTGAAATATTTACTTAATATTCCTCTCCCTAATTGCTGCCTTTTACTACAGTGGCAATCTTAACTGTATATCACTTTTTTGCACTGGAGTGACAACCAGAAATGCTTGAGAAAAATAATATTCTATTTTCTTACTTCTCTGAGGGGGGCGAAAAGTCACAGAAAGGGTCTCCCTTTTATACTCCCCGGGTTGCCTTCCTTTTTCATGCTCTACCTCTTATTTACAGGATTTATTTACAATCTATTTTCCTCAAACTGAATAAAAATGAATTTTTCATGCTATAGTTCTACTGCACTCAGCTGCACTGAACTGCAGCTCTACTGCAGTCAGACTGTGCCTAGAATCCTTATTGTCCTTCCTTGCCTAAGCTATCTCAATGGTTTAATTAGAACTTGACTGCGCTGCATTTGTCACAGTTTTCTATCTCAAATTCCTCTTATTTACCATTAAGTTTGCTATGACTTGGTCATTCTGAATTCAAACTTCATGTTATGGAAATGGGATTTTCCCATTTTTAGCCTCTTATGGGCTCTATGCAGTACAATATCACGTGACATGTAAATAGTAACAACTTAACCAACTATTATCACCCAAAACACCAGGGAGGAGTGGTGGTATAGTGGTAACACCTGCCAACTAATCTCTTGCTGGCGTTTGCCGATTGAGAGGATGTTGGTTCGACTCTCCTGCCGGGTGGTCGCAATTCCCCAAAGAATCAAGAGGCACGTGTTTATGCGTCCGGCCAACAATTCCCGGGGTCGGCTACATGATTAGTTAATCACCGGCTTCTCCACTACCGATTACATTGAGTATAGAAAAGGTTCATATCATATGACTAAGTCTTCTATTCACTACCCGAAAAGGGCCTCTCATGGGCACAACCGGCCAGGAGTTAGGAGTTCAATCGGCATGGACCCAGACGTTCTATAGGGAATCACGTGTAGCACAACAGGCTCATGTGATATGGTCTACCACTGTCACAATTCAGAAGAATTTGGATTGTTCAGTCGCGAATCTGGGCATTGGCGAACGATGTTGGTGTTATCTGGGAGCTTAGAATCATGTGGAACTTGAGTATAGATTCATGTATGATAATATGCCTTGGGCCTCGCCCCTTCCCCTTGGCGCCTTAATCGGGCAGCCTGTCTGGGAAGTAAAATATCGAGAATACACACACACACACCCAAAACACCTGATGTCCATGTTATTGTAAACACCACTGTTACAACATCTGTTACATTAATTGTAACATCTTCTCAATGTCACGGCCCCCTCCTGCACCCAAACGCTATAGAAATGGGCCAATTAGGCCCCATTTTTATAACACTTCGCATTACTATGTGTACAGCTGCGCTGAGACTTGAAATGATAAATGAGTGAATTGTTCAGGTTTAGAACTGAAAGAAAAAGTTACTAGTAGTTAAGAATTGATCAAACAAATGTGTTATAGCTCTCTGCTTTATTAGTATATCGTTCCCCAAAATTCCTGCCATGGTCCATCATAGTTTGGTGGATTTCATAGATTTTGTCCATCTCCCCTGATTCCCATTTGTATTATTGCCTCCTAGTCCTTTGTATGTATTGTTCGTTGTTAGAATAGGTCATCCTCAAAGATATCATATTTTTATGTATTTTATTTGGGGCTCGGGACCTCTAGAAGCTGTCTTCCCACATGTATTCAGGTTACTAACTTCATGTCCTTGTATCTCATTCATTTCTGAATGGTTTTTCACGTTCTCAGCATCATAAATATTCATTTATTCCAACCTTTCTAATGGTACTAAAGTTGTACTCTAACTCTCGGTATTTGTTAAGTTAGCAAAAGTTCACACACACATTCAATAATCATGTGTGTTGTTCCTGTACTCGTTTGTATGCAGGCACCATTTCTGTTTTTGGAATTTATTGTATGCGTGGCTGTTTGTATCCTCAATACAGGCTTCCATGATTTATTTCAGATTTTTCCCTCATGATCTATGGTGGTTTTGTACTTTCCATGCTTTGTTTTGACCAGGGTCTTCCTTATTTGGACAGAAATTGGTCTTTGCAATCTGCCCAAGTGTGGATCTCGGTTCCAACAGCCAGTTCCCTTTGCATCACCACCCTCACATGTCTTTAAGCATGATGTGGATTTCTATATTCCCGTAGTTGGTGTAACTTCACAATGGCTGGACCATTTGGGCTGAACCTTTGCATAACGATAGTTTTGAATTTATCAGAATTTCCGTGTAAATTTCGTTGTGTGTTTTAAATATGGATCTTGCGTGAACATTGTCTTTTCCCTGAGCCGTGACTTTGATGTTGCTCATCCTGTTAATGAATATCTCATTGATGCATGAACCTTTTATTATGAAAATTTGGGTGGATTAAGAATAGATCCCTTCCTTTCTAATGGGCCATCAAGCTCGTCTTGGTCATTACTGCTTGTTCTTTGCACTTTCCTTTTGAATGTTGTCCTCATTTTCCAAGAGTTTTGGTCATATCTCTGTCATGTATGGGTAGTTTCCCCTGAAATTACTTTCATTGGGTCTGTTTGGGAGACATCTACATTCCCTATCATAAACATGACTTTGAATTTTGCATTGGCTCCTACAGAATCCTTGTTCTGTGGTACTTCCAGCCTTGGCCACGTGTGCAGGTGTGGGAAAGTAGTTTCCATGGAGGTTCTCTGGTTGGTTTTTATGGTCAAATCTTGCTTGATTGTCCTAGTTCCTTGTTCAATATTCGCTATAAATTTCCCCAAGCATTCTGTCTTGTTGGTGCTAAGCTTAAAGTATTTTTATTAATTTTCTTTCTTCCAATTTATCATATGTAGTCGTAAAAATTTGTTAAAATTTGTTAAAATTCAGGTTCTTCTATTTTCTGATATCTACTTGACGTATGGGGTTTTTTGCGATTTATCTGACATATTTCCATAATGAGTTTTCATAGGGTGACCGTTATTTCTCCTACAGCGATGTTCCAGACAATGATGAACAACATTCTCCAAAATTTCATTGATTGTGTCAGAACATGGCAAGGAGGGGACCTTTCCCTGGAAGGGAGGCCAGAGGTAGAGGACAAGCAGAGGGACCATGGCCTCAGCGACTTGGAGAGGAGCACTGTGCCAATGTTTGGTAACGCTAGTGTTAGGTCCTTAACTTCAGAACAAGGGGGCGAGAACTCTGGGGGGATCTAGTCATCGATTTTGCACTGAAGTGCCATCAACTATGGTACATGACTTATATACATGATAGACAAATGTGAGAAGAAAGGGAAAACCCAAGATGGACTTACCCACTTGCTGGGTTGACGAGCTCATGAGAGAAGTGCCTTATCAAGCACTGTGGAGTGGGTAAGTGCAGGGGAGAATTAGCGAGAGCTATTGGATAATGGGAAAACCTTTGTGGGGGTGGCAGAGGTCCTAGGAGGTCCATAGTAATGTTGGGTAGATAGAAATATTGATAAACTTCTATGATGAGGATTCGGGGTACCAGAGAAGGTACCAGAGATCGGAGGTGGAGGTGGACTGGAAGTATACTGGAGGATATGGTGGAGGTGAGGGAGAGGATGAACTGGAGGTGAACTGGAACGGTGATGCAGTAGGTTGGAGGTTGGGCGGAGTTGGTATGGATATGACAGATTGGCAGGTTGTTATCTGCTACATGGATGACATCTTCATCTTCACTGCCACCCTGGAAGAGCACCAGAAAGTTGTCCAAGAGGTCCTGGAGACACTGCAGAAGCAGAGACTATTCTTGAAGCCAGAGAAGTGTAAGTTTGTGTCATATCCATCTAAGGCCATCGCCCTCCACTACCCTGGACTACCTCCGCTCCTCCTTCACTAACCTCGGAACCCTCTAGTTCTCACTGCCAGTAAGTAAATTAGGGCACAGACATGTGACTAGGCCCAGCGCTCCTGGTCTGAGTTGCTGAGGCTGAAGCCCTCCACCATGGAGACATCTCCTTTGTCTTGCTTCCAGTCTCTAACAGTTTGAGCAGAAGCAGATCAAGTACCTCATGTTGCGATGGAGCCTGTGAAAATCTGCAGAGTTCTCAATTGGCCAACCCCAACCAAGGTCAAAGAAGTACAGTCCTTCTTGGTGTTTGTCAACTTCTGGAACCTACACCAACCCCTTACAGACCTCCTGTTCCCATCCTGTACCCCCAAACTTGGCCACTGATTGTGCCTCCACTCTGAGATCCCATCCTGGTCCTGACCTTGGACTTTGACCCCACTCTGGCTTAAGTCCATTGCATTGGTGACCTCATTTCACATAAATGCCATTGCCAATATTCCTCAGACTTCCAACCCTGCCTCCATAAGTTCCACTACCTCCGAGCTTTGTGGACCTACCTGCACTTTTGTGGTTTGTAGTGTATACTTCGCACTTCTCCCTCACCCTTATTTGGACTACTGCTTCTTTCCATTTAGCCAGTTAGTCATCCACCTCACTTCCCCTCATCCTCCTGCCCCTCTGGGCCCTTGCCCTCCTTACCTCCTTTTGGATGTACCATAGAGTCTAACCCTTGACCCTTGGTGTAGTTCCTAACCTGTATTTCCCTTTGTCTCCATTTGGACACTGTTCTGTTTCAGGTCCCCTTTGTTTCTCATACTTCCATCTCCCCTTTATATATACTTGTTTGCCCCCTAGTCAGTAATTGTACCTGAGCAGCCTATGATGCTGAGCATGGTGCCAGAGGTGGACTCAGGGCAGGGAGGTTGGTGTGGCTGCAGGGGAGTTAGCCAAGTGGAGGGGGGGGTGAGCAGTGAAGGAGAGAAGGAAGGAAGGACAGTTGGGAGGTTCAATCAAGACCACCACCAATCTCTTCCTTGGTTCTTTAGTTTGGATGGGGAGGTGTACTAGCAAATTTGTTGTAAATTTAGTACTAATCTGAGTGTTTTGGCTAAATCTGTCTTATGGGTCAGTCTAAGAGTCTCTGAAAAATGACTTATGGGTGAATCACCCCTGCAGAGCTGTTCCCTTGGTGTAATTTCTCAATTATATAGGTGTAATTCTGTATGGGATTGCTAAAATTGAAATCTTAAACCTGAAATTAATCTTCTACTCACTAAATTTTCAAAGATTTATCCCATGAATTGTCTTAGATTGTGTCTGAAGGGTCCCTTGGCCTTTCTCTTATTTTTATTGTTTGTTTTAACAGTAGCAGTATAACTGTTTGGTTTACACTTTTGAAATCTGGAGTGTTAACCAGCTCTCCCTTGGAAATATCTACTTGATATTTCTCTCCCTAATTGCTGCTTTTTACTACAGTGGCAATCTTAACTGTATTATCACTTTTTTGCACCGAGTGAGAACCAGAAATGCTTGAGAAAAATAGTACTTTAATTTTTTACTTCTCTGGGGGGCGCAAAGTTGCAGAAAGGGTCTCCTTTTATACTCCTTAGGTTGCCTTCCTTTTTCACACTCTACCTTGTATTTACAAGATTTATATACAATACATTTTCCTCAAACTGAATAAAAATGAATTTTTCATGCTGTAGTTCTACTGCACCTAGAATTCTTATTGGTCTACCTCACCTAAGCTATTTTAATGTTTAATTAGAACTTGGCTATGCTGCAATTGTTGCAGTTTTTTTATTTCAAATTCTCCTTGTTTACCATGAAGTTTGCTATGACTTGGTCATTCTGAATTCAGACTACATGTTACTGCATGTATGGCTGCACTGTGACTTTCAGCTGATTTATTCTATTTTTATCCAGTGACACTTGGTAGAAATGGGACTTGGGTTATAGGGTGATTTTTGGACTCGGATGCTTGATTTGGTTTTTTGGATGCTCAACCTTTGGGATGTTGGGAATTGGAGTGGGGACTGGATGCTGGGATGCTGGAGGCAGGATGGATGCTGGGTCTGACTATCCACCTACTATGGAGGCTCTCAAGGAAAATGTCAGAGACCAGATCCAGGACGAAGACGATGTCCCCATGGCAGGGGGCTTTGGCCTCAGTGACTAACCCAGGAGTGCTGTGCCTAGTTACACATCTGTGCCCTAATTTACTGACTGGCAAGGAATACTAGAAGAGGGGAAACTCTAGTCGTTTTATCACTAAGGTGTAACCTATCTCAAGTTATGTATATATAGTTACATAGAGGGCAGGCCCGTGAATGGTGGGGCCAAGTGGAGTGGGGCTAACGGAGTTACATGTTAGCTGACTGAATATTACGAGTCAGGTTATGGGTTTAGTGGAGTGATGGGCTATAACCCAGAAATGAAAAGGAGGGATTGGCCTGAAGGTAGACTTGCAGGGCAAGCAACTAAATTGCCCAGTGGAGGTGGGGGTGCACTAGCGGACATCAGAGGTGTCCAGAGGCCTTTGGGGCTCCATACTTAGGAAGGCATAGGTAATATATTGAATTGAGGGGGTGGTGACCATCGGGGGAGTTGTCATATCCTGGATCTTCCACCTCCCTCTGCCCTATCCCTATATGACTCCTATGACCTCCACCAGCCCTCCCAATCTCTCTCTGCTGCCTCCAGTCAATGCCAATGGCCCTAGGACTACCTCCTCCTTCAACTCTCTCCCACTCTGCCTCCCATCTACGTCTGCATCACCTCTGGACCTCCACCACCATACCTCCACCTCCTCAGACCCCTTGTTCAAAGGAGATGGGCTTGCTCGTTGTTGATAAATCTCAACCTGCCTATCCACCCTCCTTCCTACCTCCAGTCTCTGCACCTCTGGTACCTCCCCATACCTCTGGTCTCGATAATATTTATTGTTTTATCATTTGATATTTTCTACAACCCCAATCTTCCGGACTACAACTTCCAGGCTCTGGACCTTTCCGGACATCTTTCTCTGTAGTCCCCTGCTTGTTCATAGATGTTTCCAGACCTTGCCATTCAGTTGGCTCTTAATTCTCTCACTCCACAAACCTCAGACATAATTCGGGCTTTTCACCTATTCCTTATTTGTCTTGTGGATTCTTTTCTATTTACTTCCCCTTCCCCTTGGTAACCTTTGTTTACCTTCAGATCCAATTGTTTCCGCTATATGTAAGCACATACCCCTCTAGTAAATAATTCCCCCCAGTTATAATATAAACAGTCTTGAGCCCTCCAAACCCTCCTCCAGGACGTCTATCGTGTCCCACTCATCTGCTGCTCTACCCTAGAACTAAGAACTGAGTAACAGGCACTTCTGGAGATGCCTTGGTATAAAACCCAAACGAATCACGTGACGAACGATTGACCCTCACTAATGCCTCCATTGTTAAGTAGTGAGGGGGGGGCATCTGGCCCCCTTCTGCTGGCAGCCTCAGTTCCTCTGTCACCAGCTCCCCTGACAAATTGGGGACAACGAGAACATACTGGGTGCAGTGCTCCATTCTAAGTCGCTGAAGCCAAGTCCCTTCAACACCCTGTCACCCTCGGAGCTCTGCCCCACCTCTGGTCTGTCTCCGACCCACCATCGGATGACCCAGAACACTGAGCTCCATCCGACAGTGTCACCTGGATAGCGACCGGACCTATCCAAGGAACATCTTTTGACAGGAGTCAGAGGTGGTTGTGGAATCTGGAGGCTCTGAGGTTAGTGACAAAGGAGCAGAGGTAATCTGGAAGGACCGGAGGTAGTGGAGGGTGATGGCCATGGATGGATATGACAGAAAAGTGCTGACACTGTTGGCACTTTGGATGCTGGCTCTAGCTGTACTGCCACTTCACTGCCACTCACTATGCAGGCCTCAAGCAGAAGTGCTGACACTGTTGGTGTAATGGGTCTATTGCCTAGACTCAAGATGGAGAAAGGGGGAGGGTGGTAGTGATTGCACATGTGATGGGAGGTTCAGGTTTTGGTCCTGGGGTGCTACTGGGTCCACTAGAACTTCAACTAAACACTCACTTACATCTCTCTTGGATGTCAAGGCTGAGAGTGATGAGTGGAAGGGTATTAGACGTTAACAACAAGCTCAGGGGAGACGTTAGGGTCGTGGATGGTGTCTTTGCCACTTGGATGTAACTACTTTTCACTCTTTTCATGGGTCTATTCAGTGCAAACTTGTTATGTACAAGCTATTTTCTATTTTATATGGATTGGAAATAGAATGAATGGAGTGGGGGAATGTAAACGGGCCGATATGCAACCATAAATAAGGAATGTCCATTAGGAACAGAGAAACAATAAAAGAAATATGAATGAATGGGGAATATATGACAACGGATCCAAAATGGGAATTGTAAAGATTCACTCCGCAACACTTCCCCACAGCGCCCGCCTATCCTCCCGTCAGCAACCTCCTCGTCTCCAGCTTTCCAATGAACCCTCATTCATCCCAATTGGTGCAGTACTTCCTGAGATATGGCCATTGACAGGTGCTGTCAAGACCATGTGAGGCTCTACACCATGCTGAACCATCCGAGTATGGGGTTGCCATTCTAGGAAATGCTCCATGGGTGAAGAAGGAAGGTAGAGCATCACCAACGAGTAGAACAATGGCTGGGTTTAATGTGTGGTTATGGAGGTCTGGAGAGGGGGTGAAATTGGTAGCATGGTTGGGCATGGGAGGCTTGGTGTCAGGGCACACCCGACTGACCCTGCTCCACCAGGCCCAGACCCACCCAATCCCATTGCCCTCCACCTGGTACCTCTACCCTCCCCCTGCCCTGCTTCCTCCCTCCTCCCTTTCTTCTTCCTTTCTTCTTCCCTTCTTTCTTCTTTCCTTTTCCTTCTTTCCTTTTCCTTCTTTCCTTTTCCTTCTTTCCTTTTCCTTCTTTCCTTTTCCTTCTTTCCTTTTCCTTCTTTCCTTTTCCTTCTTTCCTTTTCCTTCTCTTCTTTCATTACATGGACAACTTTCCTTATATCAATGTACCATTGACCTGACTGCAATGTAACATGCCCAGACCCAGGTGCACTGGGCAACTTCCCATGCACCAGATGCTCCTAGGATCTCTCACAGAGATACCCGGATGGGTGTGGCTGTGTCTGTAGATGATGTGGCATCTCCCATGTGGCCTCAACTGCATGTATATAAACATAGCCTAAGTGGGAACTGAGAAGTAGCCTTCTTCTCACACTTCCCACTTCAGGCAAGTAGCTTATTTCCCTTTCTACTAATAACAATTCACACTTCCCAAGTGGCCAGGGATGCCTATCTGTACTGGGCCCACTACCACACATGCCTGCATCACACCCTACCAGGCCCTCAGCACCAGGTGATACACTTGGGCGCTCTCGACCCTGGGTTGGTCCCTGACACTTGGGACTGTCAGGAATGATGGGGAAAATATGGAAAAATAAGGAATGGGTGTATGGTGTGTTGGATAGTGAGAGAATGATCATTGGAAGTGTCAGCAGGTATGTAGTGTGTGTTGGTGGGTAAATTCTGCAGAATCTGACTTTTTGCAGTGCACAGACTTGTCCCCACAACATCAGCACTTTGGATGCTGGCTCTGACTGTACTGCCACTGCACTGCCACTCAATATGCATCCTCTCATGCTGAAGTACTGACAGTGTTGGCACTCTGGACACTGGGATTGCTAGGGTTGGGTAGGGTTGCACTGCACTGCCACCTACTATGAAGAACCTCAAGCAGAAGTGCTGACACTGTCAGTACTTTGGATGCTAGGTCTGACCTCACTGCCACTGCACTGCCAAATATTAGCTCTCTCCTCAGTACAAAATTACTCTGCACAAAGCACATGCATTCACCCTCTGCATCCAATACCCATTCCTTACAATCTCTTTTTCTTGTGTACCTGGTCTATTCAGTACTGTTCTGTTGTGTACAAGGTTGTCTCTTTATATGGATTGAATGGAATGAGGGGTTGCAAATGGCTCAATAGGCAGCCACAAATAACAAGTGTCCAATTAGGGACAGAGAGGTAAATATGAATGAATGGGGGAAATTATCATAGTGGATTAAAAATGGGGATTTAGCAAGTAACTAGAATGGCTGCTGTGCCGATGGGAATTTTTGTATCCAACTAAGTATAGTCAAATCAAATAATGGAAATATTGAGTAGCATTGTAGGAGAAATAACATATGAAGCTATATTATCAACCAGGGAGTAAAGGCTAAAGAGCCCATTGTTGTGGGGACAAGTCCATGCAGGTCAAACCAACCCTTATCACACATTTCACCCCATACTGCATCAGGGACTAGGATTGGTGAGTTGTGGTAATAGTAGGAGTTGTAGAGACTGTGGAGGTGGTTTTGACGAGTCTAAGATCGTCGGATTTGGTGAAGTGGTTGAGGAGATATGACTTGTTCTTTATTTTCCTTACTATTTTCATTCATTCATGCATGTGACTTTCCATTTATATTTGTATCAGATTCTTCCATGACAACTGTACAGACAGTTAGTTAGAGGTTAGAGAGAGTATCAGCACCATACTCCCAAGGACCATACCTACCTGAGAGATAGAGAGAGACCTACCCCCCCTAGACCTGAGCCACAAGTCTAGATTGATAGACCCATTGCACTGTCTACCCTCCATGCTACTTTATATACATATGTACAAGTGTATGCCAGAGTTGGCAAATGCATGTGGCTTGGTAAATAGTAAACAAGTGTGCTTTTGCATGTGATCTCAACAAGATATAAATGGGAAAGCATGTGCAGCCTTCTCAGGCCTTACAGGGATTGACTAAAGTCAACCACATGATTACTGACAGAGTGCATGAACTTTCGCTATCTTGGTGAATATTGAGAACTGAGTTCAATGCAAGAAAATTCCTTGAATAAAAGAATTATTTCAGATTCAGAAAGCCTGAGTGACTGATCCAACAAAGGAATCACAATAAATTCACAGAAAAATTCCAGCAAGAGAATAGCTCTGCAGGGGTTCTGTTTCCTAGCAATTCTAACATCCTGAGTTTTAAAGACCAATGTACAACAAGGAGAATTAGCCAAAACACTCAGGCAGGCACAAAGATCTCAAGTGCACATCCCCAAATGAACAAAGATCCCAGTAATTTGTCACTCTCACAACAATTTGTTATTTGATCACCCCAAGAACACCAAGAAGGGAAGCAACAGGAGTACTGTATGTCGGTGAGGGCAAGTATAGGACTGTCCCTGCATATAAGCCCTAATAATTGTTAAGTGCAGACTTGCAGCTAGACACTGTTGCATAGAGTGTTGTTCCCCTCTTATCATGAGAGTGTGTATTTATCTTGGATAGATCCCATAATGCCCAGGCTAAATGTAGAGAATGCCAAAGAGAAACAGATTCTTCCATAAAAGCATGGCTTCACAGGGATGACCAAAGTAATCAAATGAGAGGGTGAGTGCAAGAGACCAAGCAGCAAGGTGACATTGCTGGAGGTTGTTAGAATGGGCGGATACAGATGACTCCGGAGTGGAATCGGAGACTTAGCGTGGAGGGACCTTGGCCTCAGTGACTCAAGCGGAGTGCTGTGCCATTGCTGTTTGTCCATTTGGTCCTTAATTTCACAGTAGGCGAGCAGGAAGTCTCTAGGGGGCATTTCAGGTCGATTTCGGACTGAGCCCAAAATGAGTATGTACAAGTGCCGATATATATAATGGAGGGGGCAAAATCACAAGGAGACAAAGGGAATCTGAATCAGAACGAAGACATCCGAACGGGAACAAAGGGTAGACAGAAGCGGAGTGGTACTGAAGGTCATAAGGCAGGACCTGTGATACGTCCAAAAGTAGGGAGGGCGAGGCCCAGAGGGGCAGGAGGATGAGGAGAAGTGGGGATGATGACTAACTGGCTAGAATGGGAAGAAGCAGCAGTCCAGATAGGGATGAGGGGAAAATGTGAGAGATACATTACAAGCAGCGAAAGTGCCGAAGGCGATCCGTGAAGCTCGGAGTTTGCGGAGCTTATGGAGGTTACGGAGGCAGGGTTGAAAGTCCGAGGAATATTGGCAATGGTGTTTACATAGTATGAGGTCACCAATGCAATGGACTAAGACCGAGGTGGAGTCAAAGTCCGAGGTAGGGACTATGATGGAAGCTCAGAGCAAAGGTATGAGTGGTGCCCGAGTATGAAGTACGGGACAGCGGTGGAAGGTCGTAACTTGGTGGGAGGTCGGCGGAAGAGTACCAGAGGGAGGAGAGAGGAGAAAGGGAAGAGAGAAGGAGTGGCGGAGAGGAGAGTTGTCAGGTCTGAAGGTGAGTATCGGAGCGGATGGGGGAAGCGTAGGAGGGTGACGGAAGGGTGGGGGTGTTGTGAGGGAGGAGCGGAGGAGTAGGAGGAGGAGTAGTAGGAGGGTGGCGAGAGGGGCGGTGTTCAGTCCGAGGTGAGTATCGGAACGGACGGAGATAGGGGAGGTGTCAGAGTCTGGATTATTGTCGGAGTCGGAATACTGTCAGAGATCTGGAATGCTGTCAGAGACTGGGATATTTGTCGGAGTCTGGCAGACTGTCAGAAGACGGATAGAAGACGGATTGGGTTCTGTCTGAGTTGAGGTCGGAGTTGATGCAGAGGTCTGTTGGAGCACGCGTGTGGATATGCGGGTGGAAATATGCGGCACATCCGGAAGCGCTGTTCAAGGTTAGCAGAGTGGGATCGTGGCCTCAGCGACTCAGGTGGAGCGCTGTGCCCTGAGCTTGACGTTTGGGGGAGATCCCGTATTTACAGACTGACACTCACAGCGGACTTCAAACAAGACTTGCGGGCGGAGCGGACCTGTAGGAGGAGCGTGGACTCCGCGAGCACAGATTCAGAGGGGGGGAAGCCCCCTTTGCAGAAGGAGAGACTCAGACCAGACAGGGGGGGTACTCTAGTTGATTTCAGACTGAAATCCCCAAAAGTATTTACAAGGTATATAAATAGGCAAGAGGGAATATAGAAAGGCTGATCAGTCCGGCGCAGTCCGGTGCAGAGATAAGCGGGGATTGTCAAACTAAATAAGGACAAGAGCCTGGGAACTGGAAACAAGGAACAGATCAATAAACAATAAGTGGGAAGGGTTATTGATGAATAACTGAATGAGATCAATAACCTAGTGCCAATAAAGAGGGGATCAAATGCCGATATTGGCAGGGAAGCAAACAATAAATGGCACTCAGCAAGGAATGAATGATAAGCTGCCAAGTGACAAATGGCCAGAGGAAAAGCGGAGGTCAGTGCGCGGCACCGATACAAGTCCGCAAATAAGCGGGGTCGGTGCGGTGCTGACACAAGTCCGCAAACAGAGGTTGATCTGCCAGCACTGTCACACAAGGACAGCATGAAGGCCAACAGAGGTACAGAGGGGAGTGGGAGTGTTGACCTGACCAGAGGTGTCAAGGGCAACCAGAAGTGGCCAGAAGGTGCAGATGGGCAGAGGGTGCAGAGTGGGCAGAGGGTGTGGAGTGGGCAGAGGGTGTGGAATGCATGGAAGCGGGGCATGGCTGTGACCACATAGCGGGAAGCGATGAGTGTGGTTCGGATGGAGACAAGGCAGGCATGACTGAATGCCGGGAGCGCCAAGGGCTCAGGAACTGGAGGTAAGGTCCGAATACCGGCAGGGTCTAGGTTCTGATTACTGGCCAAGTCTCACGCAGTAAGGCAGGGGGCCAGACATGGGGTTGGGGGCTGGTTAGGATGGGTTTCAGGTCGGCGGATTCGCCTATCGGCATTGGTTCGCTGCTGATGGAGCCCCGGGATTTGTTGGTTGTGACAGGAGGAGAGGGAAGGAAGGAGTAGAGGTGGCATGGGAGGTAGAAAGAGGTGTGTTGCCAGGACCGAAGGTGAGTATCGGAACGGCAGTGGCAGGGTATGACTCCGGAGGTGAAGAGGGTGGAGGTCCGGAAGTCGGGTTGGGGTCGGGTATGCATGGATATGACAGAGGTGGGAAAAAAGAAACAATGTAAAGAGGGTGGGAAAAATGCTAAGGAATTCCGGACTCGAAAGTGACCTTGCAAGGTAACTCCTCTATGGCACTCTCCTCACCTACCATCAAAATTCTCCTTGTTTCCAGCTTTCCAATGATGCCTCATTCATCCCAATTGGTCCAGTAGTTCATGAGATATTCATTGACAGGTTGTCAGAGTCCACGTGTCAGTTCGCACGTAAGAATCTCCCTGGGAAACTAGTCATTGTAAAAGCTGGGGGCCAACCCAGCTGGCGATAAGGCCTTATATACATGAGTTCCGCAACTCATAAGAGCGCGGCTACATTGGGAACACATGGTAGCCGATAGAGAAGCGACATGAAATAGGAGAATAGATCATGCAGATAAGGGGGCGATAACGGGTGAGGGATGACGCGATAGCGGAAATAGCGCATTGAATACAGCCTGCATTCTAACTACAGCAAATCACATGCAGATATCAACTTACGGGTACTCAACCTATCCGGATAGGGGTCCGGGCCAGCCGGATAACCATCCGTGCCCTGACACAGGTGCTATCAAGAGCATGTGAGGTTCAACACCATGTTGAATCATCCATATACTAAGGATGTTCCATTTGGGATGATACTCCTGGGATTAGGAGGGTGGGTTGACATCGCCAGTGTCTAGAGAATGACCAGGTTTCAATGGTATTTGAGGGGATGAATTGTGAGAATCTAGCATGTTGTGAGTGCTCAGTTCTGAACAAGTAAACTAAAATGAATTGCTTATCTACCTAGCATGTTGTAAGTGCTAGGATATTTACAAGGTTTCTAGTCATCAACCAAGTCAGCGAAGACAAGAAAGCTCACCTCAGTTCTGAACAAGAGAACTGAGGGAGAGAGACAAGGGCAAAAAATTAAGCCTTCTATGATGCAGCTGGAAAAGAGTAATCAAGAAAGGAATGATGGACAATCATGTAGATTGTGTGTCCATGTGCAAGATATGTGGGACGTTGACCTTTCTCCTAATATGAATTTGGGGTGTGTTGGGCATGCAAATTTTGACTTGGCACTACTGGGGACGTTGGGGAAAAAATATGGAAGAATATGAAACTGAGTGTGCATGATGTAGGATAGTGATGTGACAAATGAGGAGAGAGCCACCATATGTGTTGTGCATGTTACTGGATAGAATCCGCTAATTTGGGATTTCTGTGGTGCATGGACTTGAAGTGTTAATGCACCTCTGGGTGCTCCTGTGTCTGCCCACAGGTGTTGATCATCTGCCTTGCATGTGGTAATCCATCAAGGCGTATGAGCTAAGCACCACTTGGAAAATCCAGATTGTGTTTGCCCCTAGGTTGTTGATGACTCCACCATGGGATCAGTCCAGTTTCACCAGTATGCAATTGGGGGTATTTCTTCTCCTGTATTGCTTCCTGTTCTCCTACTGCTTCCCCACCCATATACTGACCACCTCTTTCCCCATCCACAATGTCCATGTCTGTGTCAATGTCTGTTGTGATTATAGCCTTGCAACCAATGGCCAGTTTCATGATTGGCAATCTGCCCTGCCACTTCAGCCAGGCCAAATACTGGTAAATGCATGCCAATGCCCAACACTCCACTACTGTCATATCCATACATACTTGATCCCGAACCGACTCCCGGACCTCCACCTTCACCACCTCTGGAGTCCTACCCTACCGCTGTCCATTCTGATATTCACCTTCGGTCCTGACACCACACCTCCTCTCACCCCTCATGCCACCTCCACTCCTCCATCCTTCTCCTATCCTATCTCTGTCCGCTCCGATACTCACCTTGGACCGAACACCACACCTCTCCCACACCTCCTCTTCCTCCTCACAACACGTCCACCCTTCTGTCATTCTCCTACCCTTCGCCTGTCCACTCCGATACTCACCTTCGGACCTGACACCTTTCCTCTCCTCCACTCCTCTCCCCTTTCCTCTTTCCTCTCTCTTCCCTCTGGCCCTCTTCCGCCGACCTTCTGCCAAGTTGCGACCTTCCACCACTGTCCTGTACCTCGTACTCGGACACCACTTGTACCCTCACTCTGAGACTCCATCATAGTTCCTACCTCAGACTTTGACTCCACCTCAGCTTTAGTCCATTGCATTGGTGACCTCATACTACATAAACACCATTGCCAATATTCCTCGGACTTTCAACCCCACCTCCATAACCTCCATAAACTCTGCAACCTCCAAGCTCCATGGATCATCTTTGGCACTTTTGCCACTTGTAATGTATCTTTCGCGTTTCCCCCTCATCCCTATTTGGACTGCTGCTTCTTCCCATTCTAGCCAGTTAGTCATCATCCCCACTTCCCCTCATCCTCCTGCCCCTCTGGGCTTTGCCCTCCTTACCTCCTTTCGGATGTACCACAGGTTCTGCCCTATGACCTTTGGTACCGCTCTGCTTCTGTCATCCCTTTGTTCCCATTCAGACGCCTTCGTTCCAATTCGGACCCCCTTTGTTTCCTTGTGCTT
Organism: Cantharellus anzutake; assembly: GCF_015039405.1. NCBI lineage: Eukaryota > Fungi > Basidiomycota > Agaricomycetes > Cantharellales > Hydnaceae > Cantharellus > Cantharellus anzutake. The sequence goes on from NW_024067003.1 coordinate 500,374, forward strand.
TCACCCTCTCCGTTATATATATCGGCGCTTGTTAGGCCTTAGTCTAAAATCGACCTGAAATGCCCCCTAGAGACTTCATGCTCTCCACCTATGAAATTAAGGACCAAATGGACAAACAGCAATGGCACAGCGCTCCGCTTGAGTCACTGAGGCCAAGGTCCCTCCTTGCTAAGTCTCCAGTTCCCCTCCAGAATTGTCCGCCCTTGCCCAGTTCTAACAACTACAGTGAGTTCCCCTGTCCTCAGCTACATCTTCCCTGTTCCTTCTCAGTGGCCAGAAATGCAACTGTGTTCACACTGCATGTGTTATCAGCCAGCAGTGGTTATCTGGGTGGGATATTAAGTTAGATATTGCACTCTGGCTAAGTCACCATCACTTATATACCTATTTGGGTGGCCAGCCAGAACAAACAGAGCAATGCACAACATGAAGTTAGAGGGATGAAAGACCGCCACCAGTGCTGGCAGTTACAGTATATGTACATCTGCAATAGGGTGCCCAGTGGTTTGTTGCTCAACTGCATGTGAAATTCTCCAGTGTGGTATGTGGGTGAGACAGGAAGTAACAAAAGGGGTATGATGTCTACAAAGGGGGCAACACCGATGTCCCTATAGGTTCAACCCAGTGATAATCTCAACTACTGCTTCCAGCACCTTCCTGTCACTCCCACCAAATCCCCCTTGCCTATGGCTTTCCAATGGTACCTTACCCACCCCATTTGGCCCAGTGGTTCATGAGTTATTGACAGGTACTGCCAATGTCTTGTGAGGCTTGACACCATGTCAAGTTACCAAGGGCCAGGGATACACCATAATTTGGGGAAAGACAGGGTCTAGGATGGTTATATAGATGTCCCTAGTGTCCTCCTAGTATTGATGTGTGGGTGTAGAGATTTGTGCAATGTGGCAGGCATGGGGACTTGGGTTTGGGGCAAGCAGGAATGTTGGGGAAAATACCAGGAATGAGTGTATGAATTGTATAAGGACAAGCAAAGAAGGTATTCGCGACATATGTAGTGCGTGTCATTGGGTAAAATTCACAGAATTTGAGTTTTTGCAGTGCATGGACTTGTCCCCACAACATTGTCCCTCCCAATCAATGTATATTGTTGTAAATGCGGTGTTAATTCCCAATTTAGTAAGAGTAATTCATCATTGAGATGGCCTCTTTTCTATTTTGGGTTTCCCTATTCTCTTGGCAATTGTGCTGGTAATGCCCCTTCTTTTGGCAATTCCAACAAACTGGCTCTGCTCTGGCCTGCTTTCCCCCTGCAATGAATGCTCCTGGGGAGGCACCCTCTTCTCCATATGTTCCCATCCTTGCCTCCTCATCCCTGAGAATACCCATCACTGCTTCTGAAGATGGCTCAGTGTTGTGGGAAGTCAAAGAAGCCAAAATGGCATTGACCTGTCACTAAATAAAGAACATATGATGCTAAAGCACCCATATTTATACTCCTGAATAACATTCCAGGCCCAGCACTTATGCAGGTGCCTAGTAACCTGTAGAATATTGTCAGATATTCCAGTTCAATCTAATCATGTGACTCGTATTCCAACATATATAACACCTTCCCATCATCTCCATTGGCCTCTAGCTTTGTGCTGATATGCCATTTGTCCCAATTGGCTTGGTGGATCTTGAGATAGGCACATGCCATTTGGCATGGTGTTGAGTGTCCTCATATCTCTGTCAATACTGCACTGATTGGTATGAAACTTGGCAGAAAAAACACACATGGATGTCAGGATCGTCAGGCAGAAAGGTGGGGTGAGTGTGGACATGGTGTCAGGGGATGTCTCACGGGTCCCCATGACCCCCCCCCCCCCATGGCCCACAACCTAAAGGGACACAGCTCTGTCCAGGGCACACTGCTGCTGTGGGTAAGAAGGTGAGAAGGAAGCTAACTTCTCACCTTCCCACAGTGGCCCAATATACTCGAAAACTTCCGGAGATATCCGGAAGTCACATGAGGCCCGAGACCCGGGGCCTGGCTGCATGGAGTGTCTGGCACAGGGCACGCACAGGGGGTGCAACAGCTGGGTGTGCATGCAGATGTGGGTGTGAGTGCAGGTGTGAGTGCAAGTGTGAGTGTGAGTGTGAGTGCAGGTGTGGGCTAGGTCAGGGTGTATGCCCTGACACATGGGAATCGTCCGCTCCCCACAAGCCACCAGAACTTGCTGTATACTGGGCACGTGAATGAAGTCTTGATAAGTGGGTTGGATGCATGGACTGAATCTCCCTGGGGCTCTTCACAAACATTTTCAATGATTTAACTGAGTTTTGGGACCCCACTATGATCCAACTGGCCCCTTATCCATACCAACTCCACCTCACCTCCACTCTACCTTGCCACAGCTCCGGTCCAGCTCTGGTCCGTCCTCCCCCTGCACCTCCACCATACCCTCTGGTCCACCTCTGGTTCACCTCCACCTCCGATCTCTGGTACCATCTCCAGTACCTCTTATCCTCACCTCAAACATTTATTAATATTTCTACCTACCCAATATTACTATGGACCTCCTAGGACCTCTGCCACCCCTGCAAAGGTTTTCCCACTCTCCAGTAGCTGTCGCTAATTCCACCCTTCACCTACCCACTCCACAATGCACAATAAGGTGATTCTCTCATGAGCTCGCTGACCTGGCAAGTGGGTAAGTTCCCCTTGGATTTTCCCCTTTGTTCTCATTTGTCTTCTATTATGTATATAAGTCCTGTACTGTAGTTGATGGCACCTTAGTGCAAAATCGACAAGACTATCCCCAGAGTTCATGCCCCTCGTTCTGAAGTTAAGGACCAAACTCTTAAGCATTACCGAACGTAGGCACAGCACTCCTCTCTGAGTTGCTGAGGCCATGGTCCTTCCACCCATCCTCTACCTCTGGCCTCCTTCTGGGGAAAGGTCCAGGGACACTGCCCCTCCTCGCCATGTACTTGACACCTGGGGCCCCAAGGCCAGAGTGGCTCTCACACTCTCCAATCATGAAAAAATGATAATGAAATTGAAACTGGCAAAATTATATAACAAATAATGATAATGATAAGACAAGGCTTCATGTTACAGGGTGGGTGACACCCATCCCCCCCCCCCCCTAATCACAGACCCACCCCACATAGCCTTATCATTGATCAAAGGATTGAGAATGATTATGGGAAGCCTTTGACCTGCCATATCTGCAGGGAAGGTCTCTGCACTTTTGGCATTGGATGTTGTGTACCACATTCGTGAAAGGTCAGAATAGGGTGCCCAAACAAGTTTGGAGTACACATTCTTCCAGACCTTCTCCCTAATATGATCACCACCAGTACAGTCGAATCTCCAGATGAATTCCCACCAGGCAGCATGAAACAAATGCCACCTCCAACCCCTACCACCATTTTTGTACTGTATCCACCCTTACTCTCTTATCTCATGGGTTGGCCTTCTCTCCTCTCCCTATTGTATGTCCCCTTCATCCTTGCTTCTTCCCATTGCAGGTCAGCTGGTGGGAATGAGAGCTGGAATGCTACATGGAACTCTGGGGGGTTGCACTTCCTGATGTGAGCTCTGGTGAATCCACTGTGGAAAAGATCTGGTTCTTTAAAGTACCCACCAGGGTGTGCAACTGGACTGTCTGGATTACAGACAGTATGGTAGAACAGCTCTGGGGATTGCATCTGGGGGACAGGGATGGTCTGCAGCATGTTGGAAAAGTAAAAGTCCAGGATCTGCTGGATATTCTTGGTCAATTCCAGGTTCGTGGTCCCTTGAACAAGTGTCAGGGCATACACCCTGACCTAGCCCATACCTGCATCCACACCTGCACTTGCACCTGCACCCATGCCCACACCCGGCTGTTGCACTTCCCATGTGTGCCCTGTGCTGGACACTCAGTGCAGTGCAAGAGGGCTAGCGGCTCTCTATGCCGACTAAGCTCGTGGGGCCAAACTCTCCTAAAACTTCACTTTCTCTCTAGACTTTGCTCGACTCTCGATCCTTAACTCCGCGTGGTGAGTTCTCCGGGATTTCTGCAAGGTCCGGGCTCAACTAATCTACTACCCACTCGTTGTGGGCTAGACAGTTGCCCTTATTCCTACTGTTGGATTCCACACACTCACTCCAACTCTAGCACATCCTAGCACCTTAGAGAATTTGGGGGAGGGGAGAACTTCTATTCCAGAATCCAGTATGTACAGGATATAAGGAACAATTATTTTTAGAATAATTGATGGGAAATATTGGTACCATATGGCACCTGCATACCTTATTAGGTGAAGTAATAAAAAAAGGTAACAGTATCAATAAAAGAATATTGATCAATAACTGAAATGATGGCAAAATATGAAAATATAAGAAAATAAGCGATTTCTCAACGGATTTACGGAATTAAGATCCGAAATTGGAAATGTAGCTGAATAGAACTATTACGCGGCCGATAAGCATTTTTACCGATTTATTAGACACCGTGGGAACGAGTGAGGCTGGAATTCTGGATTGCCGCTTGAGGTTCCCATGCCCACACATACTCGTGACCTTCCATGCCTAACCTGTCCAATGCAGAACTCTGTCAAATCTCGACCGATTGGGGCATTCTTGATATCGTCAGAATCGTACGAATTAGGACTATTTTTAGGTACCAAATTCCATACCGGGTTGTTGCATGAATGGAAGTGGTTTTATAGTCGTGAAAACGGGTATCTGAGCCGAGTCTGCGTGGGCGATTATCCCGCCTACAGTGGCCAGATGGCCCAGACCTCAGGTCTCAGGTCTCATGTGACTTCCAGATATCTCCAGAAGTTTTCAATATTGTGGCCACTGTGGGAAGATGAGAAGTTAACTTCCTTCTCATCTCTGACCCACAGTAGGCAAGTTGTATATAGTTGCCTCTTGCTTATATACCATCTCTGACCCACAGTAGGATTGTGCCCTGGATAGGGCTGGCCAGACTTGAGGCTGTGGGCCATAGGGGAGGGTCATGGGGACCCGGGAGTTGTCCCCTGACAACAAGCTGAGGGACCCTGTCACTGTTATCGGAGTTGGGGAGAGAGTAGGAATCCAAGGAAGGGATCTACTATGGTCATAGTAGGTCTACTAGGATCTGAATTGATTTTAAATTTCCCATGATTGAATGGAAAGGGCTGAATTGGTTCTGAAAGTCAAGTGTCTTGATAACCATCATAGTAGGATTTGAGTGCTTTTTTTCTCATGGCAGGCAAGTGAAGATGTCCACTTGCTCCTTTTCTCATGGCAAGATGTCCACTTGCACTACTGTCATAGTGGGATTAAATGGAAAAGGCCAGTGCATAGTAGGATTTAAGCAAGTGAGGATATCCACTTGCTTTTATTCTCACAGACACTGTATTCCCTGCTCTTGCTGCATGCAGTGGCACCACACATAACCACTATGTCAGGGTATTGTCAGAACATGGCTGGAGGGGTGTGTCTGGACCTTTCCCTGGAAGGGAGGCTGGAGGTAGAGAATGAGTGGAGGGACTGTGGCCTCAGCGACTCGGAGAGGAGCGCTTACCAACGTTTGGTAATGCTAGTGTTGGGTCAAACAAGGGGGCACAAACTCTGGGGGATCTGGTCGTTGATTTTGCACTGAAGTGCCATCAACTACAGTACATGACTTATATACATAATACAAGACAAATAGGAACAAAGGGAAAACCCAAGATGGACTTACCCACTTGCCGGGTTGGTGAGCTCATGAGAGAATTGCCTTATTGAGCATTGTGGAGTGGGTAGATGAAGGGTGGGATTAGTGACAGCTATTGGATAGTGGGAAAACCTTTGCAGGGTTGGTGGAGGTCCTAGGAGGTCCATAGTAATATTGGGTAGGTAGAAATATTAATAAACATCTAAGATGAGGATAAGGGGTACCAGAGAAGGTACTGGAGATTGGAGGTGGAGGTGGACTGGAGGTATACCAGAGGATATGACAGAGGTGAGGGAGAGGGTGAACCAGAGGTGAACCAGAACGGTGGTGGAGTAGATCAGAGGTTGGGTGGAGTTGGTATGGATATGATGGGTATGGCCCTTGACCCCACATGCACATGGACCCATGGGAACTTTCTGGGTGAGCAGCTCACCCAGAACCTTCCCACAGGGGACTGCCTGTTATGGGAAGTCTGCAAAGAGCTGAGAACTGTACAGTTCCCAGGCTTTCCTGACACCTAGGATGAGGTATTTTGAGGAGCCCCCAAATGGTCCTTGTTGAAAAACACCACCCAAGCATTGTAAGATGTTGAGAGCCTCTCAATGGCACCTGCTGTTCCAACACTCTCAACATTTGCTCAATTTTGGTGACTCTCACATTGTAGAATAGTCATAACCACTACACTATCATGCACTGTAAGTGAAATATGAATGTACAGTTGCTACAGCCATGGTTGACAGTGAAAGGAAAGCACATCCATGCATTTGTGAGGGTACCTGAGGGTGTGTGGGGTCAGGGGCTGTGCCCTGACAGGACCCAGGTTTGTCCCCTGACATAGCTCCAACCTCGGACTTTGACCCCACCTCCGCTTATACCCATTGTATTGGTTAGCTCATTCCATTTAATTATGCTTGCCAATATTCCGGAGTTTAACTTCCGAGTTCGGACACACTGTCAGAAGATGGATGGAAGACAGATTGGGTTTCTGTCTGAGTAGGGGTTGGAGGTGATGCAGAGGTCTGTTGGAGCGTGCATGTACAGAAATGTGGGCGGAAATGTGCAGCGTGTCCGGAAGTGCTGTTCAAGGTTAGCAGAGTGGGATCGTGGCCTCAGCGACTCACGAGGAGCGCTGTGCCCTGAGCTTGACGTTTGGGGGAGATCCCATATTTACGGACTGACACTTACAGCGGACTTCAAACAAGACTTGTGGGTGGAGTGGACCTGTAGGAGGAGCGTGGACTCCGCGAGCACGGACTCAGAGGGGGGAAGCCCCCTTTGCAGAAGGAGGGACTCAGACCAGACAGGGGGGGTGCTCTAGTTGATTTCAGACTGAGGCCCCTGAAAGTATTTACAAGGTATAAGTATGTAAGAGAAATCAAAAGAGGGACCGGTCGGTCCGGTGCGGAAATAAGCAGACATGGGCGGGGACTTGTCAGACTAAACCAAGGACAAGAACCTGGGAAATGGGAGGCAAGGAATGAATAAGGTCAAAGCAGATCAAGTACCAATATTGACAGATTAAATGAATGAATAGGAAAGTGCAATAGCATGCGGATCAAATGCCAATATTGGGGTGAACATAATATGCACTCGGCAGGGAATGAATGTTATGTTGCTGAGTGACAAAAATGGCCAGAGGACAAAAGTGGAGGTCAGCACACAGCGCCGATACAAGTCCACAAATAAGCGGGGTCGGTGCGGTGCCGACACAAGTCCGCAAACAGAGGTTGATCTGCCAGCACTGTCACACAAGGACAGCATGAAGGCCAACAGAGGTACAGAGGGGAGTGGGAGTGTTGACCTGACCAGAGGTGTCAAGGGAAACCAGAAGTGGCCAGAAGGTGCAGAGATGGGCAGAGGGTGCGGAGTGGGCAGAGGGTGCGGAGTGGGCAGAGGGTGCAGAATGCACGGAAGCGGGGCATGGCTGTGACCACATAGCAGGAAGCGATGAGTGTGGTTCAGATGGAGACAAGGCAGGCATGACTGAATGCCGGGAGCGCCAAGGGCTCAGGAACTGGAGGTAAGGTCGGAGTGCCGGCAGGGTCTAGGTTCTGATTATTGGCCAAGTCTCACGCAGTAAGGCAGGGGACCAGACATGGGGTTGGGGGCTGGTTGGTTAGGATGGGTTTTGGGTCGGCAGATTCGCCTATCAGCATTGGTTCACCACTGATGGAGCCCCAGGATTTGTCGGTCATGACAGTTTCCAGACTTATGTTGGACCTTGCAACTATTGCATTGCTCCATTCAGTTCCACTATTCTCCCTCATTCCTATTTGGGCTGCTGCTTCCTTTCTATTCAGTCAGCTGGCCATTCCCCACTCTCATCCTCTGTCACTGTTATAAAAATGGGGCCTAATTGGCCCATTTCTATAGCGTTCGGGTGCAGGAGGGGGCTGTGACATTGAGAAGATGTTACAATTAATGTAACAGATGTTGTAACAATGGGGTTTACAATAACATGGACATCGGGTGTTTTGGGTGATAATTGTTGGTTAGGTTGTTATTATATACATGTCACGTGATAATATACTGTACAGAGGCCATAAGAGGCTAAAAATGGGAATTTCCCATTTCCATAACAGTCACAGCCATGCATTCCAGCCCATTAGCTGCCCATCCCAACGCTGCCTGATCCCGTTCCCACTGCACGAGTGTGAGTGTGAGCCCCAACCCTCATCCTTATTCTCCTAGAGACTCCCTACTCACTCCCTGCTTGCCCATGGTTCCCCAATGCTAGGCCGACTCCCCCACTGTCACTCCAACCTCCCTGCCCTGAGTCCGCTTCCGGCACCATGCCCAGCACGACTCCTCTACCCTGCCCACTTGGCCCCTACAGGGCCGCTACCATTCCCATGCCTGACTCCGGCCCAACTCCGAGTCCAGTGCTACGATACCATCGCCACTATCATGGCCCTACAGGTACATTTATGTACATGTGGCTTGGGTCACATGACGAGTGCCACATCATCTACGGAGAGAGCTGCAGCCATCCGGGTATCCCTGTGGGGGATCCCGAGGGCATCCACTGCAGGTGTGCATGCTAGGCATAGCGGGAAGTCGTCCAGGGTGTCCAAGCCAGATGGGTCAACAGTACAATACAAGGGAAGGTGGTCTGTGTGGATAGGAAGAATAAACAGAAAGGGAGAATGAAATAAAGGAGAAAGAGGAAAGAGGGAAAAGGGGGGAAAGGGAAGAGGGGGAAGAGGGAGGAAGGAGGGTGGAGGAAGGATGGGTAGTGGGGAGTGGGTGAGGTGGGCCCGGGTGGGCCTGGGTGGGCCTGGGTGGGCCTGGGTGGAACCGGGTCAGGTGGGTGTGCCCTGACATCACCCCCTCCTTAAGCTGCTTTGCCTCAAAGCGGCCAGGTGGTTCTCTCTCTCTCTCCCTGGGGCTTGGGGGTGTGTCCTGTGGAATTCCTCGATCTGGTCGGGGGCATGGGCTAAGTGGTCCCGTTGGAGCCATTGGTTCTCTGAGCTTGGCCAACCAACAAACTTTACAAGATACCAGAGTTTCCAGCGTAGCCACTTAGAGTTCAATACCTTCTCGACCTCGTACTCTTCCTCTCTGTCTACGGGTTCCAGACCTGGGCAGGGGTCAGTGGGTTGTTCTGGGATATCATCCAGGTGGTGTGGTCTGACATTCGTTACAGATACAACTGGGTGGATTCCCTTCTGGCATGCGGTAAGTTGGAGTTTGATGGCAGCAGGGCAAACGACTTTGACGATTTTGAAGGGGCCGAGCCATTTGTGGTCCAACTTTTGGTCAGGCAGTCAGTCGTGTAGTTTTGTGCGCTGAGCCAGACTTGGTCACCTTCTTGGTACTTTGGGGCTGTTTTGTGGTCTCAGTTGTAGTAACGGGCCATCTCGTCCACTGCGTGTTCCAGTGCAGCCTTCGCCTCCTCTTGCATTTTCATCATCCTTGATGAGAACGTGTCAGCAGCTTCCACCTTGGATGTGTGTGTGGGCTCTGTGTCACGACCCGACATATCCGACACTTCCCTCTACGCATCCTAGTGCCACTTGGCCCGTCCCTCCCGCTATCATCATCATCCGTCCACCCATCCGTCCACCCATCACCCTCATCCGCACTTCCTCTCTCGTGCGCGTACCTACCAACCTAGGTTGCCCGCTCCATTGTTGTCCGCCCCCAGCTGGACAGCTTGCTAGATGGCCGGATGGCCTTTTCTCTTTTGTCCGCTTGTGGACTATTGTTCCTCTTATTGTTCCTTGCTTGCCTTTTGTTGACCAAGTTTGCCGATATTGATTATTTGTTCCTTTCTTCATTCATTAATATCGCGCTTGATCCGCCACTCCTTCCGGGCCGGTCTCATTTAGTTACTTGTGTTTATAACACGTGTAGGTTACACCGGATGTACCTTAGTTCGTATATCGACTTGGATTTCCCCTCTAAACTCTTATCCTCATCGTAAGGCTTCTGTCTGAAATTGGGACACCAATGTAAGAACGAAGCACAGCGCTCCACCCGAGTTGCTGAAGCTAAAGTCCTGCCCCTCCGACCTTACGAGCCCGGACGACCTCACGCGCTTTGCGGGTCACCTGGATACGCGTCTGGCACGTTCCTGACAGTATATATGAACTCAAATCGCTCTTACGTTCTTTCCTTGCTCTATCATTGTTTCACTGAACTATGTCTAGAGCTTATCAAACCCGTTCACAGACACGCACCGAACCTGGTTCTTCTAGGCTTCCAGGTCTCGGGACGCTTGAAGAACTTTTGCGCAGACATGACCTAGACCCTTCTGAACGTCCGCCATTCCAAAGCTTTACGGCTGACCATGACGACCCTACTTCCTCCTCCACTCCTGCACCCTCCCGTCAATTCCATCGTTCCATATTCCAAGACCATGATGAGGCGGCTGCTGTTGAGAGAGATGTCAATCCGGACAGCCAAGCTGATGACTATAACCCCGAAGCTTCTCGTAACCCTACTCCACGTCCTGATCCCGCTAATCCCCTAGACCCGCCAGACGCCCCACCCAACCGTGGTAACGGTGGTGGTGACGGTGATGGTGGTGGTGATGATGGTGATGACGATCCACCTGAGGATCAGCTGCCAGATGACCCGGGTAGCTGTGTGTTGGCCCAGTTGACAGACGCTATTGCCGCCCTGGCCCGCTCGACCACTGCCGCTCATCAACCTCCAGACCCCAGCCGTAGGACAAAGCTTTGTGAGCCTGACCAGTTTGACGGTACTGACCCTCAGAAACTCCGCACTTTCCTTGTTCAGTGCGAACTCAACTTCCAGAACCGCCCCCAAGCATTTGTTAACGAGCGTACGAAAGTCATCTACGCTACGTCCTTCCTCAAGGGGATCGCTCTGAGTTGGTTTGAGCCTGAACTTCTTCATGGTAACCCGTGTTGCCGTCCACGTTGGATGGACGACTATGAACTCTCCGTCCGAGAACTTGAAGAGAACTTCGGCCTGCACGACCCCTTTGGTGATGCTGAGTGTTGTCTGAGTACTCTGACTATGTCGGATAATCACAGGATCGCCAAGTACGTCGTCAAATTTAATCGCAATGCTTCACAGTTACCCGGATACGGTGAGGTTGCCTTGAGGCACCATTTCTATAATGGGTTGCTGGATAGGATCAAGGATGAGATCACTCGTTACGGTAAGCCACGCTCGTTGCATGACATGCGCTCTCTTGCCCAAGATATCGAGCTACCTCACCCGACTCCTCCAAGCAGAACACGAAATCGGGCAAGAACCCGAAGTACTCTAAGTCCTCCAACCCTCCTGACACCACGTCCGACCCCTCCACCTCCGCTGATCGCTCTACCAAGGACCCTAAAAAGTCTAAGGGAAAGCAACCCGACTCTGACCTGTCCTCGAAGCTTGACAAGAGTGGCAAGCTCACCAAAGAAGAACGCCAGCATCGCTTTGAGAACAACCTCTGCCTCTTCTGTGGGCGCTCTGGGCATGTGGCCAAAGAGTGTCCCAAGTCCTCCTCCCGTGCGGCCAAAGCTAAGGCAGCCCAGGCTGAGGATGTCGCGGATTCTGTGGTGGATTCGGACGAGGAAAAAAACTAGATAGTGACCCTCCGGGCCCCATACGACCGGTTGGTCACGCTGACCCTCCTCATACGTCTAGAGTCCTGTGCTTGAACGTGTCTGGACTATCCGCTCTCCATTCTCTTTCTGTTCCGATCTCTTTTTCTCCTTGTTCTGATGATGGTCGATTTCCGACTTCAAGGGAGTGTGCTCCCGGCTCTGATCTATTTTCCGCTTCAAGGGAGAATGCTCCCGGCTCTGCTCTGTCTTCTTCTTCCGGGGGGTCTGAACCCCGTAAAAATATGTCTTTTCCTTCTCCTCTTCCGTCTGGAAACTTTTCCGCTCTTATTGACTCAGGATCTTCTGACACATTTGTAGATACATCCTTCATCAATAAACATCACATCTCCACGTACCCTGTCGCGCCTCTGCAACTCCGACTATTTGATGGCTCCATGAACTCCATGATCACCCAAGCCGTCAATCTGCCCATCCGATTCGCCACTGGTGAGGTTACTCCGACGACATGTTATGTCACATCGTTGGATGGCTCTTGCACTATCGTCCTAGGACATGACTGGCTCACCCAACACAATCCGTTGATTGACTGGGTCTCGAGCAGTATAACTTTCCGGACGTCTGTGCAATCCAGTCCAACCACCCTGAGCTCTCCTCCCGTAGTTGTGGACCCAGTCCCAATGCAAGGGAATCCGACCTCCGACCCACAGTGTGCATCCGTCCGTCAGGCAGTCACCATTGAGATCGTCAGTCCGGCTGTGTTCGCCCGGACTGCCCGACTCGATGGTTCCGTCACTTTCTGCCTGGAAAATCTGTCCACTTTAGCAGAGTTGCGCTCGACATCCACCTCTTCTGACCCCGTCGACCTCTCGACTGTTCCTAAGGCGTATCATGAGTTTGCGGATGTTTTCAGTAAGAGTAAAGCCAATACTCTCATGCCACACCGTGAATATGACCTAAAGATCGAGTTGGAGGAAGGCTCCCATCCTCCCCTTGGCACCCTATATTCCCTGTCCCAGTCTGAGCTTGAGGCTCTCCGTACATTCCTTGATGAGCACTTGGCGTCCGGTTTCATCTGTCCTTCGTCTTCAACCCACGCCGCGCCAGTGCTCTTCGTCCGCAAGAAAGATGGTTCTCTACGTCTTTGTGTGGACTTCAGGGGCCTCAACAAGATCACAAAGAAAGATAGGTATCCGCTGCCACGTATCTCTGATCTCCTAGACGTTCCTAGCCGTGCGAAGATCTACACCAAGCTCGACCTCCGCCATGCATACCATTTGGTGCGGATAGCAGCGGGCATGAGTGGAAGACTTCCTTCCGCATGCGCTACGGATCCTACGAGTGGCTCATCATGCCATTCGGTTTGACCAACGCACCTGCAGCCTTTCAGCGGTTCGTTAATACCATCTTTGCTGATCTTCTCGACACTTGCATGGTAGTCTACTTGGACAACATCCTGGTCTATTTGGAAGATGAGACTGCATGAGGATCACGTCCGGGAAGTCCTGAGGAGGCTATGCAAGCATGGGTTATTTGCCAATCCGCAGAAGTGTGAATTCTCAACTGACACTACGGAGTATTTGGGCTACATCCTTTTGCTGACTGGTTTGTCCATGTCGCCCGAAAAGATTCAATCCATTCAGGATTGGCCCGAGCCCCGTAAGGTCAAGGACATCCAGTCCTTCTTGGGATTTGCAAACTTCTATCGCCGTTTCATCCATGATTATTCCAGTATCGTTCTTCCGCTGACCAGACTCACCCATAAAAATGTGGCTTGGTCCTTCTCTGATGAGTGTCGTTCTGCCTTCCTTCGTCTCAAAGAAGCTTTCACATCTGCCCCCATCCTTACTCACTGGGTACCTGATCGTCCACTAATAGTTGAAACTGACGCATCCGACTATGCAATCTCAGGTATTCTCTCCATCCGTTGTGAGGATGACGAGATTTGCCCGGTTGCTTTTTGCTCGAGAACGCTGACAGTGCCCGAACTCAACTACGATACCCATGATAAGGAGCTCCTAGCTATCTTTGAAGCTTTCCGCTCTTGGCAACACTATCTTGAAGGCTCTGGCACTCCTATTGACGTTGTCATGGATCACAAGAACTTGGAATATTTCACCACTACCAAACTCTTGACCTGCAGGCAGGCACGCTGGTCAGAGTTTCTCTCGCAGTTTAATATGGTTGTCCGTTTTCGTCCGGGAAGACTTGGCGCGAAACCTGATGCGTTGACTAGACGCTGGGACGTCTACCCCAAAGAAGGGGATAGGGACTACGCCCACGTCAATCCGCAGAATTTTTGCCCTGTCTTTACCACAGAACAGCTCTCGGCCTCCCTACGAGCCACCTGTTTAGCCACCCCGGTCCTCCGGGCCAGCTCTATGGTTGACGTCGAAGCTATCCACAAGGACATTCTCACCGCCCTGCCATCCAACCCCTCCATTGCCGAATATCTCTCTGATCCTATCCCTGCAGACTCTCGTTGGTCCCTAGACATGGACGGCCTGTTAAGGGTCGATAAGCGTATCTACGTACCAGACGCAAACGATCTTCGTCTCAGGATCTTGAGATACAAGCATGACCATCCACTCTCCGGACACTTTGGTCAGAACCACATGTTGGATCTGGTCTGTCGAGAGTACACTTGGCTGGGTATCCATTCATTTGTTAAGGACTATGTTTCGTCCTGTACTGCCTGCGCCCATGCCAAGGTCCCTCGTCACAAGCCCTATGGCTTGCTGAAACAACTCCCTGTCCCCGGTCGCCCGTGGAACTCGATATCCATGGACTTCATTGAACAGCTTCCCCCGTCCTCTGGCTTCACAGCCATCCTGGTAGTCGTTGACCGTCTTTCCAAGCAATGTGTCTTTATTCCTATGCACGATACCATTGATGCACCCGGCCTCGCTAAGCTGTTCCTCCTCCATGTATTCTCGAAACACAGCGTACCCTCCCACATCACTTCGGATCGAGGATCCGAGTTCGTATCCCATTTCTTCCGCTCTCTAGGTAAGGCTCTTGACATCCGCCTTCACTTCACTTCGGGTTATCACCCAGAAGGGGATGGTCAGACCAAGCGGATGAGCCAGATGTTAGAACAGTATCTTCGGGTGTATTGCAACTACCAGCAGGACAATTGGGCTGAGTTATTGCCCTTGGCTGAGTTCGCATACAACAATGCCCCTAATGCTACTACTGGCGTCTCTCCGTTCTTTGCCAACAAAGGATACCATCCGACCCTCTCCATCCATCCGGAACGAGATTTGACTTCAGTACGCGCCCAAGAGTACTCGGTTGATCTCGATTCCTTACATCAGTTCCTATGTGAGGAAATGTCCTCAGCGCAACAGCGTTATCAGGGCCCTGCAGACGCTAGACGTTCACCTGCACCCGACTTTGAGGTTGGTACTATGGTCTTTGTTAAGGCTAAGTATTTTAGATCCACCCGACCCTCAAAGAAACTCTCAGAAAAGAACCTCGGGCCCTTTGAGATCATCGCCGCACCAGGAACCCACTCCCGCACCATCCGCCTTCCTGAGACTATGAGAGCCGTGCACCCGGTCTTTCATGTGTCCCAACTCGAACTGGCCGTCCCCAACACCATCCCCAACCGCATACAACCTCTGCCTCTGCCCGTTGAGATTGACGGTGAACCTGAGTATGAGATTGCTGAAATACTAGATTCAAAGTTGGATCGTAGGCGTCGTAACTGTAAGTTACTGTACCTGGTACGTTGGCTCGGGTATGATGGGACGGACGAGGAGACTTCTTGGTTGCCGGCCATGGAGCTTGGCCATGCCTCTGACTTGGTTTCTGACTTCCACGTGCTTTATCCTGACAAGCCGGGCCCTCACTTTTCTTAGAGTGCTCACGCGTCAACTGGCCATGTTTTGACTAAGGGTATGGCATGGTGGAGGTATATACAAAAATGAAAAAAAAAAGAGAACTTCAGGGCGACGTGCCCACACCACGGGAAGTATACGTGGGTGGGTCACCCGCTCCCCCACCCTCCGACTTCTCCTTCTTCCTCGACCTCTCCTCCCGCATAATCTTGGCGACCTCGCTGGGCAACTGCCTCACAGCGTCAGTCAGCTCCTTGAGGGCATCCACGATCACCTCACCCCACTTCTCCACGTCACCCCCATCCTGGTCCCAATCGTCCTCCTTGTCCTCCATATCATCTTCCCCATCCTCAGATGCGTGTACTGGTGCCTTGGGTGAGATCACCCGCGGTTTCTTTTGCTGTGAGGGCGTCGCGGTCCCCACTCGAATCGTGACCAAGTCGCATTTGGCCCTGGCGCGCGTGCAGTTCGTGCATGCCTGGTACCTGCCCCGCTCGCAAACCAGCTGGGACTTGATGCAACGACCACAAGGGGGCTTTTCCCTTGCAGCTTGTGGCGGGTCGACTGAGGCCTTGCGCTAAAAAACAAAAAAAATACTTGTGTTAGCCTCAGGGATCGCATGGCAGTAAGTGTTTGAAAGACACTGGCTACTCACCTTGCCTTTGGACGACCCAGCCACCCGCACCTGTTGGCGCTTCACCTCTGCCTCCCGCTCCCTGGCCTCCTCTTCCTCACGCCTTTTCTTTTCCTCAGCCGCCCGCCTAGCTGCCTTGGCCACCTTTTTGGCCGCCTTGCGCCTCACCCGCTCATTCAGCTTCGCCTGCATCATGGCAGGCTCGTCGTCCGTCGCCTCCTGGATGTCTTCCTCCTCCCAGGACACGATGTTGCGTAGTTCGAGATTCTTGGACATGAG
Organism: Cantharellus anzutake; assembly: GCF_015039405.1. Classification (NCBI taxonomy): domain Eukaryota; kingdom Fungi; phylum Basidiomycota; class Agaricomycetes; order Cantharellales; family Hydnaceae; genus Cantharellus; species Cantharellus anzutake. The sequence continues at coordinate 516,797 of NW_024067003.1, forward strand.
GGCGGGGTATTGAGTAAGTGTGCTGGGTAATGACTGGACTTGATCAAAGGACGTTTGTTTTCACATGCGGATTCAAAATTCAGAATTGGCCGAACGACTCCCACGTTGTAGGAGAAATAACGGCCACACTATGGAAACCCATTATGGAAATATGCCAGATAAATCACACAACCTCATATGACAAGTAGATATGAGAAAATAGAAGGACACGAATTTTAACAAATTTTACGAATTTTTACGAATTATTATGACTACACACGATAAATCGAAAGAAAGAAAAATAGCAAAAATACTTCAAGCTTACCATCAACGAGACGGAATTCTCGGGGGAATTTATAGCAAATATTAAACCAAGAATTAGGACAATCGACCAAGATTTGACTATAAAAACAATCAGAGAACCTCCACAGAAACTACTTTCCCACGTCCGCACACGTAGCCAAGGATGGAAGTACCACGGAACAAGGATTCCTCAGGGACTAATGCAAAATTCAAAGTCGTGTTTATAATAGGAAATATAGATGTCCACCAAACGGACCCAATGAGAGTAATTACAGGGGAAACTACTCATAAACAACGGAGATATGACTAAAGCTTCTGCAAAAATGAGGACAATGCCTAAAAGGGAAGCGCGAAGATTAACCAGTAACGACCGAGACAAGCTTGATAGCCCATTAGAAAGGAAGGGATCCAATCTTACTCCTCCCAAATTTTCATAATAAAAGGATCATGCATTAATGAGATATCCAATAACGGGATTAGTGACATCAAAAGTCCGAGCTTAGGGAAAAGACGATGTTTGCATAGGATCCATAATTAAAACATACAACGAAATTTACACAGAAATTATTAAAAAAGGGGAACTATAGTTATGCAAATTTTCAGCCCAAACAGTCCAGCCGTTGTGAAGTTATACCCATGACGGGAATATAGAAATCCGCATCATGTGTAATGACACGTGAGGGTGGCGATGTGCAGGGAACCGGCCGTCGGAACCGAGATCCGCACTCTGGCAGATCGCGAAGACCAATTTCCATCCAAATAAGGGAGAGTCCGGTCAAAACAAAGCACGGAAAGTGCAAAACAACCTTAGATCATGAGGGAAAAATCTGAAATAAATCACAGAAGCCCATATGAAAGAAATAAACACCCACGCATATCATAAATCCCGAACAATTAAACGGAAACGGCGCCCGCATACGAACGACTATGGGAATGACGCACATGATTATCGAATGTGCGTGCGAACTTTCGCTAACTCAACAAATACCAGGAAATAGGACACAACCTTAGTACCATTGGAAAGGTGGGAATAAATGAAAATTTATGATACCAAGAACGTGAGAAAACATCCAGAAATGAATGAGATATAGGGACATGAAGTTAGAAACCTGAAAACGCGCAGGAAAACAGCTTCAAGAGGTCCAGGGTCCTAAATAAAATACATAAAAATATGAAATCCTCAAGGACGACCTACTATAACAACGAACAATACATATGGAGGATTAGGATGTGATAATACAAAGGGGAATCAGGGAATATGAACGAAATTCACGAAAACCACTAAACTACGATGGACCGCCCCTTTTGCCACACTGTTCTGAATTTACAATCAATTTACCATAGTAAGTCCGTGTTGGGATCTTGGATTAAACTTATGTTTATCTTTTACTCACCTCCCCCCCTTTTTTTCAGCTCTGTGTCCATCTTCTTATTCACTGTTGTGTTATTTGTATACTTTCCCTTCTTTGGATGGTATGTCAGCTCTTCAACAAGAGTCCGTGCAGCGCTGATTCTCCTTGAAAAATTTTCCAGTGTGGCATTTCCCCCAGAGTCGGCAGCATATTCTTCGGTGTCTTCATCATCAGAGGCCAGGAAAGGAACACCCGGGCATGCATTGCTTCAGTGAAGGTAGGGGCTCCAGTCATCATTATCTTCACTTGAGTCTGAAATATATTCAATGCCCTCCATAGGTTGTTCGAAGATTGAAGTTATGCTGCCTGCTATTGGTGGCATGCATGGGCGCTTGCAGTCGGGTCGGAACCAATTCAGGTTGTTTCACTAAAATTGATTTTCACATGTCAGTTCAATTCCTCCTGCTTCCAATTTTCCATAATCATCATGTAGACCATCAAAGCTACAAAATGAGCCCCAGATTGCACCTGGGCGCTTATTTTTTAGCACTCCGCAAATTTTTCAAGTCTGACAAAAAACCAAATGCTTGTTTTTGGGCTTCTGAGTATGGATAATGACTTCTATTGCTAAATTATGATGATTTGATGACAAATTCAGGTATTTTCCGTGAGAATTTCGGGTTGAGTTAAATTTCCAGTCTTTGCATGTCCACAACTGTAGCCCTATGTTCCGCTGAGGCTTGGAACCTCAGCGTTATCTACAACTAGGTTTTCAGGCGATTGTCAGGGATGCATCCAGGGTAGAGGGGGTCCGCATGTAGTGCCTGGCAGAGGGACCCTCCTGGGGTGAAAAGTGGGCATGTGTACTGGTGGGCCCAAAGTGGGACAGCAGTCCCTGGCCACTCAGACTGAAGTGGAAAAGGTGAGAAGAAGGTTACTTCTTCAGTTCCCACTTCAGGTACATCTATGTACATGCGGTTTGGGTCACATGATGGGTGCCACATCATCCTCAGACACAGCTGCAGCCATCCGGGTGTCCTGCAGGGGATCCCGAGGGCATCTGCTGCAGGTGTGCATGCTGGGCACAGCAGGAGGCTGTCCGAGGTGCCTGGGCCGGACAGGTCAACAGTACATTGATACAAGGGAAAGTGGTCCATGTAAATAGAAGGAATAAACAGAAAGAGAGTGACGGGAAGAATGAAATAAAGAAAAGGGAAGAGAGAGAGAAAAGGGAGAGGGGAGAAGGGGGAGGAAGGAGGAGGGACAGGGACAGGTAGCAGGCCAGTGGGTGAGGTGGGGCTGGGTGGACCCGGGTCAGGCGGGTGTGCCCTGACAGTGATACCTGACACTTACTGTACCTACATGACCAGGAGCCGCCTCAGGTTTGAGCGTGACAAGGGAGAGCCTGCTGCAAGCAGCCCTTCAAGGCATGACACATCTCCAGAGGCATGACACATGAGTTGGCATTTTCCTGCACAACAAAATAAGCAGGCAGCATATATTTTAAATTTGAACATTTGAAAATTCCCCTCTTGCAAAAATCCACAAAAAGTGTCAAATGGCGATTTTTTGTTTTTAATTCATGAAGTATAATTGCCTTTTTTGGAAATTGAAAAATTGAATTGAAAATGTCACAAGCTACCCTGAAACCATACTCACAGCATGACGAGGGACCCAGAGCCTCAGACCCAGTGTGATGTGTGACAAAGGACCAATTTGAGCCATGCTGCAAGGCCAGTGTGATGCGTGACAGGCTCCTGGTCATGTAGGTACAGTATAGGTAATACAATTAGTTCTTCATGCATATTAGCTGAGACTGAGCTTCACACTTATAGTCCAGCTCTGGGATCATATTGTTGCTCATCAACACAATCACCCAAAACACTTGATGTCCTTGTTACTGTAAAACCCTATCTGTGACAACCTCTGCCATACCTATGGAGGTGGTCTGGGGTCGTGACCACAGGCAGGGATGACCCATAACAAGGGATACTGAGACATGTACAGAGGCTGATACAAGGTGGCACAGTGGTCTTACAGTAGTAGCACAGATGGGAGTTTGTGGTTGTCAAAAGGATACCATTTTCTCTCTTGGCACCAGCCACACATATGCATGACTCTAACCATTGAATAGAAGGGTTGTGGGAAGTCCTGTGAAATCTAACATATAAATAATCACTTGTGATTGACTGTAGCCTTCTGATTGGTCCCAAACTGAGGGTCATGTTTTTGGTCCAATCCTGTGGCTTCTGTTAGGTACATGTGAGTGTGGCCCTTTGTCAAAACCACGACAATCCTGGGGCAGACAGGGCTCAACTAGAGGGGTTCCAAGAGCTCCGGTAGTGGACCAAACCTTCTCCAGGAAGCCCAAGTCTGCTGGGTGTTACAAGAGGCTCTAAGAAGGATGCGGCCTCAGTGACTCAGTGAGGAGTGTCAGGGACCGACCCTGTTAGAATGGGTGGATTCGGACGACTCTGGAGTGGAATCGGAGACTTAGCGTGGAAGGACCTCGGCCTCAGCGACTCATGCGGAGCGCTGTGCCATTGCTGGTTGTCCTAGGGTCCCTAATTTCAGATCTAGCAGAGGGAAAGTCTCTTGGGGGGAATTCATGTCGATTTCGGACTGAGGTTACAAGTTACTATGTACATTGTATATAAGGAGGGGTCCGGAATCAAAAGGAGCGAGGGTAGGACAAAAGGAGACAAAGGGAGATGGAAAGAGGAACTACACCAAGGGTCAAGGGTTTGACCCAATGGTGTTTCTCAAAGGAGGAATGAAGGGCCAAGGCCCAAGGAGGAAGGAAGGAGGTTGGGAGTGGGGAATGGCTAGCTGACTGAATAGAAAGGAAGCAGTAGCCCAAATAGGAATGAGGGAGAATAGCGGAACTGAATGGAGCAATGCAATAGTTGCAAGGTCCGACGTAAGTCCGGAAAGTCCGAACTCGGAAGTCAAACTCCGGAATATTGGCAAAGGTAATTAAATGGAATGAGCTAACCAATACAATGGGTATAAGCAGAGGTGGGGTCAAAGTCCGAGGTCGGAGCTAAGACCGGAGGTTCTGGAGACAGAGACACGAACAGGATTCCGGAGCGGAGGTCCGGAGTCGGGAGCATAGGTTTTGCATACTCATCTGGAAGGTGTCGTGGTTGGGGTCGGACCCGGAATGTTCCGGAGTCGGACTGAAGGTGGTGTCCGAGCCGGAGGTGGGATAACCTCTTGGGAGTCGGCAAGGAGAAGGTGACAGAAGGGAAGTAGGGCTCCAGAAGTCGGAGTTTGGAGTTCCGGGAGCCCGGAGCGGAGGTCGGGATTGTATGGATATGACAGCACTGAAGGTCACCGTTGCAGGCCGCTATAGGCTGTGATGGCCGTGATGCTGTGAACAAGGCCCAAGGGTAGGGCATTTGGCCTCAGCAACTCTAAAGGAGTGCTGTGCCCCCTAGCTGTCTCTTGGCCCTCATTTCAGACTCACTGGGGTTGCCTTGCTAGGGTCAGGACTTGGGGAGTTGTTGCCATATCCTGGATCTTCTGCCTCCCTCCGCTCCATTCCTACATCAGCAAACTCAGTATGGAGCTCTGAGAGCTCTGAGAGCAAATTGAGTCTTTGTGCTGTCCACCCTCTACATATATATGTTTTTGAAAATGCATGTATCACAGCAATTGTAATCACTTGAAAAGCTCTAAAAGCTCTAAAAGCTCTATGAGCTCAGTGGGCTCAGTGGGCTCATAGACCTTGTGGTCTTCCCATCTCCATGGAACCTGCTGAGTTATTTTGGTCCCAGTAATGAAAAGATAATATGCATATATGTTTCTGTAAATGTATGTAAAATAGCCATCATCACTCCAAAAGCTCTATGAGCTCAGTGGGCTCATAGAGCTCATTTGCCTTGGGCTCTTTTACTAATGAACAGTTTTCATGTCACTATGCAGTAGAATATGCTGAGTTATTTTGGCACCATGCTCTGATTTGTCATTCAGCCTATACTAGTATATTGGCCTACAAATGCAAATGCTGATACAATTGGGTGCTTGAAAATGGGTTGATATAGAATTGGGTTGATGATGCAAAAATTTCATCAGCTGTAGTACCAAGGGCAGACTCTCCAATTATTGATGGGTGAAGTGGGCAATGGAACATGATACAATTTAGTGGAATTATGGCACTTCTCCATTGATTGTTGTGATCAAGATCTTTTTTTACAGGAAACATTCCTGATGAAAGCCTGATTGGTATGTCAGTGTACCACAGCACATATGCAAATAGCTTGTTTCCATGATGCTCAGCTCCCTCCCTAGCACCAGTTTTACTTGATGCTCAGAAGATGAGTTGAATCTGAGCTGGACAATATTCTGCCATTGCCAAGTCATGTCAGTATTGGGTGGGTTAGGGTATCTGCAAACAGCCCTTACTGTGAATTCCATTGTGCTGAGGATGGACAAGGACAAAGACAGAATCAAATACCCCACTTCTGTAACCACCAGTTGGTTTGCACTTGATGACCCTTGCTTCTGCCTTGTAGAACTGATTGAAAGCAGGAACAGTGATCCAATAGGACCACCAAAGATCCAAACCCTTGTATTGTTGTGGGAACCACTCTGAATCAATTGTATAGACAAAACGAGGTTGAGCTGTGTATTGTGATTGCTGTTCATGATGATATCGGCAAATTGCTGATGGGAGGTCTGATAGTTCTGGCCTCCAACCAGCAACCACCTCAATAGAGATATTACCCTGGTGGGGCCTATCTGCAATCTTGATGCTAGAAAGTTGTGGTGCATCATTGTGTGGTACTAGTCGTGGCTCAGCAATTAATGAGCACCACCTCACATACTCATGTTGCACCCTTTCCTTCTCACAAATGGTCAGCATTGATATCATTTGGAGTTGAAAATTTCGGTGGTTTGTTTGATCATAGAGTGATTTGGGTAGCACTTGGAGGGTTTCAGGTGTCTCAGAGCTCCAATTGCTTGGAACCCCACCTAGAATGATATCCTGTTGGAAGTGTGCCAGAGCCATGAGTTTTGGTATCCAAAGATTAGTTTGGATGCCAAGGTTGATAAGCTCATCAGCATGGGAATACATTGCTTCCAGATGCTTTTCAAGCTCTTGCAAGATGCAATCATCAATCATCAGGAGCTGGAGGATTGAGATGATATGGAGGAGGTGTCAGGGCACACCTGCCTGACCCCGCACCGTACTGCACTACTCTGCTACCACTCCCCGTCTCTCCTTCTCTATTTTCCCCCTTTCTCTCTATTTCTATTCTATGGTTGATTTCCCCTTCTCCATGTACCACTACATACCTAACCCTGCCCCCCTGGTTGCTGCACACGCCACACACACTCCTGCCTACTGAATGGCCACCTCCAGGATCTCCTGTGGAGACACCCAGGGAGGTGCGGCTGTGTGCAGAGATGACGTGGCTTCCTCCACGTGACCCTAGCTGCATGTATATAATAGTGCCTGGGGTGGGAACAGAAGAAGCAGCCTTCTTCTCAACTTCCCACTTCAGGTAAGTACCATAGCTTTTCCCCTTTAATGATAATACAACTTCCCACTTCAGACTAAGTGGTTGGGGACGCTCACCCCACGACGGGATCACCGCTACACACAGCTGCCATTCATCCCACCGAGTCCCACATGCAGGTGTCAGGGCACACCTGCCTGACCCGGCTCCACCTGGCCCAACCTGACCCAGTACCCCACTGTCCACCCTTCCTTACCTCCTCCCCCTTTCCCTTCCTCCCTCCTCATTCTTCCCTCCTCACTTTCTGCCTATCTTACTTCTTCTTTATTTCTCTCTTTATTCTACATGGACGACTTTCTTTGTATCAATGTACCATTGACCCATCTGCAGCGCACACCCACCATGTACCTGGACCAGGCACCTCGGGCAACTTCCCACTGTGCCCAGTACACACGCCTGCACCGGATGCCCTCGGGATCTCCCACGGAGATACCCAGGTGGTTACGGCTGTGTGCAAGGGTGACATGGCACCGCATGTATATAAATGAACCTGAAGTGGGAACCGAAGAAGTAGCCTTCTTCTCAACTTTCCACTTCAGTCTCAGTGGCCAGGGACCACTGTCCTGCATTGGGCCTGTCAGTATGCACACCTGATCTGCCCCCTGCCAGGCTCTCAGCCCCGGACGCTGTAGGCGGGATAATCGCCCATGCACAGACTCGGCTCGGATACCTGCATTCACGATTAGAAAACCCCTTTTATTCATGCAACAACTCGGTACGGAATTGGTATCTAAAAATAGTGCTAATTCGTACGATTCCGACGATATCAAGAACGTCCTAATCGGTGGAGATTTGACAGAGTTCTGTGTTGGGCAAGTTAGGCACGGGCATGTGCAGGCGTGGGAATCTCAAGCAGCGACCCAGAATTCCAGCCTCACTCGTTCCCACGGCGACTAATAAATTGGTAAAAATGCCCATTGGCTGCGTAATAGTTCCATTCAGCCACATTTTTAATTTCGGTCCTTAATTCCATAGATCCGTTGAGAAATCGTTTATTTTCTTTTATTTTCATATTTTGCCATCATTTCAGATATTGATTGATATTCTTTTATTGTTACTGTTACCCTTTTTATTATTTCGACTAATAAGGTACCCAGGTGCCATATGGTACCAATATTCACCATCAATTATTCTAAAAATAATTATTTCTTATAATCCTGTACATACCGGATTTTTGAAAGGAAGTTCTCCCCTCCCCCAAATTTCTCTAAGGTGCTAGGACGTGCTAGAGAGGGTGTGAGTGTGTGGAATTCCAGCAGTAGGAATAAGGGCAGTGATCTAGCTCACAACAAGTGAGTAGTGGACTCTGAGCCCGGACCTTGCGGAAATCCCAGAGAACTCACCACGGAGTTAAGGATCGAGAGCGTAGCGAAGTCTAGTCAAGAAGTAGGAGTTTTGGAGAGTTTGGCCCCACAAGCTTAGTCAGCATAGAGAGCCGCTAGCCCTCTTGCAATGCTACACCCAGGCCCCCTCAACCCCAGACAAGTCCCTGACACAAGGTGGATGCTCCAGTACGTTTTTTGGCAGTCAAATGGTCTCGAATTGTCGTTCCATCAGCACGTGGTTGTGCACAGCAGACAGGGCATGACCTTGCTGCAACACAAGCAATCAGGCATTGCTCCTGCACATACGGACATTTCTGTCTGGGCCTAGAACTGGGTGGGGATGCTGAGAGGGGTGAAGTGGTGCAGTGATTATTTTCATGCATGCATGGAAGAGTTGATGCTTAAGAATCCCTGGAAGGGTGGCTGCCTCATTCTTGGTCAATTTGTCATGTGATTGAGGAGATGTGTATGTGAGGACAGTCTGGGTAAAGGAGGATGTTGGCAGGATTGCAAGAAGCAGCCAGGCACCACTATCAGGTTGCCATCGGATGTCACCATGGATATTTCCAAGTGTCATATAGACAGCATGAAAAACTTTTGATCCAGAGAAGTTTGTAAGGTGAGTCTCATCACTTGCAAGAATGACACCCTGGATCATTGTCCCATCAGGGGATTCTTCCTACTCCCAGTATAAGTTGATGCAAAATGCCAATAATTAAACACACACCTAATACCTCCACCATAAATTTCCTGTACAAGGCTCATGGAAGACATGGATGTCTGTGTCAGAATATGTGATGTGCTGCAGCTCATAATCCCATGCATTTGAAAAGCTAGGATTATTTTGTATGTGATCAGAGCACTCAAGCACATCCTGATAAAACAGGATCTGGGGCTCAGTGGGGGCATCAGAGAGGATGACCTCTTTTGCATGCCAAGCTGGGGCCCCATCCATTGATGAAAATTTGTTGTACATTTCCTTTGCAGACCCAAAGCTCAGTTGTTTTGGGTGTTCTTGGGTCTGAATTAGGTGCATCAGCACCACAATACTGGTGCACAGGGACTCAGTCACATACCCAACAATTTTTTATGAAGTTATCAATGGCTCTCTGTGAGAGCTGCTGGCCCACTAACCACTCAACCAGTCTCCATTCACTGAGATTTGCCCATGGAAGATGGGGGTTTGGTCTTTCCGCTTCATATCTCTCCTCCCATTTTGTCCTCAGTGGCTCGGCATTACATGGAGTCCTTGCATCTGAAAAGTGCTCATAACTGAAGCCTCTTTCCTCTGTATCAATCACACCCAAAGGGAATGTGAAAAGATCCTCAGATCCAATCACGTCCTCCCAGTCACTTTCCTCATCCTCAGGAAGCATGTCGGAGGCAACTGATTCCATATTCGATTCATTGTCAGAGTCCGGAGGTGGGTCATCCCACAGCCTGTGCTAGATCGGTAGCTGGAGGACCAAATGGGGAATAAAGCTCTGGATCAACTTCCATAGATGAGGAGGATCCAGCCTGTATAAGCAAATCCCCTTCCTCTTGAGAAGTTGATGGATTATCACTTTTATCAAGAGTTGCTTGCACATCTGCAGCAGTGAACTCTTGGAACTTCACAAAGCAGCCTGGTGATTTCCGGATGTGGTTCATCATCCCACCACCTCCAAGATAAATGGCTTTTTGGCAGAAATCACAGCACCTGTCAGGGCACATACCCTGACTTAGCCCGGACCCGCTCCACTTCCCATGTGCGCTTCCTGCGCCGCATGATCCGTGCGCCGCATGCTCCGGTCCCCAGATCCTACCTTCATGTGACTTCCGGGTATCCCCGGAAGTTTTCGCCATATTGGGCCACTGTGGGAAAGTGAGAAGTTAACCTTCTTCTCACTTTCTTACCCACAGCAGGGTATGCCTTAGGATAGGCTGTTTACACACAGGGCTGTGGGCTATAGAGAGAGGGGTCATGGGGACCCGGGGTCTGTCCCCTGACAGCACCATGTACTCATCTCACAGTCAAGGTAGTGTCAATCAAGTGTTGATCAATCAATCAACACAGCCACAAAACACATGCTATACTCTTCATGTTGAAGTCGAATGATATTGTAATATTGTAACATAATGCCGCTCTGGCAACATGCAGCACGGAAGCGCAGCATCCCACATCCATTCTAACACCACCTCCCTTACATGTCTGATTCACATATGGCAGGTTGGTTGAGTAAACATGGTGGCAATGAAACAATAAGAAGTGAGAGGGAACAGAGTGATGATGTGTCAGGGCATGCCCTGGCACGCCCTGCCTGACCCCCGCTCCGCCTCCCTGCTCCGCACCACTTCCCCCTCCTCTCCCTCTTCCTTTCTCCTTTCTTTCTTTCTTTCTTTCTTTCTTTCCTTCTCTCTCTCTTACATGGACCACCTTTCCCACTGTTCAATGTACCACCAGCGTGCATGCCCATTTCCCCTCCTGCACCCCACCATCCCTACATCGCTGCTACTGCCACCGCACTTGCCCTGCACCCACAGTGGGCCCTCTTGGGATCTCCCATGGAGGCACCCGGAGAACCATGGCTGTGTGCAAGGGTGACATGGTGCACCCCACATGACCAATCCCGCATGTATATAATAACAGCTGGAGTGGGAACCAAAGAAGTAGCCTTCTTCTCACATTCCCACTTCAGACTAAGTGGTTGGGGACGCTCACCCCACAACGGGATCACCGCTATGCACAGCCACTATCCTGCACGCCAGGACCTTGCCGCTTTCGGAGCTGTCCCTGACAGCAGAAGAAGGCTTCAACCTCATCTCCCCTGCCTCCCCCACTATGGTGACCGAAGAGCAGTACAATGAACTGCTGTCCCGCTTCCAAGAGCTCCAGGCCATCGTAGAGAGCCAAGCTCAACTGTGCCTGCACCAGCACCGGTCCCCACACCAACACCTGCACCCACCCCCAGACCCAAACCACCCAAAGTCACCCACCCCCACTGCCTTCTCTGGAGCAGCCAAAGACCTTGACCGCTTCAAGGCCAAATGCGGCATATATTTCCATGTCCGAGCAGCGGAATTCCCCAACACCCTCTCCCAGATCCTCTGTGTCCTGTCCTATATGAAGGGAGGGACTGCAGGGGTGTGGGTGACACAGCGCACCATCGCACTACTGACGATGGGCTCACCCCGGCTCGCCATGGATGAGTTCAACATGGAACTTGACACCATGTTCCAGGACCCGAACCGCAAGGCCACAGCCAGACAGAAGCTGGCCACTCTGTGGCAGGGCAGCGACTCCGTGGATAAGATCATCCAGGAGTTTGAGATCCTCGGACCCGCCTCACGGCTAGGGGACATGGGGCTAGTGGATCGCTTTGAACAGGCGATCAACTCCCGGCTCCGCAAGAGCATTTACCGCCTCCACCCCATGCCAACAACCTGGGCTGAGTGGAAACGCGAGGCCACCCTCCTCGACAACCAGTGGCGGCGTTTCCAGGCGACGCAACCCCGCTTAGCCCCTGCCAGGCCCCCACTTGCCCCTGAGACCCCCACTCCCTACCACTCTCCCGCAGCCATGCCCCCTACCTGCCACTGCCGCACCCCAGCCCCTTGCGCCCTGCCCTGTGGCAGGAGCAGGGCCACAACCCATGGACCTCGGCGGCTCAAGGATCGACCAGAGGCAAAATGGGCTGTGTTACAATTGCAACACACCAGGGCACATCGCTGGGATTGCCCACAACCGAAAACCCGCTGAGCCAGATGGATGCACCCCAAAGACCTCAGAGCACTCATGGAGGGGCTGAGGAGACAACTGGTAGACGAACCAGGGACAGAGGGAGAAGGGCAGGAAGTGGAGGCCCAAGAGGATTTTCAGGACGGTGACCGGTGAGGGATGCGCCCCGGCCGCCTGCAGGCGATAGTACAAGCTTGTGTAGATACCATGAGGCACCTAACCCAGCACCGATATTTAAATTCCACTGAGTCATCGCCAAGAAGAAGAGGAAAAACGTGTCCTCAACCAGCAAGGGCAGAGAAGCCCCAGAAATGGCACCGGAGGTAGCGGTCCCGCCACCTGCCATCTACATGTTGTCCAAACAGCCTCCCAGATCCCTCAACCTCGCTGTGAAGCTGACTGCCTTAATGTCCCTCGCCAGCATCTCCGTGTCAGCACTCCTAGATTCCGGAGCTACAGGGAACTTCATGAGCCCTGAGTTTGTCAGAAAACATGGGCTCGAGACGACCCCACTTCCCCAGCCCATCCCCGTCCACAATGTCAATGGAACCCCAAATGAGAATGGAGCCATAACCAAGGAGCTGGAGGCCCTCCTGACATTTGGGCGACACATGGAGCGGGCCTGCTTCGCCATCGCGAACCTTGGGAGGCAGTCCCTCATTATAGGACACTCATGGCTACTACACCACAACCCGGAAGTGGACTGGACACGACAGAAAGTCACCATGTCCCACTGCCCAACATCCTGTCAGTCAATATGAGCGCAAGCTGACTCAGACCCTGCGATAGAGCCCGGGGATGGGATCTACGCCGCTATCATTCCCCCAGGATGGGGACATGAGCTAAGAGCGACTATGACGCCATCGCAGCAGATGGCCCAGGAGGCCTGCAAGCCAGAGGCAGAACCTGCACAGTTTGAGGCTGTCATATCCATCCCTGGCCATCGACTTCCACTCCCTCTGATCCCTCTGGTCTACCTCCGCTCCTTCTTCACTAACCTTGGAGCTCCCATATTCCGTAATCACCTCGGTGCCTCTTGATGGTCACCACCCCCTCTTTTCAATTTATTACCTACACCTCCCTAAGTACGGAGCCCCGAAGGCTTCTGGACAGCTCCGACGTCCGCTAGCACACTCCCGCCTCCGCTGGGCAATACACTTGCTTGCCCTGCAAGCCTGCCTTCAGGCCTATCCCTCCTTTCCATTTCTGGGTTATCGCCTACCATTCCGCTAACCCCGTAACCCGACTCGTCGGTAATATTTATACTCCACTTGTACATAGGTTACACCTCAGTAATAAAATCGACTAGAGTTTACCCCTTTCAGTTCTGGTTGCCAGTTTAGTAAGTTAGGGCATGGACATGTTACTTGGCACAGCACTCCTGGCACAAGTCGCTGAGGCTGAAGCCCTCCGTCACGGAGACACTCCCTCGTCTCAACCTGGTCTCTGACAGAGGCACTGGTGCCAGAGCAGTACCAGGACTTCTGAGATGTATTCTTGAAAGAGGCTTTCGACCAGCTACCTCCACGGAAGCCCTGGGACCACACGATAGACCTGGCACCAGAGGCCAAACTCCCAAGGGGGAGGACCTTCCCCCTGTCAAGGCCAGAACAGAAGGAACTAGACGAGTTCCTCCACGAGAACCTGCGGAATGGACGCATATGGCCATCCAAGTCCCCGATAGGGGCACCAGTCTTCTTCATCAAGAAGAAGGATGGGTCGTTATGCCTGGTCCAGGACTATCGCAAGCTCAATGAGATCACGGTGAAGAACTCATATCCCCTCCCCCTCATCTCGGATGTCCTTGTGCGCCTCCAAAATGCCAAGTACTTCTCGGCGCTAGACCTCCGCTGGGGGTTCAATAACGTCCGCATCAAGGATGGCGATGAATGGAAAGTGGTGTTCTCGACCAACTGGGGGCTGTTTGAGCCTACCATCATGTTCTTTGGCCTATGCAACTCCCCAGCAACGTTCCAGACCATGATGAATGACATACTCCGAGACTTCATCGACCGGGAGGTTGTCATCTGTTACATGGATGACATCCTGATCTTCACTGCTACCCTGGAAGAACACCGGAAGGTTGTCCACGAGGTTTTGGAAACGCTGCAAAGAAGGAAGCTCTTCTTGAAGCCAGAGAAGTGCAAGTTCGAGCGGACCCGAATCGAATACCTCGGCCTTATCATCGCCGAGGGCAGCGTCGCAATGGATCCTGTGAAAATCCGCGGAGTCCTCAACTGGCCAACTCCAACTAAGGTCAAAGAGGTGCAGTCCTTCCTGGGGTTCGTCAACTTCTACCGCTGGTTCATCAAAGACTTCTCGGAGATAGCCCGCCCCCTCCATGCATTAACCTGCAAGATGAAGACTTGAGCCTGGGGACCAGATGAGGACCGTGCATTCCATGCCCTCAAAGACACTGTCACCTCCGCCCCGGTCCTCGCCTTCCCCACTGACACGGGCCACTTCAAGCTCAAGTGCAACACTTCCAACTTCGCAACCGGCACCATCCTCTCTCAGCTCCAGACAGATGGAGAATTCCATCCAGTAGCCTTCATGTCAAAAAGCTTCACAGATGTGGAACGCAACTATGAGGTGTATGACAAGGAGATGCTCGCAATAGTGTGCGCCCTTGAGGAATGGCAGCATTTTCTGCAAGGAGCAGAGGAGAAGGTTGATGTCTACACCGACCACCGCAATCTAGGGTACTTCCGCACTGCGCAGCGCCTGAACCGGCACCGAGCATGGTGGTCGCTCTTCCTCTCTCAGTTCCACTTTACCCTCATCCACCACCCAGGAAAGCTCATGGGGAAACCGGATGCACTCTCATGCCATGCTGACCACCCAAGAGGTAAGGATGACAATGAGGGGCTGACACTCCTCCAACCAACTTGGTTCGAAACCTGCGCGATGGAGGCAATCTCCATAGAAGGAGAAGAGATGACCATCCTCGAGAGGATCCGGGGAGCAAGGGACCTGGATGAGAGCGTGGTGAAGGCGATGCGAGAACTCGGAGAAGGGACGGTTAGGTCAGATGAATGGGAGAGACAGGGGGAGCTAGTCGTATACAGGGGAAGAATATATGTCCCCAAGGACCCGCAGCTCCACCATGACATGCAGGCAACAGGACACCCAGGGCGATGGAAGACCCTGGAACTCGTCTCCCATGACTACTGATGGCCCCGGATGGCAGAGTATGTAGGATGCTATGTGTGCGGGTGCGACACCTGCAACTGCGTCAAGTCCTTCCCCTCCCGTAAGGTCGGAAAGCTCATCCCAAACAAGGTCCCTGCACGCCGCTGGCAAGTGATCTCTGTCGACACGGTAGGGGAGCTTCCTGAGTCGAAGGGATACAATGCCATTCTCGTCATAGTGGACCGCCTGTCCAAGCGCATCCACACGGTCCCTATGGTGACGATGGTGGACTCAGCGGGAATCACGCAGCTCTTCCTCGAACATGTCTGGAGACACCATGGCCTACCTGAAGAGATCCTCAGCAATAGTGGAAGCGCCTTCATCTCCCGCTTCTCGAAGGAACTCACAGACCTCCTCGGAGTCAAGCTCACCCCCTCAACACCCTACCACCCACAGACGGACAGACAAACCGAGGGGGTAAACCAGGAGATAGAAGCCTACCTTCAAGTGTTTGTCAACCACTGCCAAGATGACTGGGCAGACTGGCTCCCACTAGTGGAATTCGCCTACAACAACCACGTCCACCCCACCAAACCCCCTTCAAGCTCAACACCAGACAACACCCCAGGATGGGGACAGAGCCCACATGCACATCCGAGGTGGAAGCCGCAGATGCGTTCTCCTCAAGAATGATGAAAATGCAAGAGGAGGCGAAGGCAGTGCTGGAGCATGCAGCAGACAAGATGGCTGGGGGGTTTCCATTGTTCAATTATGTGTGAAGCAAATATTGCCATAATTAATGATGAAAGTTACTGAAAACAGGTCCGTTGGGCCATTTAGTTGCCTGCCCTGCAAGTCTGCCTTTGGACCACCCTCTCCATTCTCCTTTTGGGTTGTTGTCTGTTAAACCTGTAACCCAAGTTGCCAGTAATATTCAGTTGACTAACCCTTGACCCTGTTATGTCAGCTCCACCTGGTTCCTGCCATTTATGGTCCCTCCACCTAGACTTCCCATGTATCTGCAAATGGGGGCCCCAACATGCTACTGGGCAGTCTTTGACAACAGGAGTCTGTATAAATGTTAGAACTGTGGGGCTGAATTGGTCCATTTCCATAGGTTTTGGGTGCAGAATAGGGGGGTCAGCATAGGGATGATTCTACAGATAATGTGGCAGAGGTTGTGAGAGCTGGGTTTACAATAACATGGTTGGGTCAGGTTTTGTGTGATGATAGTTGTTGGATACTAACTATTTACATGGCATGGGATACTGTACTCCACAGAGCCTGTAAGAGGCTAAAAATGGGAAAATCCCATTTCTATAATAATAAATATGAACTTTGATTTTTGTGCCACAACTGCAAGTGTCCACTGAATATGTTGGTGTGCTTGTTTAAGCACTGGTGTAGCCTCACACTCCCAGTCCATCAGTACATGCCATAATGAGGCTACATATATGGTTAAGGGTGGGGAATACAATCCTTACAACCAATCACAGGTGCATCATACATGTGAGGAGCCCAGGGAAAAACATGCATACATCTCCATCAGTTTTGATGACAGCAAAATTTATGTAAATAGTATTGGTGAATATAGACATGTCAGTGCTAGTCAGGGGTGCACTTGTGGACATTGGAGCTGTCTGGAGGCCTTTGGGGCTCTGTACTTAGGGAGGTGTAAGTAATATATGGAAGTGACCATTGGGGGCCTCTGAGGTTGGTATGAGTGGAGCAGAGGTAATCAGGGATGGCTGGAGGTGACAGAAGGTGGTGGCAGAGGATGGACATGACACCTGTGAAGACATCTGTATAAAGGTTCTTGGTTGGGTCCCCATGGGTCTCTGAGTCTTGCAATTTCAACTGATATTTTCACTTGCTATAGTATTGTCAGGGCACCTCACCTGAACATACAACCCTGAAACCCCTCCCCCCAGTCTCTCCCCATTTTTCCCTATTTTTCCATGTGTATTTACAACCAGGAGCCCACATACAGACCCATGTGAGCTTCTGCCTGCAGTCACACTATAAACTGGCACAGTCCACTTCCTTTTATAGTAGCTTAGCAGGGGGGAAACTCACCCTTCTTCTCAACTCACTCCCCACTTAGCCCCCTCAGTGAGTTTGAGGAACTACAGGCAGGATCTAGTGCCCCACTGCCCAGAACACTGCACACACCCAACTCTGAGGTCAGGCTGCCCCTGAATGAGGGCTGAGTCTTGACAAGTATGTTGTTGTTCATGCACTGTCATGGACTTCTGTGGACCTCCATAAACATCCATGAACATTCATGGACATTCATGGACCCTTCTAATAATGCTCCCATGGGTATTCATGGGTATCCATGGGCATTCATGGTACCCATGGAATTTCACAGAAGTTGGAAGATAATGTTGTACATGGGCTTTCATGGGCTTCCATGGGCTTCCATGGGTGTCCATGGGTGTTCATGGCCCCCCATGAAAATCCATGAAAGTCCATGAAAGCCCATGAAAGCCCACGAAAGCCCATGAAAGCCCATGGAAACCCATGGATATCCATGGAGCCCATGGGAGATATTACACTTTTCAGATGTTACTCCAGAGGGGGGGAAGCCCCCTTTGCAGAAGGAGAGACTCAGACCAGACAGGGGGGGTACTCTAGTTGATTTCAGACTGAGGTCCCCAAAAGCATTTACAAGGTATAAGTAGGTAAGAGAAAACAAAAGAGGGACTGGTCGGTCCAGTGTGCAAATAAGCGGAAATGAGCAGGGACTTGTCAAACTAAAGCAAGGACAAGAACCTGGGAAATGGGAGGCAAGGAATGAATAAGGTCAAAGCGGATCAAGTACCAGTATTGACAGATTAAATGAATGAATAGGAAAGTGCAATAGCACATGGTGTTAGACACTGGTCCGGGGTCGGCACCGAAGGTCGCCTATGCGGGCCGCTATAGGCCACAATGGCCATGATGCCGCGAACAAGGCCCGGGGGTAGGGCATTTGGCCTCAGCGACTCTAAAGGAGCGCTGTGCCCCCTAGTTGCCTCTTGGCCCTCATTTCGGACTCACTGGGGTTGCCTTGTTGGGGTCATGGTCACATCGATATTAGAGCTAAAGTACTATAATGTAGTATACAGGATATATATAGGAGGAAGAAATGAATGGAAGCAGACCCGGGCCGAAGGCCGAAGGGTCCGGAAGCAAACAAGGATAAGGAGCAGGGTTGGCCGCATAGCGGCCGGCAATGACCGAGGGTCAAAACAAACAATAACAGATAAATAAAGGAAAGAGCGTAGGGCTGTGATAGTGGTGATGGTATCATAGCGGCGCTGGACTTGGAGTTGGGCCGGAGTCGGGCACAGGGATGATAGCGGCCCTGTAGGGGCCAAGTGGGCGGGGTAGAGGAGTCGCGCTGGGCACGGTGCCGGAGGCAGACTTGGGGTGGGAAGGTTGGTGCAGCAGCAGGGGAGTCGGCCAAGTGTAGGGGAGCCTAGGGGCAAGCAGGGGAGTGAGCAGGGAGTCCTCAGGGAGGATAGGGCTGAGGTCGGGGCTCGCACTCATGCTTGCATAGCAGGAATGGGCTCGGGCGGCATCGGGATGGGCAGGGAATGGGCCGGAATGCACGGCCGTGACACATGGATCAAATGCCAATATTGGGGTGAACATAATAGGCACTTGGCAGGGAATGAATGTTATGTTGCTGAGTGACAAAAATGGCCAGAGGACAAAAGTGGAGGTCAGCGCGTGGTGCCAATACAGTCTGCAAATAAGCAGGGTCAGTGCGGTGCTGACACAAGTCCGCAAACAGAGGTTGATCTGTCAGCACTGTCACACAAGGACAGCATGAAGGCCAACAGAGGTACAGAGGGGAGTGGGAGTGTTGACCTGACCAGAGGTGTCAAGGGCAACCAGAAGTGGCCAGAGGGTGCGGAATGCACGGAAGCGGGGCATGGCTGTGACCACATAGCAGGAAGTGATGAGTGTGGTTTGGATGGAGACAAGGCAGGCATGACTGAATGCCGGGAGCGCCAAGGGCTCAGGAACTGGAGGTAAGGTCAGAATACTGGCAGGGTCTAGGTTCTGATTATTGGCCAAGTCTCATGCAATAAGGCAGGGGGCCAGACATGGGGTTGGGGGCTGGTTAGGATGGGTTTCAGGTCAGCGGATTCGCCTATTGGCATTGGTTCACCGCTGACGGAGCCCCAGGATTTGTCAGTCGTGACAGTATGGTGGCGCCTGCATAGGCACCATCATTTCTGGGGTGTAGTTTTGCCCCATGTATTGGGGCTCATTCAACGAATAGTCGACTTGGGACTGAGTAAACTCACCTGTGGCAGGGGATGACTGGCCTGATATGGCCGGAATAGGCACTGGGTCCACTGGTCACAAATCCAGGGGGAGTACAGAGTCTAGCTCGTCAATGCCAGGCATTAACAGCTGATGAGGTGAGTCAAGGGACAGCATGGACACATCAGCATCCATGGCATCGTTAGAGGGGTGTGGGCTTGGCCCGCGACCAACGTCGGTAGTCTTCATCAGATCAGACATGATGGCAGGAGATAAGAAGGAGCAATTTTCATGCATGGGAATATTAACGAACCCACGGAAGCAATTTCCACTTATGGCAACTAATGCCATAAACGGCCTTCTGATGGCCACAGGACCATTCCCAAGTGGGCAGGCCATCAGAAATGGCAGGGACGAGATGCCGAGGTGGCACTTCGTATAGGAGGCAAGGGAAAGCAGCTTTCCCTGTTTAATTTCTTGACTGCATTGACACCATGTAACATTAGATAGTCGTCCAATGCAGCAAGTTTGTCACAGTGAGACAGGGGTTCCCAAGTGAGATCCCCAAGGCCCCATTTAACACGGAACCACAGGCTATCACGTGTGTCCCATGCGTGGTCCAAAATCTCTTGGACCTGATATTCCTGTTCAGGATCGTCGCCAAAGTCATAGTCATATGGTCTGACAAACTTAGGGAGGAGCTTCTTGGCTTGTCCCTTAGGAAGGTTCAGGTTCCTAGTCGAAAGGTAGGCGAGTCTGGTCACCTGAGCTTATTCGACTGGATGGCCTGTTCTACATGACTCTTTATAATTGAGTTGTGAGCTCCCTGGAGATCATCTAGCACTTGTTGTGCAAAAGCACCGACTCCAGGGAGGTTTGTAGGTGGTACTTCTACCACCATACATTGAAAGAGGGCTCATGGCTCTCTATGCTGACTAAGCTCGTGGGGCCAAACTCTCCAAAATCCCACTTTCTTGACTAAACTCACTATTCTCTCGATCCTTAACTCCACAGTGGGTTCTCTGGGATTTCTGCAAGGTCCGGGCTCAGTGTCCACTACTCACTCATTGTGAGCTAGATCACTGCCCTTATTCCTACTGTTGGAATTCCACACACTCACACCCTCTCTAGCGCGTCCTAGCACCTTAGAGAAAATGGGGGAGGGGAGAACTTCTTTTCAAAATCCGCTATGTACAGGATTATATCTAATAATTATTTTTAGAAATAATAGATGGAGAATATTGGTACCATATGGCACCTGGATACCTTATTAGGCGAAATAATAGAAAAGGGTAACAGTATCAATAAAAGAATATCAATCAATAACTGAAATGATGGTGAAATATGAAAATAAGAGAAAATAAGCGATATCTCAATGGATTTACGGAATTAAGAGCCGAAATTGGAAATAAAGCCGGAGATAACTCTCACGCAGCCGATGAGCATTTTCACCAATTTATTAGACGCCGTGGGAACGAGTGAGGCTGGAATTCTGGGTTGCTGCTTGAGATTCCCATGCCCGCACATGCTCGTGACCTGCCATGCCTAACTTCTCCAACACAGAACTCTGTCAATTCTCCACCGATTGGGACGTTATTGGTATCGTCGGAATCGTACGAATTAGCACTATTTTTAGATACCAATTCCGTACCGAGTGGTCGTGTGAATGGACGTGGTTTCCTAATCATAGAATTGGGTATCTGAGCCGAGTCTGTGCATGGGCGATTATCCTGCCTACAACGTGGCATAATTCCGTAAATAAGCTCGAAGGGGGCATACCCTGTCAACTTGTTAACACTCGAGTTTATTGCAAACTCGGTAAGAGGCAGTTTTAGGACCCCATCACGCTGATCAGGTCTGACTGCGGCACAAATGATCTGGACAACGCTCTGGATCATCCATTCAGCTTGACCATTGCCTTTGGAATGAAAGGCAGTGGTCATCTTCAGATGAATCCCCAAGAGTCTGTGTAGTTCTGTCCAGAATCTGGATGTGAACTTAGTGTCCCTATCAGACACTATTGACTTTGGTAATCCATGTAGGTGAACAATGCCCTTGAGGAACTCGTATGTGAGTTCCAAGGCATTGATTGTTGTCTTCACAGGTATCAGATGTGTGAAGTCAGGTGACACATAACTACCCATAGGTAGTTTAGTATAGTCCAAACTCAATGGAAATGGACCAACAAAGTCCATTGAGATCGAAGACCAAGGGGTCTCCAGTATGGGCAGCTGGTGCAGCAGCCCAGACTTCCTCTGCATCGTTTGTTTGGTGGTTCAGCATTTTTCGCATGTGGAGATGTATGTACCTCTCCACATCACGGACCATAGTCGACCACCAGTAATAGCGGTGCAGGTATTTGTCAGGGCACACCCCACCTGACCCGGCGCTGCACCCTGCGCCACCCTGCCCTACTCCACTCCCCCCATTACCACTCCCCATTCCTCCTCTCCCTTTTTCTTCTTTCTCTCTGTTTCTATTCCACAGTCGCCTTCCCTTCTCTCTATGTATCATTACACACCTGATGCTGCTCCCCCGATTGCTGCACCCACCACGTGCATCCCCACCTACAGAGTGGCACACCTCCGGGATCTCCTGCAGAGACACCCAGAGAGGTCTGGCTGTATGCAGAGATGATGTGGCTCCCCCCATGTGACCCTAACCACATGTATATAATAGTACCTGGGGTGGGAACAGAAGAAGCAGCCTTCTTGTCAACTTCCCACTTCAGGTAAGTACTGTAGTTCCTCTCTTTTAATGATAACTCAACTTCCCGCTTCAGACTAAGTGGTTGGGGACGCTCCCCCATGACAGGATCACCACTATGCACAGCCGACACCTGTCCCATCAAGTCCCTTGTGCCAGGACTTTGCTGCTTTCGGAGCTGTCCCTGACAGTATTCCAGGGTTTTATGGGATCCTAGGGGCCCTAGGATCTCATGTGCATGCTCGATGGCGATACCAGTTGCCCTCTCCCCTTTGTGAATGACGTCCGGGACCAGACGTAGTGCACCTGACTCATTCAATCTTGAGATAAGGCCATTGGAGACCTTGAATTTGGGGAAATGCAACAGGTTCTCCAATATACCACACCAAGCAGATTGCTTGTCATAGCCTTTCCTCACGGAATCAAGGAAGGACTCTTCCTCGGTTACGCTTCTCAAACTTCCTTCTTCAGGGACTATGTTGGTGAGTGTCAGCATGCTCCTCCCTGAAGGGTCTTTGGGTGGGTCCAAGATCACGGCTTCAATGTCGCGATCTTCTGTTCCAAGTCTGGTCGTTGTGAGTTTCAAACAGAGGTGATGGAAATATAACATTTCCTCTGCTTCTTCAATGCGACTTAAGGGGAGATCATCCCCTAATTTGTCTATGTGGATGTCTGCAGAGACAAATTCATCATAATGCAAGTCTTCGTCACCCGAAGACTTGTAGTAGCGACTCAGAGCGTCTGCTACTTTATTCCTATGGCCTTCGACATAGATTATGTCGCAGTTAAAACCATAAAAAACATTCTGCCATCTTATGTGGCACCCTGATGTGTGTTGCTTCTCTTTGAAGTACATCAGGGCCTTATGGTCCATCACTACCGTGAATTTTCAGCCACCTGTTAGCTCATCCATCCATTTGGACAGGGCTTCCAGGACTCCCAGTGCCTCCAGTTCATATGCGAAGTACGAACGTTGTGTCAAAGTAAACTTCTTCAACATGAATGCTGCAGGGTGGGAGGTTTCCCATTTCGTGCCCTGGGCCAGAATAGCACCGATGCCTGCTGGGCAGGCATCTGTGATAACCCAGACTTGGGACCTGGATTGTTCATCATCAGAGAGGCCTGTAGGGGTGCTCCAGACGATGGGTTTCAGAATCGGTGTTTTACAGGCGAGATTTTTGATCTCATCAAAACACTTCTGGTGTAAAGGGGTCCAGAAGAATGGCAAGTAGTTGGTCCATATCGTCTGTAATGGACCTGTATATGCACTAACATTTGGCATGAAGTGGGCGAGATACTCAATGAGTCCCAGGAAGCATAGTACTTCCTGGTGATCTTCAGGTACTTGCCAGTCACGGAGTTTTGCCATTTTATCAGAGTCCGCATGGACTCCATGGCCATCCACCTTACATCCTAGGATGTCCAGAACCGCTGCGAACAGCTCAAACTTTTTTCTACTGATGTACAGGTGTTCAGCTTTCAGTCGGTCGTGGACCCACAAATGCTTCTCATTGTGTTTGGAAACCGAATCGGTTATTGTTGAACCATGCATGTATGGCCCATCTGATGTTTTGTCAGAGGACCCACAACACAGTCCTTTGAAAGGTTGAGGGACCATTGCAGTCCCCTTGCTGCAGCATGTTCGAGATGTACATGCCCCATGGAGTGGCAAATGCAGTGCATGGAACACAGTCGAGTTCCACGTGTATTTGCTCATATGCATCGGTCATATCGATTTTCGATCAATATGAGTTCCTTGCCAGACTGTCCATTATGGATCTCATGTCTGGCATCAGTGTGGATCATATTCGCATTACGATTCCTTGCATCTATGATGGTTCTGAGAGGGCCATCCTGTCAGGGGACGACTCCCGGGTCCCCATGACCCTCCCCTATGGTCCACAGCCTGACCTATGAACAGCCCTATCCAGGGCAACAACTACTGTGGGTAAGGAGATGAGAAGGAAGCTAACTTCTCATCTTCCCACAGTGGCCACAATATCAGCAAAACTTCCGGGGATACCCGGAAGTCACATGAAGGGGTAGGAACCGGGCCCGGAGCATGCAGCGCGCGGAGTGTGCATGCGTGCAGGAAGCGCGGTGGGTGGAAGCGGGTCCAGACGCAGGTCCGGGTCCAGGCTAGTCAGGGTGTGTGCCCTGACACATCCTTTTTTGCAAGGCAGAGCATAACGAAGAGCCTTCTCTTGTAGCTGTTGCTCAAGAGCCTGAGGACATGTAGCACGCTGCTCATTGTACTGCTTCATGGGATTGATAAGATTGATCCTATGGTTAACTTCATGGAAAGGAGGCAAGACCTCAGGTGTGGGTGCCATGACGTCTTCAAAATGCACCCTCCACCAATTGCGGAGGGGAATGAAACCATCGTCCATCATTGGGTGATGTTCCAGATGAGAACAATCAGGTAACTGACCTGACTTTGGGTCAGCCCAGTGTTCTGGAAAATTACGCATGGCATCCTGTACAGATGACACATAAGAAGATCCCCTCATAGTGGCTATACTATGAGGGTTGGTGTTACGGGAATGGGTTCCGGGGAACCCAACCTGAGCCGTTCGGCTCACTAATGGAGGTGGCTGCATAGCCATCGGAGGGAGAGTGGAATGGGATGAGTGTCTGGCAGTGTAACCTGTGTGTCGGCCAACGGTAACTTGGCGCTCCTGGGAGCGTACCAGTAGCGAGTATGATGTGGGCTCCTTGAGGGAGCCACCTGGCTGTCTGCTAATGGGGACTTGGTGCTCCTGGGAGCGTGCCGGTAGCGGGTGTGCTGGGAGTGTGTGGCTAGCGGTGACTTGGCGCTCAATGGAGCGTACCGGTAGTGAGGGATACTGGGACTCCCAAAGGGAGTCACCCAGTTGGTGGCTATCGGTGACTTGGCGCTCATGGGAGCGTACCGGTAGCGGGAGTTGTTGGGGAAAGTGGGCTGGTGGACCAGTGCACGGTAGTGGGTGACCGTGGGAAGTGGGACCCGCGGGTGCGTGGCCAGGCATCCTGGAGCTGCCTGGACCATATCCTTCTCCTGAGGAGGTGGGATAGGTTACAGTTCCTGATAGGGAACTTCTGGTTGGATGGGAGTAACCACTCGACCACCCGGTGGACTGGTGGGAGTGGGCAGCAGGAGGTTGGGCGTGGGAATGCCCACCTCGTTGCGGTTTTGTCATGGAGAGGAGGAATAGGGAGGTGGACATGGTTCCAGGGTTACAGGTTGAGTTTACAGTGGTGGCACAATGGTGAGGATGTTACAATTGCGGTACAAGGTTTTTGGGTTATGTATTCGATAATGAGAAAACATTTTTCGGCATCTGCCTTACACATCATATGACTTCTAACTATCTAATATAAAAGTCACAATGGTCAAGGGAAGTCCCTTGAAACTCAACAAATTCCCCAGCCAGCACCAAAACCCAGTGGGAAAGCTTGGCATGGGGTTTGACAGCGAAATAAAGGTGCAGGGACCAAGGGTTTGATTGTTCATAGTCACGGACCATAAGATTCTAGGTCCATTCCTATAACAGTTGGGCTCCTCCCTAGAGGGGTGATTGGGCAGCGAAGTTGGCTTTGCCTTACCAAGTCACAATTGCTGTGTGCTTGGCAATTTGGATGCCCAATGATTTGAGGGTGAAGCCTTCACTAGGCTTGAATTGTGTCTGTGGGCCTGGCGCCCAGTCGAGATAAAGGAACATTCTGTTGGAACGTCAAATGAAGGGAGTTGGCCTCCATGGATGTGGATGACGTGCTTGCCAAAGTCAAGCATTGCCTTATTCGTGTTCAACCATGGGGCACCTAATATAGCGTCGTACCTTTTGATCTTTACAACATCGAAATAGTGCTTCTTATTCTGACCTAATATCTTCAGGTCAACATTTGTTCCGTAGGAAATGCAGGAACGACTCCCTTTGGTACCCATTTGGAGTACCAAAGGGTTTGGTAGCTCCAGCAGAGGGATGTGGCACACCCTGACAAAGTCAGGGGACAGTGCATCCATCTCTGCTCCACTATCAAACAGGGTGAATGCTCTGGTCCCATTGATTTCAATGAGACCGGTCAGAGTGCAGCGCAAGTCCGCACTCCGATCTGTAGGGTATTTACCTGCCTCTCACGATAGTCTAAACTTCACATCAAACATGGGCAGGTTTTTCTTTGAAATTTTAGCAGGAACCGTTTCGGTTTCCTGCTTGCGAGGGGGTAACTGGCCCTCAGTCTTGAATCAATGAACGGGTTCGTCGACCAGTTCAGCGTAGATTTCTTCTTTGCTCAGGAGTTTCTCCACTCTCTGAGCCAAAGTGAGTAATTGTCCTCAGATGGGTCCACAAATGTCATCCCTCGTAGACCCACATGCCCAAAGGTGACCTCACCTTCAGGCTCACTTTCTAACTCACCCTGAAGATCAGGGTGTTCCTATGGATCGTTGATGAGGCAGTCATCCCCTTCGTTGATAGCAGCCACTGGGTCATCTGGGGACTCCCCAGATGGCTCTTCTTCTTCCACCCCAGCTTCTGTTGCTGGGGTGTCGTCGTTCGCATCTTCATCAATCCCCAGAGTGAAAAGTTTGGCTCTAGGTGGGTGATTTGGGCATTGGAATGAATACCCGATTTTGCCACATTTGTAGCAAAGTGGGTTACCCTTTGCATCCTTTGAGGGACGACATTGATAACTGGAAGATCCGGTATTTGAAGCATACCGGTTATTATTTGGAGGAGGCGCCTGAGTAGGCACCTCAGTCTGAGTTCTTGACGACGAAGCCACTAAGGGTTTCGTCACCACCTGTGTTTTCTTAGCACTATAGGCTACAGATGGAGGGAAACTACGTGTCGTAGTTACCTTTGAAGCGAAGGTCGCCACCCCTTTCATTGAAGGGGCAGTGCTGTGAGAGCCACTCGATTTCATTTTCGAGGGATTTGTAAATTTGGAGGACCTCAGTCCTCCCCTATACGCGTTGATGACATACATGGAATCATACGTGTGGTCTATGTGTAATACTGCAGTCCAAAGGTCATCTTTGGATGAGAAATCGACCGAAATTTGGTCATGCATTACTAGCTCTTCCTTCATGTATAAAGGAAGAGTGTTCAAGAAACGCTCATTGAAACTCACCTGGTCAGGGCGAGTTATCATCTTCTCCGATGCTTGGAGAAGTTGAGTATAGAAGTGCTTGATTCCTTTGGAGGAATCATACGTGAGGGTTTTGAAGAGTTTGGTGGCAGGAACTGCTGCCGATCTCTTCACGTATGTTAACATCAGCTTGTTTAACAGCTGAATGAAGGTAAGGGTTGACCCCTCCTCAAAACCTTGCTTCATATTATGAAGCATGATTTGTTTGGGGTCACCGTCTAAGGCGTGAGCTAGAGCGTCTATATGAAGCTCGTTATAGCTTGTGCCTTTCCACCCATTTCCTGATATCCAGGAAGTGAGCTCCACCAGCCAGTTCTTGAATTTTTCGAGATCATTTTCCCCAGACCACAAAGTGGTCAAGATCGCCCATGAAGCCCTCTGGGTCTCCAGGGGTCATACTGTTAGGGTCCCTAGAATAGGACCTAAGAGTAGTTTCGATGAACCCATCGTTCAGGTTGGTGGCACTCGCCATTCTTGGAACAGTTGAGCTTGTCACCCGAAGCGAGTTCAGATTGTTGCTGAACTCTCTTTTCATGGGAGAAATTAGGTTTATTGGGGCTTCAACCTGAGGACCCGGCATACAACAAACGGTAGGCTGGGGAGTCGAGACTTCTCGCCTCAGCTCCTGCTCTCGTTCATGTGGTTTACTAGGCTGATTAAGGCCAAAGAAGGCGGCCGCATTGCTGTCACCACCACCAGGAGGCACTTGTGCCCTGAACTGCTTGTAGGTATTTAACCTACTCTGCAGTTCTCGAGCATGGCCTCGGCGTTCTGATTCAAGACTGTGCAGCATATAGACATATGCCACATCATTATCCACTTGCATCCTATATTCCTTGGATGCTTCACTCGGTGCAGGAGTAGCAAAGAGGTGTCTTTGCTTCCTCTTGATTTCGCCTCGCTGGTTGCCGAACCGGTTCCATGACAAGATATACGAGGCAATCCTGCCTCAACATCTGCATTATCAGAATCTGATGAACTAATGAAAACCACAGGTGGTTCTTGAGAGTTTAAATGAGACATGTTCAGTTGTTCCACAACTGTCATGACTGCCTGCCCCAACATTTCAGTGATGGTCTTCTGTAGACCCTCACTCCTGTTGGCCTCATCATCAGGAGGTCGATTCTGTGGCTCAAGAAAGTGATCAGGTTCATTACGATCCTTGTTCATGTCATATCCCGGAATCCTGACCCCGCATTCTCCCACCTCATCACACCTTCCTAACAACTTCATCATCCCCTACACCATAACTCCCCACTCCCCAAGTCACCTACCTTCCCAACTGTCTCAGCTCCAGCCTGGTTTGCAGCACACCCTACCTTGGCCACTCCCATCCCGGAAGCTCCGTCCTGAGTCGGAGCATTTGGAGACTCCGGATTTGCTCCGACCTCCCAACAGATCTCTGACATCCCATGACATGCCTCTAAACCATTCCCCCTCCCATTTCATTTATTGGAGTCACCCAACATCCTTCAGATATGTAACTCCGCCTTCAGAACTACCCACATCCTCCAGTGATCCCACTCACATCATCACAAATTAGTCAACTTCCATTATAGTATGACTGTCGTCTTCTTTCCATTCAGTTGGCTAACTTCCTCTTACCCATTTCTCGTTCCCATTCATCCTCCAGCCTTTTACTCTGCCCTTCTCGACCCGACACCTCAGTCCCCCATTAAGGGTATCGTTTGGGACCTTTCGGTACCTTCCGGTATCATTTGGCACCTTTCGGTGTTTTCCATTATCACTCGGACTTTGACTAAAGTCCTTCCCATTCCTCCATATATAAATACTTGTAGATTAGAACCTGTAGTCCCCCAGTTCTAATCTCGACTAAAGTTACCCCAAGTCCCTCTATGAGTGAATCCCGACCCCTTCCTACAAGATACCTCAGCCACATGAAATATAAGGACTAACTGAGACGTAATGGAGGCACAGCGCTCCCTCTGAGTCGCTGAGGCTGTGTCCTTCTTAGAGCCTCTTGTACCACCCAGCAGACCTGGGCTTCCTGGAGAAGCTTCGGTCCACTACCGGAGTTCTCGGATCCCCTCTAGTTGAGCCCTGCCTGCATTCAGACTCATGCACTTTCCCCTACATTTGGGGTTTTTGACAGTTCACCCATTTCTCTTTCAAATGGGAAGGTATCTGTGCCAGTGACGAGGCAGATTCCTCACTTTCTGGGTCGGGGTATATAGTGGCCATCTGTATTCCAGGGTCCCCTGAACCTGGGATGTGAACAAACTTGGGTAGGCCATTGTTGTCATGCAGATTCTGAGTCATCGTAACCATGGGAAAAGTCCCTTGGTCATGCAACATCTGTTTAGATGCCCTAGTTGGATCTAGGGTTCGTCTGGGCACAGTTGATACAGGCTCTGAAGGTCCTTCAGGAACCTTTGGAGTCTCTTCCAACTCCTCAGGTTCGATGGGTCGGGGGGCTTCTTCAGGGCAAAGCTCCTGATGTCCCTTGAGCATGTCTAACCTTTCCAAAATGGTGTTGAATCGACTTTCGAGCCCCTTTTCAAAACTCACAAACGTCTGGATGAATTCCCTCCATGGCACATCTTCTTGTGGTGCAACAACAGAGAGCGGTAGGTCTCCCTTCGTCATTGCTGGGGATTATTAGTCCCTGTTGGCTCACCACTTGTGGTTGGAAGTAGGCGCACAGGTGCTGAAGGGCCTGTGCCTCTTGCCACTGACTGAGTCTCTGTGTCAATTGGTGCATTGTCCAGATCGGCAGCGATCGCAGCTGGGGCTTCTGTATCAGCCACCACTCCCGATCGGATTGGGGTCAATTGGTGTGGCGTTGGCCTCACCAACGTCTACAACGGGATCGAGTTCTTGCTGTGCAGTCTTCACATTCTTTCGATAAGAAGACAATCCAGCTGCCCCTCAAGAACTCATTGGGGAAGAGGGTCTGGGTGAAGATTAGATCAATGTCGATTGAATCAGGAACAAGCACAGGGTTAACTGGATTAACTTACCAAGCAAAAAAAAGTGTAAGCGCATGGTTATAAGTGCCTCACACTCCCAGTCTGTCACACAAATATGCTTTAATGAGCTATATTGTTAATGGGGGAGTAAAGGCTGAGGAGCCTTTCCTCCTACCTGCACGTTTATATATGTGTATTTACATGATGTAATGCAGCTTAATATTATACAGGTTGTTTATGCTTACACCGATTCCACCATTCAGAAAACCCCTTCCATTCATGCGACGACTCAGTACAGATTTGGTATCCAAAAATAGTGCTAATTCGTACGATTCTGACGATACCAAGAACGTCTCAATCGGTGGAGATTTGATGGAGTTCCGTGTTGGAGAAATTAGGCACAGCAGGTCACGAGTATGTGCAGGCATGGTAATTTCAAGCAGCAACCCAGAATTCCAGCCTCACTTGTTCCCACAGCGTTTAATAAATTGATAAAAATGCTTATTGGCTGCCTGAGAGTTATCTCCGCTTGCATTTCCAATTTTGGTTCTTGATTCCGTAAATCCGTTGAGATATCGCTTATTCTCTTATATTTTCATATTTTGCCATCATTTCAGTTATTCTTTTATTGTCACTGTTACCCTTTTTATTATTTTGCCTAATAAGGTATGCAGGTGCCATATGGCACCAATATTTACCATCTATTATTTCTAAAAATAATTGTCCCTTATATCCTGTACATACCAGATTTTGAGAAGGAAGTTCTCCCCTCCCCCAAAATTCTCTAAGGTGCTAGGATGCGCTAGAGTGGGTGTGAGTGAGTGGAATCCAACAGTAGGAATAAGGGCAACTGTCTAGCCCACAACGAGTGGGTAGTAGATTAGTTGAGCCCAGACCTTGCAGAATCCTGGAGAACCCACCGTGGAGTTTAGGATCGAGAATGTAGTGAGTTTAGTGGAGATAGTAGAGTTTTGAGAGTTTGGCCCCATGAGCTTAGTTGGCATAGAGAGCTGCAAGCCCTCTTTCAGTGCCCAGAGTGGCAAATACGAAGCCAAAGAGGCTCAAGACATAGTACAGGGGCAGAGTTCCCCTTCAGTTTGATTTTTAGTGAGATTTACAAGTTTTTTCCTTTTTATCACATCGCACCCAGACCATTTCTCAAACCTCCCCTGAGCATTCCCAACACTAGGCCCCTCTCTCTCTCGTTAGGGTGGTAGATCCCTTGCCCCCTTACAGTGCTGTGCCATTGCTGGTTGTCCTGGGGGTCCCTAATTTCAGATCTAGCAGAGGGGAAGTTTCTTAGGGGAGAATCAAGTCGATTTCAGACTGAGGTTACAAGTTACTAGGTACATTGTATATTATAGGTATAAAAGGCTACTGGTTGGGGTTGGGAGGGAGGCTGGGGGCATCACCAATAGCACCCCTGGTCACTCCAAAGTTTGACAAGAGCTGTGACCAATGATTATACTAATCACCAGTGGGATAAAGACATGATAAAAATAGTATATGGTTGTATTGTCAATCGTGAAACCCAATACAACCATCTTGCATCAAATATTTGATCATAGGTTGTAATTACAGAAAAATAATGACATGATATAAAGTATGATGTGGTTGTATTGTTGGTTGCAAAAACCAATACAACCACCTGGTGTCACAGACCATTCCTGGAAGCTGTCCAAGCACTTCCAAGGCCCATGTTGTGTGGAGCTCAAAGTTCCAGGTCCTCTGATGGTAGGTTGGAGACCAGCCAGAGGTGGGGTGGAGCTCTGGGGGTGACAAGGGTGTTGAAGGGGCTTGGCTTTGGTGACTAGGGGGGGAGTGCTGGTGGCAGGGGAACTGGGTCAGGGGGGAGGGGCCAGATGGCAGCCCCTTACTACTTAACGGCAAAGGCATTAGCAAGGGTCAATCCCTCATCGCCATTCATTGGTTATCATTATACCAAGTGCCCTAGGCCAAGCCCAAATTACATCTGAGAGGTGTGGAGTGGGAAAATGGCAAACCAACTGGATAACAGAGGTTAACTCCATCTGCAAGCAAGCAGGGATACTATGAGGAAAATATCTGGAAGAGTCTGGAACTCAGAAGTCATATTCTGGAATATTGAGTGCAGGGAAAATATAATGTATGGAGTAATTAAAGAATATTGATGAGTGGAGGTAGGGTAGGAGATAAGGAGGTCCAAAGGAATGACAATGGCAAACCCTGAGGTAGAGATGACAGAGGTATGGAGATCTGGATGGAAGCGGTAGGGCAAGGTGGGAATAATGGTGTAGCAACCTTAGTCTACTCACAATACATGATTGATAGGGGGGTCTGGAGGTGAGAGGTCTGGAGTTGAATATAGGAAGGTAATGATGAGAGGGGGAGGTTCCGATGACTTTGTCAGTCATTCACAGCAATCATCAGAATGATGGTGGAGGTCCATAGGAGGCACCAAAATGGAGAGGGTACATGGGGTGGAGGAGAGTTGGGGAAGGAATCTTAGGTTTGTAGGCATCCACCAGAGAGGGTGGAGATGGCTACAGGGGTCAGTGGTCATTGTCAGAGACCGGATGTGGGATGGAGGAGACGTCCCCATGGCAGAGGGCTTTGGCCTCAGCGACTAGACCAGGAGTGCTGTGCCTTAGTTACACATCCATGCCCTAATTGACTAACTGGCAAAAAGAACTAGAAGAGGGAAACTCTAGTCGATTTTATTAGGTGTTAGAGACCAGATCAAGATGAAGGATTGTCTCCATGGTGGAGGGCTTTGGCCTCAGCGACTCAAGCCAGGAGCGCTGTGCCAAGTTACATGTCTGTGCCCTAATTTACTTACTGGCAACGAGAACTAAAGGGGGATCAACTCTAGTCGATTTTATCACTGAGGTGTAACCTATGTACAAGTTAAGTATATATAGTTACAGTGAGAGCAGGCCCGTGAATGGCAGGGCCAAGCGGAGTGGAGCTAAAGGAGTTAAACATTAGCCAACTGAATGTTACTGACAAGTCGGGTTACAGGGTTAGCGGAATGGCAGGCGATAACCCAGAAACAGAAAGGAGGGATAGACCCGAAAGTGGGCTTGCAGGGCAAGCAAGTGAATTGCCCAGCAGAGGCAGGAGTGTGCTAGCGGACGTTGGAGCTGTCCAGAAGCCTTTGGGGCTCCATACTTAGGGAGGCGTAGGTAATATATTGAAAAGAGGGGGTGGTGACCATTGAGGGAGGTGGAGGTGGTTACAGAATACAGGAGCTCCGAGGTTAGTGAAGAAGGAGTGGAGGTGGTCCGGAAGGATCAGAGGCAGTGGAGGTCGATGGCCATGGGTGATATGACACTAGGGTGTAACCTATCTACAAGTTATGTATATATAGTTACGTAGGGGGCAGGCCTGTGAATGGCAGGACTGAGCGGAGCGGAGCTAACAGAGTTACATGTTAGCTGACTGAATATTACCGACAAGTTGGGCTACAGGGTTAGCAGGGTGGTGGGCTATAACCCAGAAATGGAAAGGAGGGATTGGCCCAAAGGTAGACTTGCAGGGCAAGCAAGTGAATCGCCCAGCGGAGGCAGGGGTGCACTAGGGGACGTCAGAGCTGTCCAGAAACCTTCGGGACTCCATACTTAGGGAGGTGTAGGTAATATATTGGATTGAGGGGGTGGTGACCATCAAGGGAGTTGGAGGTGATTGCAGAATATGGAGGCTCTGAGGTTAGTGACAAAGGAGCGGAGGTAATCCAGAAGGACTGGAGGTAGTGGAGGATGATGGCCATGGATGGATATGACAGTCATAGCATGAGTCATCTAGGAACAGGGCAGATAGGGGATGGAAGGTCCAGGATATGACACCTGGCATCAAATTAGAAAATAAACATAGGTTGTAAATTACAGAAAAATAATGACATGATATTGAAATATAATGTGGTCGTATCATTGGTCACGAAACCCAATACAACCACCTGGCAGCAAATTAGAAAATAAACATAGGTTGTAAATTACTGACATGATACTGAAATGTAATGTGGTCATTGCAAGCTGTCATATCTGTACATACCCGATCCCGATCTGACTCCCGGACCTCCATCTTCGCCACCTCCAGAGTCCTACCCTACCACTGTCCTGCCTGATATTCACCTTCAGACCTGACACCACTCCTCCTCTTACCCCTCATGCCACCTCCACCCTTCTGCCCTTCTCCTATCCTATCTCCATCTGCTCTGATACTCACCTCGGACCGAACACCACTCCTCTCGCCACCCTCCTCCTCTCACTCCTCTTACTCCTCATGACACCTCCACCCTTCCATCACTCTCCTACCCTTCCCCTGTCCGCTCTGATACTCACCTTTGGACCTGACACCTTTCCCCTCCTCCACTCCTCTCTTCCCTCTCTTCCCTCTGGCCCTCTTCTGCCGACCCTCCGCCTAGTTACAACCTTCCACCGCTGTCCCGTACCCTGTACTTGGACACTGTTCATACCTTCGCTCCAAGATTCTGTCATAGTTCCGACCTCGGACTTTGACCCCACCTTGGCTTAAGTCCATTGCATTGGTGACCTCATACTATGTAAACACCATTGCCAATATTCCTTGGACTTTCAACCCCACCTCTGTAACCTCTGTAACCTCTGAGCTCCACAGATCATACTTGGCACTTTCGCTGTCTGTAACGTATCTCTCACGTTTTCCCCTCATCCTTATTTGGACTGCTGCTTCTTCCCATTCTAGCCAGTTAGTCATCATCCCCACTTTACCTGTTACGAGAATGGGGAGAATTCCTCCCATCTCGACCCGTTCTTATAGAGGGATGACGATCATTGTATCTAGTCTGTACCATAACGGGAAGTGTAACCGATGAGTGTTTCCAGTCTTGCATGAGAACAGATGATCGAATTATAGAAAATATAGGGTTATGGGGCCAGGGTCGGACAAGATGACAGTAGACCGCTAAATAAAATTGTCGGCAGAAACATATGTAAATACATGTTTTGAGGCTGTCCTCCAACATGAATTCCCATTGAGCGTAAGTTGTGGAGTGAGCTATTAAGGAATGGATGGTGTGTAGTCGGGGACAACAGGAAGGATGGGTCAGCCATGGGTACTCGGCGCTCCTCAATGGAGCGTACCATGTGCATGGTCACGGCTCGCAAGATGGGTGAAGATTTCATATCATTGCTATCAGTTACTTGGCATTCACAGTGTGAATGTATTGGTAGCGGGTTGTTAACATGAGTGTACAGTGAGGAATGGCTAGTGGGGCCTTTGGTGACTTGGCATTCCCATAGGGAACGTACTGTTGGTGAGGAGGTACGATGACTGACAAGGGAAGGGGTAGACGGTGGATGGGCAGCTACTTGGCACTTGCGTAGTGAGCATGCCGGCATCATGGGAGTATGAGCCTTAGAGTGTTCACGATCTCTAAGATCGTTGTATGACATCATCCATCGGGCGCTGGGGGGAGAGCTGAGTGATGAAGTCCCATAGGATACAGGTTCCATAGGATGATACACAAGTCGAGAGTTTTCGACTCGCAACTTTGAGCTCTCACGATGAGAGCTGCCAGAGGACTTGATATAACCAGACTTATAGGACATGTTGAGAATTGTACAAGCACACAGGTTCAGTTGAGTCACAAGAGGGGGTCGCACACAGGACAGATGTAGAGTGTAGTAGTAGTTAGCAGGAACTGCCTTTGGCAGTTTCCATACACAACGTGTGACTATCTACAAATGGAAAGGTTGCGGGAAATCCTGTGAAACACAAACAACCTTGGCCAGCACCAAAACCCCAATGGGGAAAGCTTTGCACGAGGGGGGGAATGGAGTAGAACAGGTAAGGATAGTAAGGTATCAGGATAGAGAGCGAAAGGGAGAGAGAGAGAGAGAGAGAGTGATGGAAAGGGGAAGTCTTTGACTATGTGATGGATATGGTCATTGGAGACTCTGTATCCATAACATCACCTCATCCTCCTGCCCCTCTGGGCTTTGCCCTCCCTATCTCCTTTCGGATGTACCACAGGTTCTGACCTATGACCTTCGGTACTGCTCTGCTTCTGTCATCCCTTTGTTCCCATTTGGATGCCTTTGTTCCGATTCAGACCCCCTTTGTTTCCCTTGTGCTTTCGACAAACAGCAATGGCACAGTGCTTCGCTTGAGTCACTGAGGCCAAGGTCCCTCCTTGCTAAGTCTCTGCTTCCCCTCTGGAATTGTCCACCCTTGCCCAGTTCTAACACAAGTGGGCTAGGAATCCAACCCCCAAATGCCAGCAAATTGGTGGGGAGGAAGTCTGCAGGTGTTCTAAGGTTGTCCTGGGTTTGGTCTGGGTGCTAACAAAAACAAAATAATCACAAAAACCCTTTAAGAATTACGTACCCCACAGCCATCACCTTCCATCACCTCCAGTCCTCCCAGATTGCCTCCACTCCTTTGTCTCCAACCTCAGAGCCTCCAGATTCTACAATCCTCTCCAACTCCCCGATGGTCACCACCCACTCATTTCAATATATTACCTATGCCTCCCTAAGTATGGAACTCTGAAGGTCCCTGGACAGCTCCAACATCTGCAAGCACACCCCTGCCTCTGCTGGGTAACTTAGTTGCCTGCCCTGCAAGTCTACCTTTGGACCAATCCCTCCATTCCACTTCTGGGTTATAACCTGTCAATCCATTAAACCCTGTAACCTGAGTCATCAGTATTATTCAGTCAGCTAACCTGTAACCCCTAGGTCTGCTCTGCCTGGCCCGCAGCCTAGACTTCCTCTGTTACCTTACATTACACCTCAGTGATAAAATCAACTTTCCTCCTCTTCTAGAGTTCCCTCTCAGTCCATAAATTAGGGCACCAACATGTTACTGGGCACAGCACTCCTGGCATAAATTGCTGAGGCCATAGCCCTCTGATCACAGAGATGTCTCTGTTTGTCCCGAACCTGGTCTCTGACACTGTCATATCCATACATACCCGATCCTGACCCGACTTCTGGACCCTCCTCTCCACCACCTCCAGAGTCCTACCCTACCTCCGTCCACTCCAATATCCACCTTCAGACCAAACATCACACCTCCTCACTCCTCATGTCACCTCCTCCCCTTCCATCCCTCTCCTACCCTACCTCCATCTGCTCCGATATCCACCTTTGGACATGACACCATTCCTCCTCCCACTCTTCTCCCCACTCCTCTCATCACTCTCCTCCCTCCAACCCTCTTCTGCCAAGCCTCTGCCAAGTTATGACCTTCTGCCGCTCCCATACCTCATACTTGGACACCGCCTGTACCTTCGCTCCGAGACTCCATCATGGTCCTGACCTCGGACTTTGACCCCACCATGGCTTAAGTCCATTGCATTGGTGACCTCATTCTACGTAAGCACCATTGCCAACATTTCTCAGACTTCCAACCCCACCTCTGCAACCTCCATAAGCTCTGCAACCTCCAAGCTCCACGGACCATACTCAGCACTTTCGCTGCTTGTAATGTATCTTTCACGATTTTCCCTCATTCTTATTTGGACTACTGCTTCCTTCCATTTTAGCCAGTTAGTCATCATCCCCACTTCACCTCATCCTCCTGCCCCTCTGGGTTTCGCCCTCCCTATCTCCTTTCGGTTGTACCACAGAGTCTAACCCATGGCTTTCGGTACTGCTCTGCTTCCATCATCCCTTTGTCTCTGTTCAGACACCTTTGTTCTGATTCAGACCCCCTTTAATTTCCACACAGCACTCAAGTACACGGACTTCAAAAGTAGCGGGAGGGGGAAAATCTCTGGTCCATTTCAATTGCTATGTACATATACCCATTCAGCAAACATACAATCTGTGAAAAGAGTCTGAAATATATGGGTTTGGCTGAGCTAAGCCTCCACCAATCAACAGTGGTAAGGTTCGGCTGCCATTGGCTTAGAATAAAATTCCAAACAACAAAGGAAATTGAAAAGAAAAACACAAACTTCCTCATACCACTTTAAACACTGCGTCAAACCTCCGTCCCTTTATCCCACTCGACTCTCCTCATCCATAGCTTTCTAACAATACCGATTTTGTGAAATTTGGTGGAGATTTGACTGAGAATGGGAATTCTCAGAAACGGAATATATATCTTGATTATCTGTGCACAGGGAAACTTGGGCCAAATAATATGCCGTAATTCCAAGACTCCTCCAATGTCTTCTTTAACATTTGTATCATTTAACTAGCCCATATTCTCCTGGAATTTCACTGAGACTAGCTCACACATGAGCATCCACATAGTTCATATTGTCCCATGACTCCCGTCATGCCTGATAATCAGAATATCTCCACAACCACTGAACCGATTAGGGTGAAATTCAACGCTGAGTATTTGGGCATTTTTCTCGATTTAATGACCCCAAGATCGTCCTCTTCCGTCAGCTTTTGACCTTGTTCTCATGGTCGCGGTCAAGTGCATGGACTTTGTACATGAGGACATCTCAGGTTGAATTTCTCCACCAAACCTCAACCAATTCCAATTCCTTTGTGGAAAGGCTCTTTCGGTTTGTATGAAAACCCTCTTTCTTCTTTCTTATTACGATTCCTTTTTCCTAATAATGTACAAGGGTGGGAGCCCAATTTTGATGTATGTGCTGTGTAAGGTTCCATGAAATTGAGCATACCCATTATGCACTCCTACAGCATTGCACATGCAATGCAAGGGGGATGTCAGGGCAATAGCCCCGAACCCCAAGCCATATGTAATCACAATTCATGTGGGTGAGTGGGAACTTCTGTTAACCGCTTACACACCCATAAAATACACATCATTGTATCACTTATGGCCTCGTGTGCTGAGCAACCCCACTGAGACCTCACAGTGAGCTATTAAGGGTTCAATGACTTGTGGTCAGACACATCAGGGTTGATAGGTTAGCCACAGGTACTTGGTGCTCCTTAGTGGTGTGTACCATGTGCATGGATGCAACTTGTTCAACATGAGAGGTTTCCATATTATTGCTAACAGTTACTTGGCATTTGTAGTACAAACATACTGGTAGCAGGTCATTGTTATGTGTATCAGGGAAGGAGCATCAAATGGGGCTTTTGGTGACTTGGCATTCCCAAAGGGAACATACCGATTGTGGAGGGGTGTGATATGGGAGAGACTAGATGGTTGATGGGTGGCTACTTGGCGCTCGTGCAACAAGCATGCCAGCATCATGGGAATGGAGTCTTCACAGTAATTATGGACTGTCATATCCATCCACAGTCACCACCTTCCATCACTTCTGGCCTTCCTGGATTGCCTCCACTCCTTCATCTCCAACCTCAGAGCCTCTGGATTCTGCAATCCCCTCCAACTCCCCCTGTTATGGAAATGGGAATTTCCCATTTTAGACTCTTATGGGTTCTGTATCACATGATTTGTATAGTAATTAAGTTTAATCAAATCAATAAACAACCAAAAACCCACTGTGCTAACATCTGTTACAACTAATGTTAAACTGCCTGTGATAACATCTGTATAACCATATGAACCCCGTTTCCCAACCTTTCCCTCTTCCTGCACTAAAGACGGACGAAAATGGGTGCCTCCGGTGAAGGAGCGGAGCTGGATCACCTTATGTAACCAGTTTCCTACGTCCAATAACGATATTAGAGTTTGTGCTGATTTGCGTACTGACCGTGTTTTGGTTGCCAAATATATGATTGTTCACTGTCTAAAACAACAATAAACACCCCCCAACGATCTCTCCTGATGTATAGATCGTCTACGGATAAAATTCTATATTGACTTTACTATGATTTCTAGTCAATATTACACCTATATTTACCACTTTTCAGTAGGATGTGATTTTCCTGATAATTTACTGAAGGAAAACTGCTAATAAAATAATTCCGCAATAAATGTTACTCAATACAGGAGTGACCAAACTGCTCTTTCTATCGCTTAGAGTGCGTGCTAGTTATCTAGCAGGTTCAGGATCGCTCACTTTTCTCCTGTGGTGTGATAACCAAGTATTGCTGAGAGATTATTCAATTAAGAAGTCCCTCCACCAAATTCTCACTAATTCTCACTATGACACTTTTGTTCAGCTGTGTCTAACTGACCCTAACTCACGCTTAGAGTGACGTGTTAGTTTTATATTAGCTAACAACTAATATTTGCTTTTATCTTTTGGAGCAAATAAACCAACCACTGGTGAGGAGAATTAAACTTTTATTTCTACCTGAGGTTTGAGAGGGGGCAGAAGCGGTGGCCTTTTATGCTTTTCAGAGGCCTCTCTACTCCCACGCCTCGCACTAGTTACATGTGCTACATTTGTATCATAGATAGTTCTAGAATGATATAGGGGCTTGGGCTGTGTAAGCTTAATAATGGACTTAGGACATGACTCAGCAATAAGTAATTCATTTCTTTGTCTTTTGGGCCGATCTCAGCGGGATCTTGTAGCGCTAAAGCTATGCTCTACACCGCCTTAATTACGAACGGTTATCTTTAGAAATGACTCGGCTATAAAGGAACTTTCTAGACTGTTCTCTAATTGACCCCTTTTTGTGAAGCCACATCATTACTAATGTTCTAGAGCCTTCCCAATCAATTAACTGATCCGCGGACTTCTGAATCACTTCATGCTTATGATCCGAGATCCAGATCATCAATCATTCCTTTGTTCCGATTTATTTGGGCTTAAAATCAAAAAGTTTTGATGAATCATGGGAAAATATACAAGATCCGGTTTTTTAGCATTTTCTCCTCTTCTGATGCGATCAAAAACTGTCCGCCCGCGCCGGGGAATACTCTATCATATGGTATTCGGTCCGCCTGACTTCCGGGCGCCAATATATTTCCCTTGAGTCACATTACCTTTTGTAAGAATTAGCAAATAAATATATATGAATTATAAGGTGTTTCGCCGTTTGAGCGATATCTCCGTCAGTTTTGAAGCTTTTAGAATGAAACAAAACCGTGGATAAAGTTAAGAAACAGTCCTTCCAGATGGTAAAAAGATTACAGTCAAAAGTTTACTGGTTCCCGAGATATTTACATTTCTTTCCCAATGTTCCTTCTTATTCTGCCGTCTATGTGCTATTTTCTTGTTGTAGGGATATATTCTTTGAATATTACACCTATGTCAAGTTCTAGGCATGATTGTAGTAGATTAAATCTCATACTACATGGGTGTAGATATTTTATAATGATCTTCTAATGTCTGTCCAGTCTCATAAAGATCATGAGATCTGTTAAACGTCTGAACTTGTCACCTGTTCGTTGACTATTCTGATAGATCATTGTTTTATTCTTTGAATATTATTTCTCCTACAGCGCCCTGTTCTACCGCGGTCTGCCCGATCGTATCAAAGATGAAATCACTCGGTTTGGTAAGCCAACGTCGTTGTATGACCTATGGGACCTCGCTGATGAAATCGATACATGCTACTGGGAACGAAAGACCCAGACCGATCGGCGCCATAAACCCGCCTCCGACACCTATGATAAAGGCTCCCAGAAACCACCCCCCACCAAATCCCACCGATCCGCCGCACCTTCCCCCACCACACCATCCACACCCGCCACCAATAAACCAAAGGACAAACACCCCGACGGTAAGCCTAAATCTGACCTCGCCGCAAAACTTGGGAAAGATGGCAGGCTGACCAAGGAAGAGCGTCAACAGTGCTTCGACAATAACTTGTGCATGTTCTGCAGTAAGCTGGGACATGCCGCACGATCGGAGGGTTGTACTCAACCCCTTCGTGCGAAGAGGGAGGTATGCTTGAACGCATCCGCCCTATCGGACCCCAATTCTCTTTCTTTCTCTGTTTCTTTCGGTTCCTGTGATGGTCGATTTCCTGCTTCAAGGGGGAATGCCCCCAGCTCTCCTTTGTCTCCCAATTCCAGGGCCTCTGTCCCCCGTTCTAAAATGTTTTCCGCTAATGGACCACCCTCATTTTCTCTTACCAACTGTGATCCCTCTTTTGTTTTTCCCACTCTAATTGATTCAGGTTCTTCCGATTGTTTTATTGATACTAAACTTGTTAATAAACACAATTTACAGACCTACTCCGTACCTGCGATGCAGCTCCGCTTGTTTGACGGCACAACAAATCACATGATAACGCACGCTGTCGATCTCCCCGTCCACTTTGCTACCAGCGATGTTACCCCGACAACATTCTATGTCACCCCGTTGGATGGCTCTTGTGCTATCATCCTGGGACACAACTGGCTCGCCCACTACAATCCATTGATTGATTGGGAAAAGAGCAGTATATCTTTCCGGACGTCTGAACAACCCAGGCCAACCCCCCAGAGCTCTCCTGTAACCCTGCCAAGTGTAGTCCCTCCAGCGGACACACCGGTCCCAGCCGCCAACACGCCATGTAACCCCGACCGCCAGGCCCCTTTGTTACAAAAATGGGGCCGGAGGTGCCCATTTTCGTCCGTTCAAGGCACAGGAAAGGGGAAAGGTTGGGGAAGAGGGTTCATAAGAAGTTACAGATGTTGTTATAGATGTTGTAACATGGAGTTTAACAGATAGTTTAACAAATGGGTTTTCAATGGTAATAATTGGATAAACTCTATTTATTTACATATCATGTGATTTGGGTGTGTGCAGGGCCCATAAGAGTCTAAATTGGGAAATTTCCCATTTCCATAACACCCTTCCATCAAGTTTGTTAGCCCAGCGGCGTTTGCCCAGGCCGCAAAACTCGACGGCTCCGTAACTTTCAGCCTGAGCATCCCGTCTCAAGCAAGCAAGCTGTGTGCAAACACGACCTCCAAGCCTGCCGACCTCGACGCTGTACCAAAGGCCTATCACGAATATGCCGATGTGTTTAGCAAAAGCAAGGCTAACACTCTGGCACCACATTGTGAATTCGACCTGAGGATCGAGCTAGAGGAAGGTATGCAC
The DNA here is from genome assembly GCF_015039405.1 of Cantharellus anzutake. Lineage (NCBI taxonomy): Eukaryota > Fungi > Basidiomycota > Agaricomycetes > Cantharellales > Hydnaceae > Cantharellus > Cantharellus anzutake. The sequence continues at coordinate 560,001 of NW_024067003.1, forward strand.
CCCCTGTTGGGAACCTTGTATTCCCTATCCCCGACCGAGCTTGAGGCCCTTTGAGCGTTTCTCGATGAGCACCTAGCTACCGGCTTTATTAGGCCGTCTTCGTTGGCGCACACCGTGCCGGTGCTCTTTGTCCGCAAAAAGGACAGTTCACTCCGCCTTTGCGTAGACTTTAGGGGCCTCAACCGGATAACCAAGAAGGATAGATACCCACTGCCATGCATAGCAGACCTACTGGACGCCCCGAGCCAAGCCAAAATCTACACCAAGCTCGATCTGTGGCATGCATACCATCTTGTGCGTATCGCCATGGGTGATGAATGGAAGACCTCCTTCCTCACTCGCTACAGCTCCTACGAATGGCTAGTCATGCCATTCGGTCTCACCAACGCGCCCGCAGCGTTCCAGCGGTTTGTCAATTCCATCTTTGCCGACCTCCTTGACGTCTGTGTTGTCGTCTACCTAGATGACATTCTCGTATACTCAGAAGATGAGGCCTCCCACAAGGAGCACATCCGAGAAGTCCTCCGCCAGTTACGACAACACGGTCTCTTTGCAAACCCGAAGAAGTGCGAATTCCACACAGACACCACGGAGTACCTCGGGTACGTCCTTTCTCCCAACGGGCTAACCATGTCCGTGGATAAGGTTAAGGCCATCCAAGATTGGCCCGAACCCCGTAAGGTAAAGGATGTTCAGTCCTTCCTAGGATTCGCTAATTTCTATCGGCGTTTTATCCACGAATATTCCGATATTGTGGTACCGCTGACCTGACTCACCTGCAAGGGAGTCCCCTGGGTGTTCTCTGACGACTTCTGCACAGCGTTTCAACGCCTTAAGCAGGCCTTTACCTCTGCCCCCATCCTAACCCATTGGGTCCCCGACGTGCTGATTATCATCGAGACAGATGCCTCCGATTATGCAATATCAGGCATCATCTCCATCCGCTGCCCGGATGATGAGATACGCCCTGTTGCCTTTCGGTCAAGGACGCTGATGGCACCAGAACTCAATTATGACACCCATGATAAGGAGCTTCCAGCCATCTATGAAGCCTTTCGAGGATGGCAGCACTACTTAGAGGGCTCGGGAACACCCATCGACATGGTCACCGACCACAAAAACCTGGAATATTTTTGCACCACTAAACTCTTGACCCGCTGTCAGGCACGGTGGTCGGAGTTCTTATCCCAATTCAACATGGTGGTCCATTTCCGCCCGGGAAAATTGGGTGCGAAACCGGATGCGTTGACTAGACAGTGGGACATCTACCCCAAAGAGGGGGATAGGGACTACGCTTGCGTTAACCCTCAAAACTTCAGACCGGTGTTCACGCAGGAGCAGCTCGCATCCTCCCTAAGAGCTACATACCTTGCCGAACCCGTCCTCTGTGCAAGTTCCCTCATTGACGTCAATGCTATCCATAAGGACATCATCACCACCCTTCCCCATGACCCCGCCATTGCGGACTATCTCACCGCCACGATACCAGAGGATTCCCGCTGGTCTAGGGACGCAGACGGCCTCATAAGGCTAGACAACCGGATCTACGTCCCAGACGCCAACGACCTCAGGCTCGTGCTGAGATACAAGCACGACCATCCACTCTCTGGGCACTTTGGATGGAACCGTACCTTGGATCTTGTCCGCCAGGAGTATACTTGGCCGGGTGTGCGCACCTTCGTTAAAGACTACGTGTCTTCTTGCACCGCTTGTGCCCGTGCCAAAACTCCCCACCACAAGCTGTACGGCCTGCTCAAACAGCTCCCAATCCCCAAACGCCCGTGGCACTCCATCTCCATGGACTTCATAGAACACCTCCCCACCTCTTCTGGTTACACCGCCATATTGGTCATTGTTGACTGGTTGTCCAAACAGTGCGTCTTCATACCATCTACGGACACCGTCACAGCGCCGGATTTGGCAAAGCTGTTCTTACTCCATGTCTTCTCCAAACATGGCATTCCCTCCCACATCACCTTGGATAGGGGATCCGAGTTCATCTCCCATTTCTTCCGCTCCCTGGGCAAGGCCCTTGATATACGGCTACACTTCACCTCAGGATACCACCCTGAAGGCGATGGTCAAACCGAGCGGATGAACCAAACCCTGGAGCAGTACCTCCGCGTCTATTGTAACTACCAGCAGGACAACTGGTCCAAACTCTTGCCCCTCGCCGAGTTCGCCTACAATAATGCCCCAAATGCTACCACAGGGGTTTCACCGTTCTTCGCCAACAAGGGGTATCACCCCAACCTTGCCGTCCACCCTGAGCGAGATCTGACCTCGGCGCAAGCACAAGATTACTCGGTCAATCTCGACTCTCTCCACCAGTTCCTCCGTGAAGAGATGACCCATGCCCAGCAGCGCTACCAAGGCCCTGCAGACGCTCGACGGCTCCCCACACCACCGTTCAACATCGGCAGCTCAGTGTTCGTCAAGGCCAAGTATTTCTGCACTACTAGACCGTCGGTGAAACTCGCTGAGAAGAACTTTGGGCCGTTTGAGATCATTGCGCAGCCGGGTTCTCATTCACGCACACTCTGCCTCCCCAACACCATGAAGGCTGTGCACCCAGTCTTTCATGTCTCCCAACTCAAACCCGCGATACCCAATTCCATCCCCAACCGGGAACAGCCTCCGCCGCCACCAGTTGAGATCGACGGCAAACTCGAGTACAAGATCGCTGAGATCCTGGACTCCAAGACTGACCGACGGTGCAGCTGCAAGCTGCTGTACCTGGTACGTTGGCTTGGGTATGAGGGTACTGACAAGGAAACCGAGTGGCTCCCTGCTATGGAGCTGGAACACGCCTCAGATCTCGTTGCTGATTTCCACGCACGATATCTGGCGAAACCGGGACCACAACACGCTTGACAACAGAGGATGGATTGTTAGTCGGTAAAGGCAGAGTCTAACAACAGAGTAGAATAAGAGTCAGAGGTACTAGTCTCAGCCTGCCCCGCTCTCTCCCCACCCAACCTTGCACCCCGTTCCTCGGCCTCCGCATGTTCCCTCCTCGACCACATGTCCATTAGGCGTCGTTCCTCAGCATCGGTGATGTATTTGAGTAGGCGGCCCGCTATAGCGGTCAGGCCTGTCAGCGTCTTGTTCACGGCCAGGATTGCCTCGTGGATTCGTGCAAGGTGATCCTCAGTGGAACGCTCTCCCTCATCGTCCGATTCGTTATCATCCACGTCCAAAACCTCCGCATCCTCCTTAGGCCCCTTCACTCATGGGCGCTTCGCCATGGGTGATGTCCAGTCCCTGTGTCGACACTTCTGCTTCAGCCTCTGGCACTCGGCGCAAACTCCACAATTGCCCGTACCCAAGATGCAGGCAACCTTGTGCTGGACACAACGATCGCAAGGTGGGGGATCATCTCCCGCTGTAGATGGTCGATTACTGGCCACAGGATGCTGTGATCGAGACGATCAGGATGATCAGTAGCACCCTGCGCCCCCGATCAGTTGACCAGGACTACTCACCTTCCCCGTCACCGACTCAGCCGTTTTCCTTCTCTTCTTCTCCTCTTCTTCAGCAGCGAGACGAGCTGCCGCTAGTCGCTCTGCCTTGCAGCGAGCCTCTTCTGCGCGACACAATTCCTCCACGCGATCAGCCTCAACTCGGCACCGCCTGTGGCATTCCTGGCGTTTCTGGAGCATGAGCTCCTGCTCGTCGCCAGAGTCGTACTGGAGGTCTTCAATTTTCCAGGACGAGAGGTCCATCGCACGGACCTTAGGGGGCATCTTGGGTTGCGATAGCAAAGTTAAGTCCTTTGTTCAGATCGCTGTCAGAATCAAACCCGGCATAGGCCGCAGGTTTCTCACGCGTGCATGGGACTTCAAGGGTTCAGTCCCAAGGGGGGGATACTGTCACGACCCGGCAATTCCCACGGTCAGGTGATCACTCCCCACACCTTCTCCCTCCCCCACTTCGACCCCATCAACCCCGCTGCCCGCCCGACGCTGCCTGAACAAGCCCGTCACCCTTCCCCGTCACCACTACCCGTTTCCACAGCCCATCACGGGCCTACTAGTCTTTCTTTATCACGCTTGTTTTTCTTGACGGCCGTACACGGCCGTCCTTCTCCCACACTCTTTGTTTGTTTTCGTTTCTTCTTAACCCCGCCTGCAATCTCCGTGAGATCTGGTGACTTAATTCCATTCATTCCGTTATACTTAAATACCGGTTGTACACTACCTTGTACTGTAGTTCAAAAATCAACTAGGGTTACCCCCTGCACCTTCTGTCTGACCCAGTCGCACCTCCTGCCTCCTGAAATATCGGGGCTGCATCAAGTACGAGGCGCAACGCTCACGAACGAGTCATTGAAGCTGAAACCCCATTCCGCCACGATTGTCATCCCCACCCTTGACGGGCTGTTACGCTGAAGCAGCAGACCTTAACGGTCGCCAACGGTGAAAGAGGGCTAGCGGCTCTCTATGCCGACTAAGCTCGTGGGGCCAAACTCTCCAAAACTCCTACTTTCTTGACTATACTCTGCTTATCTCGATCCTTAACTCCGTGGTGAGTTCTCCGGGTTTCCGCAAGGTCCGGGCTCAACAAATCCACTACCCACTCGTTGCAGGCTAGATTGTTGCCCTTATTCCTACTGTTGGAATCCACTCACTCACACCCACTCTAGCGTGTCCTAGCACCTTAGAGAAAATTGGGGGAGGGGAGAACTTCTATTCCAAAATCCGGTATGTACAGGATTATAAGAAATAATTATTTTTAGAAATAATAGATGGGGAATATTGGTACCATATGGCACCTGGATACCTTATTAGGCGAAATAATAGAAAAGGGTAACAGTATCAATAAAAGAATATCAATCAATAACTGAAATGATGGTAAAATATGAAAATAAAAGAAAATAAGCGATATCTCAACGGATTTACGGAATTAAGAGCCTAAATTGGAAATGTAGCCGGAGATAACTCTCACGCAGCCAATGAGCATTTTTACCAATTTATTAGACGCCGTGGGAACGAGTGAGGCTGGAATTCTGGGTTGCTGCCTGAGATTCCCACGCCCACACATACTCGTGACCTGCCGTGCCTAACTTGCCCTACACAGAACTCCGTCAATTCTCCACCGATTAGGACGTTCTTGGTATCGATGGGATCGTAGGAATTAGTACTATTTTTAGATACCAAATTCGTGTCGAGTCGTTGTGTGAATGGAAGGGGTTTTCTGAATGGTGGAAGCAGGTATCCGAGCCGGCTCTGCCTGTGGGCGATTATCCCGCCTACAACAGCGAGTCACGGTAACGTTTTCCCATGCCCTGACACTGAGTCACAAAAGGGGGTTGTTACAAGGGACAACACACAAGGTAGTTTGTAGCAAGTCATGGTAGTTAGTGGGAACCACCACTGGCAGTTTTCATACATGATGCATGACTATCTACAAAATGAAATGGTCACAGGAAATCCTGCAAAATACAAACAACCTCGGCCAGCACCAAAACCCTGATGGGGAATGCTGTGCATGAGGGGGGGGGAATGGGATAGAATGGGAGATGATAGTAGGGTAGAGAGTGAGAGAGTGAGAGAGAAAGTGATGGAGGTCTTTGACAATGTGACAGATATGGTCATTGGAGACTCTATATCCGTAACAGAGGTGGTCGCTAGGTTTCTTTCTTTCCTTATCAGCCTCAATATTGCTTTGATGTTGTTTCGTTTGTTCCTTGTGGATCTGTTGCTGGCCTAAACCTGTCAGATCATTTGGATTTCCATGCATATTTTCTTCACACATATAGCTACAATTTTCCCTGTGTTACAGAAGGACTCCCACAGAGAGAGGTGCTCCCACAACAAACATGAAGTTCCAGCAGACATCACCAGTGCCCAGAGTGGAAAACACAAAGCCAAAGAGACCCAATATACTGCAGGGGCAGAGATCCCCTTAGTTTGATTATCAGTGAGATTTACAACTTACCACATAGCACCTGGACCATTTCCCCCTTCTCCCTTCCCCTCTTTCTTGTTGGGGTGGTGGATCCCTTGCCCCCCTTACAGCACACCATGGGAAAGCTTCGTAGAGCATATAAATGTGTCTGGAGATGTGTGTGAGTTGTGCATGAGTCAGTTGGGGTTCCAACCTGGGTGACTCCTCAGTCCTCTGGCTGTTGATATTTAGCCTTATGATTTGACAAGCAGGTGAGGTGTCAGAGACTGGATTCAGGACAAATGAAAACATCTCTTTGTTCAGAGGGCTACAGCCTCAGCGACTCTACCAGGAGCACTGTGCCCAGTATCACATTGGTGCCCTAATTTATGGACTGAGGGGACTTCTAGAAGAGGGGGATTAACTCTAGTCAATTTGTTCACTAAGGTGTATGGTGTCAGAGACCAGACTTGAGACGAAGGAATGTCTCCGTAACGGAGGGCTTTGGCCTCAGCGACTTCTGCCAAGAGCACTGTGCCTAGTGACACGTCCGTGCCCTAACTTACTGACTGGCACTTAGAACCTAGGGGGGTAACTCTAGTTGATTTATCTGCTGGGGCGTAACCTATGTACAAGTAGTGTATATGTATGGTTACAGCGGAGACGGTTCTGCAATTGGCGGAGCCGAATGGAGCGGAGCTAACGGGGTTAAGACATTAGCCGACTGAATATTACCGACGAGTCGGTTCGCGGGGTTAGCGGAAAGGCAGGCGTTAACCCAGAAACGGAAAGGAGGGATAGGCCCGAAGGTGGGCTCTGCAGGGCAGGTGAGTGTATTGCCCAGCGGAGGCAGGAGTGCGCTAGCGGACATCGGAGCTGTCTGGAAGTCTTCGGGGCTCCGTACTTAGGGAGGCGTAGGTAATAAATTGAAATGAGGGGGTGGTGACCATTGTGGGGTACCGAGAGGTTTGCGGAATACGGGGGCTCCGAGGTTGGTGAGGGGGGAGCGGAGTTAGAATGGAGGGGTCGGAGAGAACGGAAGTCGATGGCTGGGGATGGATATGACATATGGTAACTACAAGTTATGTATATTAGATACAGAGGGAGTCTAGATGGAGCTGACCTAATGGGGTCAAGGGTTAGCCAACTGAATACTACTGATGACTCAGGTTACAGGGTTAATGGGTTATAACCCAGAAGTGGAATGGAGAGATCGGTCCAAAGGTGGACTTGCAGGGTAGGCAACTAAATGACCCAGTGGAGGTGGGGGTGTGCTTGTGGACATCAGAGCTGTCTGGAGTCCTTCAGGGTTCAGTACTTAGGGAGGCATATATTGAAATGGGTGGGTGGTGACCATCAGGGAAGTTGGAGGAGATTGCAGGATTCAGGGGCTCCAAGGTTGGAGACAAAGGAGCGGAGGCAGTCTGGGATGGCTGGAGGTGATGGAAGGTGATGGCAGTGGATGGATATGACATGAGGATAAAGTTACCCAAGCCTGAGCCATATAAATGTAAATTCAATTGTACAACAAGAAATAAACAAGTAACCACTGCTCTACCATCCATTCCTTACAGTCCCATTAGTCTTGAGCAACAGATGTGCACAAGGTGCTTTGGTAAAAAACCCAGTAGAATTGCATGATGAGTGATTGAACCTTGCTAATGCCTTCATCATTACATAAGTAGTAAGGGGGTGGCCTTCAGGCCCCCTCTCCTGGTAGCCTCAGTTCCTTCATCACCAGCCCCCCTGCCCAAATTGGGGACATGAGTAACATAACAGAACAGAAGTAACAGGCAAAGGAGAAAGAGGAAGTGAGGACAGGGGAATTGGAGCAACAGAAGATGAAGGAGGTAGACCATTTGGAGAAAACAGTTTTCCTGAATCAACAACAGAAGGGAGAGAAGGAGGAGGAGAAAATAGACCATTTTCAGACAAAAGAGAAGAAGAGAAAGGAGCAAAAGAAACAGGAATGATGAGGGAGGATGTTTCGGAAATTGAGGCAGCACTTAAGCAAACCTCTTTGATAGCACATGAGGGAGTTCGTGCTGAGTCCACAGAGTTGTGAACTAATTTTTTGGCTCTACAGGAGGAGCCATAGAGTGCACAGTTTGGGCAATTTGTGCCTTGGAAGCATGAGAGGATGATTTCAGGCAGTCCTTGACCATATGGCCAGACAAGCCACAAAACATACAGAGATTCCCATCAAAATGGTGCTTACGCTCTTCTGGCATTAGCTTGCCATTTTCACCGAGTTTTGAAGAGAGGTCCGGTTTGGCTGTGGGGCGTCCTTCAGACTTTTTGTGGTCTTTAGGAGGCTTCGCAACCACAGCAGAAAAGGAGCAGAAGAAGGGTGGAAGGAAGTACTTGCTGTTCGGGAGGCAGCAGCCTTGTCAAAGGTAGTGGCGAAGGAGGGCAGAGGTCTAACCTGGCGTCCAGCTTCAGCCTTACACTTCCAATATCGCACATCAAACATCTGCACGAGTTTTTGGAGGGCAGAAAGTGAAGTAGGCCTAGCGACACATGAGAAATCGTCCTTGAGATGCTCTGGCAGTCTGTCGTAAAAGAACCAACGAAGTGCAGGCTCGCCATAACCATGCAACTGTGTAGCATATCGATTAAACTCGACAATGTACCTATTGATGTGATGTCCATCTTTCATACTCAACTGGAGGATCTCGTCTTCAGCATTGCCCATTGGATCATGAGGACTGAAGTTCTCCTTAAGCTCTAAAATGAATTCCTGAAAATTATCCATCCACAAAGGTTGAGCGCCCTCAGGCAGCCCTTCCAGAAGATCTGGTTTGAAGCGATCACGTGCCATCCCCATCAGGAATGACTGTGTGTGGATAATCTTCGAGTGGTCACTCATGAAAGCCAGGGGGCAGTCCTGAAAGTTCAACTCACACTGGACCAAGAAGGTGTGGAGTTTGTGAGGATCGACCCCATCAAACGGTTGGGTTCTTGGACGTTGTACAGGAGCGTTTCTGGGAGCAGGGATTGGAGTGGGATGGGCAGTGGAGCGAGCAAGGCTGGTTATCCCCTGTGCTAACTGGGTGAGTACCGGAACAGAGACTTGCTCAACTTTGTCATTGTCTCCAATGAGAATAGGAATTGGTGGGATAGGGAGGTTGAGGTCAACAAGAGGAACGGGTTCATGAGGAACCAGCCCATCTTCATTAACAGCCTTGACGAAAACGGCTGAGTTGTGCTTGCTACTGGCAACAACACCAATCTATTTTCAACACCAGGCATAGCCTATTACTGATGTACCCCGTGGATGTTTGGGCACCCAAATATAGCCTATAATCGTGGCTTTCCAACGGTACTAAAAATTTAGAATTCTGCTCAGTGGTTGCCGAGTTATTCATCAATGTTTGCATGTACCCCCTTGTACCCCGATGTACCCCGCACTTTTTCTCAGCAGTTTACTTTAAAACACCACCGGTAAATAAGATATGTTTTAGGGGCTACTAGGGCCTACCAAACGCAAAAGAAACCAAATAAATAGCTGTTGTCATTGCTGAGTTATTCACAAAACAATTGTTAGGGGGTACAACTTGAAAGAATGTAAAATATCTCAGGAGCCAGGGACTCTATTGACATGTATATTAGACCAAAGTAGGTCTATCTTAATCAATAAACACTAATATGAATTATCCAGATTTTTGTGGACACTTGGGCTTTTGGGGGTACAGCAAGGCAATAGCCAATTACCCAACTAATGAATTCTACAAACATTTTAGCCTACAGAAATGGAGTAAAATCATAGTTTTCCAATCATACAAACCATATGAAATTTAGTGCAGCCATTGCCAAGTTATAGGGGAATCTTTGCAATGTACCCTGTTGTACCCCCTCGTACCCCATCACCTTACTCAACAATTTACTTCAGGATGCTGACACAAATATCATTAACATTGCTGAGACCTGCCAAATGCAAAGGAAACCAAGTGCATAGCTGCCCAGGTTAGAGGACTATTCAAGAAACAACCTTTGGAGGATGCATCTTAAGCAAATGTCAATTATCTTGAGATCTAAAATAACTACAATAATTCCTTTAGACCAAAATAGGTCTACTATTATCAAAGAATCCTAATATCATTTTTTGGGATTTTATGGGCCCTTTAATTTCTTGGGCTACAAGGGGGTACAAGGGGTACAAAAGTTAAAGAATGGAGAATATCTTTGGATCTAGCAGACCGATAAAGAAGCTGTTTGCACCAAAATAGGTCTACAGTCATCAAGGAATATTAATGTGATTTTTTTGGATTGGATTTTTTTGGAGCCTTTGATTTTTGCTACTCGATGCATATTCGCGGCGTCTGGGAAAGTATTTTGCATTTTTCTCAATGATTTATTGGTCAATTGTGGAAATAATTATACATATTTGGGAAACCATTTTCAAGGACTATCCATATATTGTAAAGTGTGTTGAGACCGTGGGAATCAGTGGTGACGGCATTCAAGACAGTGAGGGTGATGGTGCACAGACACACTGGACACACAGCCACAGAGCAATCCCCTGGGGGATTGGTAGGTGGGAAATTCCGTAGCGTGAGAATTTAAATGGAAAATTCCGAAAGGGCTATCCCACTGGGGATAGGTCACATGATCTTACTTTCGCACTTGCTTGCTATCACCACAACACAACTGATCTGTCCACCACACCTGCAATTTTGGGCAAAATCCCTTGAAAATGGTAAGATGCATTGTTCATGTTGCTGCCTCTCTAGATCTTCCAAATCTCTCCACAACATGGGTTCTGAGCTTGGATTTTGTGCAATTTGTGTGAAAACACATGTTTTGCCAAAACCTGACCCAGATCATAGTGGATCTGGGTCCAGCTTGATTGTTTCATGTCTGTAGGACATACAAATGCAATCTATCATGTTGGGAGAGGTGTTGGCACTGAGTCAAACCCAGATTTGTTGAGGCAACTTTTTATATATATTTTCCCCCAAGTCCTTACTTACATAATCTGTAGGAAATGGAAAAGTCCCCTGAATACCAAATTGACTCCCAAAAATACATCAGCAGTGCAGCCCTCCCTGAGGTAGCCCTGGCCCAAGAACAAAGTTTCAACAGGAAGAAGGATGACTCTTGGTTGGGTAAGGTCAAGGTATATTATTTTATTTTTTTCATTTTATTTTTGCTGATGCCCATGGCAATGCAGGTCAGGTTGTCTCAGATGGAGCAGCTCCCTGGCAACCGGGAGGTCCAACGGGAGTTTGTTAAAAAGTATTTCGCAGCATGGGGAATGAACATCACCGGTGACAGACACCCTATGGCTGGCATTCTCACATCAGAGCCAGGCAGTGTGAGGCTGGGGGCTTCAGAATTCTTGCCATCACACCTCAAGGTCTACCTGTGCCATGGTCAGCATAGGAAGCGAGTCCTTGAGAATGCCATCCAGTTGGCTTTGACCAAGGAAACAATGGCAGAGAGTGGAGATGAGGATCCTGAACCCCACGAGTTCCAACTGGAAGAAGTGCATCAGCATAAAGATGGATTGGATTTTGGACAATGGATGTCTACCGAAATTGTAAGTTGTGCATCTTTCATCCTGGCCTCCACACAATAATTATTTTCCCCACCACCGAAGCCTTAATGGGGGATTCCATGTTTTTCACCTGGGTACTTCAAGATAATGCCCCTGTGGAAAAGGCTCCAAATCTGTTGCTTGATGATTATGTCAATGCCTATGGAACCTTTGTCAACAGGGACCGAGTCCCGACTGGCCTACAGAGGAGAGCGTGGTGGGCAGGGATGCTTGGGAGCAACAATTCACTGGAGCCTTTGAGGCCTGTGCTTTGTTCAATGGAGATGCTGAGGGTTATGACTCTCATGAGAAAGGTCAAATGGTTCATCCAATACACAAAGTGGTCATTTGTAAGGCATATGGGGGGGGGGATGCAAAATGTAAGTTGAACATTTTCCCCCTTTTCTCGTACTCTTCTTGCTCACTCAGTCAGTTAGTTCTGGGGGGCTGCCTTTGAGATTTGTCTCTGGCACCTAGCCATACTTTGCTCTGATGGTCACATCCTCAGACCTGAGGATGAGAACCAAAGGTTCAACAACATGGACGATGACCACCTTCCCCCATCCTGAGGTCTCTCCCAGCTCACATTCTCAAACATGGAAGAGGACCTTGAACATCCCAAAAGGGGCAAAAATGTGATGAAGTGGAGTTGGAGCCAGTTTGAGAGGGTCCAGAAGGTTGGTGGTGAATTGCCTGGGAACTTACTTGAACCCAAGGGAGAAGAGGAGTGGACGATTGAGCCTGGGATGGTAAGCAACATTTTTCACTTGGATAAAATCCCAAGAAATATGCATTCCACCTCAGTTCTACCACGCTGAACATCTGCTCACAAACTCTGAGAGAAGATATGGTAAAAATGTATAGAAGAACCCAGGAAAAGGGATTTGGGGCTGCACCCTGGGGATTTTGTGAGCTTGAAAGAAAGAGAAAAATCAGACGTTTCTATGGGTACTAATCATTTGAAATTTAGTTGAGTGGTTGAAAAGTTATAAGGGTGGACATTTCTGCACCCTGGACCCAAGGGATCTACTACCGTCATAGTAGCCTTACTATGCCTTCCATAAAAGGAAATTCCTATATGGGGTAATTCCCAATGAGGAAAGGTCCTTCTATAAAAGGAAACTTTCCTTTTTTGGTATTTCCCTTTATGGAATTTCCTTTTTGGGAATTACTTTATATAGAAAATTTCCCTTTTAGAATTCCCTATTAGGAATTTCCTTTTTTGGAATTTCCATGTATGGTAATTTTTTGAAGGGATTTTTTTTTTTAAGTAAAATTTATATTGCAAGTCAGTAGTCAGTTGGGGTGTGTCATCTTCTCTGGGTGCCTGCCATTGAGATTGCTTTGCTTTGGGGGGGGGTCCAAAACGGAACAAAGGCATCCAAACAGAGACAAAGGGAATTACAGATGCACCAAGGGGTCAAGGGTTATTAGACTCTATGGTGCATCTGAAAGGAGGTAAGGAGGGCAAGGGCCCAGAGGGGCAGTGGCAGGAGGATGAGGGGAAGTGTGGGGTGGATGACTAACTGGCTAAATGGAAAGAAGCAGTAGTCCAAATAAGAAGGGTGAGGGAGAAGTGCAAAGTATACACACTACAGATGGTGAAAGTGCTGAGGTAGGTCTGTGAAGCTTGGAGGTAGTGGAGCTTATGGAGGCAGGGGTTGGAAGTCTGAGGAATATATTGGCAATGGCGTTTACGTGAAATGAGGTCACCAATGCAATGGACTTAAGCTGAGGTGGGGGTCAAAGTCAGAGGTTGGGAACATGATGGGATTCTTGGAGCGGAGGTACAAACAGTGTCTGAGTTCAGGGTATGGGACAGGAGCGGGAAGGAGAGGAAGGTGGTGTCAGGTCTGAAGGTGGAGATTGGAGCAGATGGGATAGGGGTAGGACTCTGGAGGTGGTGGAGAGGGGTCCAGAAGTCAAATCAGGATCATGTTAGAGGAGTATGGGAGTTGTCTGGAAGTGGAGAAGGGACTCAGGAATGGAGGGACCTTGGCCTCAGCGACTTGAGTGGAGTGCTGTGCCATTGCTTGTTGTCTAAGGTGGTGCTTAACTTCAGGTTAGCAGGGGGAGTCTCTTTGGGGGACAATCCAGTCGTCATGGTCGTCGATTTCAGACTGGGGGGTACAGGAAACTAAGTACAGAGTATATATATAACGATACAGGAGTGGAGTCAGAGAACAAAGGGAACTGGAAGGAGGACAGGATGAGGGAACAACCCCAAGGGTCAAGGGTTGGGACTCTATGGTGCTTCCCAAAAAAGGGCAAGGCCAAGAGGGGAATGAAGTGGAAGCTGTCTAAATAAGGAAGAGGCAACAAGAGGATTAAATGACACCATACAGTAGAGACTGCAGGGTCCAGAGTAAGTTCCGGAGGTCCGGAGTCGGAAGTCTAAGTCCGGAATATTGGCAAGACATAATAAATGAAATGTAATAAGGAATACAAGGAGATAAGATGGAGGAGGAGGTCAAAGTCCGGAGGTGGAGATGCGACCGGAGTGGAGGTGTGATGAGGTTCCAGTACAGGAGTCCGGAGCTGGAGGTGCAGAGCATCGCAAACTCTGGTCTGGAAGGTACGAGGTTGGGATCGGACCCAGAGTAAACCGGAGTCGGACCAGAGGTAGTGTTGGACATTGTGTTGGAGCCAGAGGTGGAGTGGGCTCTCAACAACCAACAGGGGGAGGAGGTGGTGGAGGTTCTGGAGTTCTGGAGGAGGAGATGGAGGTCCAGAACAGGAGCAGAGGTCCGGAGTTGTATGGATATGACAGATCAGGTATGTGTGGATATGACAAATGGAGGTTTCCATTTCCATTTTGTGTTTGTGACTCCCCATCACTAGTCTGAAATTAAGGACCTCTTAAGACAACTAGCAATGTGTCAGGGTCATGCATGCTCACAACAAGGAAAGTCCCAGAAACCTAGTTGATGTCAGGGCACACCCCAACATGCCCTGCCCGACCCCCACTCCACACCACCTCTTCCTTCTTTCCTCCTTTCTTCTTCCTTTCTTCTTTCTTTCTTTCTCTCTCTTACATGGACCACCTTTCCTGCTGTTCAATGTATCCACCCATTTTCCCTCCTGTATCTTACCATCCCTATATCACTGCCATCACCGCCGCGTTCACCCTGTGCCTGCAACGGACCTAGAAGGCCTCCTTGATGTGTTTGAAATGTGAATAGAATTTAGCTAGTGGCTCAATCCCAAAACCCAAGCCAGACAAAAGAGACTCAGCTGAAAACACCCCAATGCCAACCGACAATCGGCACCATCAAACCCCCCCATTTCATGTTGCAAGCGGGAGCAGTGACCAAACTCTGAAGATGGTAGGAAAGCACTCTAAGAGGGGGCCTAGGGTTCCAGGGTTTGAAAAATCCCTAGGGCAGGATCCCTAGCCCTAACCTGGGTCATCCTGCCCTAGGGCTAGGGCATCAAGCAGTAGGGCACTCTAGCAAGTTTTACTTTGGCTTGCACATTTTTGTACCCCCTGGAGGAACAGAGTATGCATCACCAGTTGGGTCACAAAAATATTGTGACACAAGTTGTCACAGATGCACTTCTGTTCCCCTTGGAGGAACAGAGTATGCATCACCGTTTGTGTCACAAAATTATTGTGACAGAACTTTGTCACACATTTCTGTTCCCCTTGGAGGAACAGAGTATGCATCACCGCTTGTGTCACAAAAATTGTGACAAAAAGTTGTCACAGATGCACTTCTATCTAATCACAGTAGGTATTATGAATCATAATACTTGTGCCATGGCAATTTTTTGGTATCATAAAAAAGAGAAAAATCACACCTTTCCAACGGTGTAACGGGAATGGAAGTCTGGTAAACGGTTCAGGAGTTATGGCCAATTCATTGTTGTGCCCTAGTAGTGCCCTAGTAGTGCCCATCATGCCATTGGCCAGTACTTGGCCAGTTCTCAATATTATGAAATATAAATGAGTGTCCAAAGGCCATATGGATGTCTCTACAACATGCATGTTATAGGAATGGAGTCTCTCGTGACCATGTCGACTGAACATCAACCACAGTGGGTCCTCCTTGTCCACATCCTCCCATCTCTTTCTTACATTCTCCCTGTTCCCCCCCCTTCTTATACACTCACTCCATGCTAAGCTTTCCCTTATTGGGTTTTGATGCTGGCCAGATTATTTATTCCATTTCATGAGACTTCTTGTGATCATTCATATTCAATAGTCAGTGTCATGTTCATGTACGGCTACAGCTGAGAAAGACGGAACTTAATGAATAACACACTCCCACCTTCTGTGCAACAACTGTAAACCTCCTTGTGCCAACATTGTAACGTCTGTGTAAGGTTGTATATGTCTCGGTCACCATCTATATGGGTCATCCCTACTGAGGTTGATGACTCTAGCCATGGATTGTCAAGTTCGTGCATGACTCAACTCAGGTATGCGCAAACACCTTCTGTTACGACTCACATCGCTCACCCAGGTACCGGGCTCTCATCTGTCTCACCACATGGTGAGAATCTGGTTAACTCTATGGATGGATTAGTATTCGATACAAGCCTGTTCCCTTCATCACTGGTACGCTCTTGTGAGTGCCAAGTAGCCACTGATCCCACCATGTGTCATTCGACCTATGAATGACTAACCCCTCTGTCACCGGTACGCTCATACAAGTGCCAAGTACCTGTTGACACGAACACAGACTGCTTGCCAAATGAACGGTCTTATACCCCATTGCCAGTATGCCCATTTGGGTGCCAAGTATCTGTCAACCCAACCTCAAGAAGCTCCCTCAAGGAGCTGGAATCCCATTCATTGCCGGTATGCCCGTCTGGGTGCCAAGTACCCATCAACCCAACCTCAGGAAGCTCCCTCAAGGAGCTGTTATATCACTTGCTACTGGTACGCTCCCTCGAGTGCCAAGTACCCACTAGCCTCTTGCCCTCGACTGGTCCAGTTTGGGATATCCCCTTTACTTGTGATCCTATATGTCCACACACAGTACACTGAAGGAGAGAATGAAGGAAGGTCAGTTGGGAGGTTCAAACGAGACCACCACCAAGCTGTTCCCTGGTTCTTTAGTTAGGATGGGGAAGTGTACTAATAATATTTGTTGTAATTAAAGTACCAATCCGAGTGTTTTGGCTAATTCTATTTTATGGGTTAGTCTAAAAGTTTCTGAGAATTGACTTACA